>NC_138371.1:81175328-81261569 GCF_054177405.1 Leptonychotes weddellii | reverse complement strand
AATTGTGTAAGACTGTTGAATCACAGACCTGTACCTCTGAAATAAATAATACATTATATGTTAAAAAAAAGGAGAAGATAGTAGGAAGGGTAATATGAAGGGGGGAAATTGGAGGGGGAGAAGAACCATGAGAGACTATGGACTCTGAGAAACAACCTGAGGGTTCTAGAGGGGAGGGGGTGGGGGATGGGTTAGCCTGGTGATAAGTATTGAAGAGGGCATGTACTGAATGGAGCACTGTGTATTATACAAAAACAATCATGGAACACTAAAAAAAAAAAACAAAAGAAAAGTTTTGGGGTTAAGCATTTTCCTACTCAGGGGTTCTCTAGGAAATGTATGTCAAGTAATAGCACAAACTATGTAGTACTCAAAATATCTGTATGGTCATATGTAGACTAAAAGAAATTTTCATCTTTGTTTACAAAAAAAAAAGAATATGCAATCCTTTTATAAATCTGAAAAAAAAGATATGCTATGAAAATGTTTATTTTTGTATAATTTATAATAGAAAAAACTAGGAGATCATTTGCAATCAATAAGAAGGTTAATAAAATATAGTGCATTCACAATATGTAATATTACTTGGCTATTAAAAGTAATAAATATCGGTTCACTTGACTATATTTATATGAATATTTCTGGATAGAGAAAATTAAAGATTATAAAATAGAGTAAAAACAGTAATACACAGTTTTTGCTTATATAAGTACCTAAGCATAGGTGTCTATATAACATGTAAGTTATTATATAAGCGAAGGAAAATTACATAAGAATACATATCTGGTATTAACATGAACTCTCTTGGGATGGAAGTGGGTAATAATATAAGAGAATTAAAAATGAAGAAAAAAGCAAGCAACCAACCAAATGACTCCAACTCTAGATAGAATAAGATGAAGATAATTTTAATAGATGATAGAGAACAAAGAGAGTTAATTTGAGGTATTGGCAAAACTCCTAGAATTTATCTAATCCCCTGTTGATGTTAATAAAAATAAAATTTCTTCTCTGAAAGAATGCCATTTTCATTGGAATGGATTTTTTTTTTCACAAATAGAATTGAACAAGAAAGATTCTGAAAATTTCACAATAGTTTCAGCAGAAAACTATTTTTATCTTTGCAGTGAGAATCTGTTTTTGTGTACAATTTCTGAAAAATTGCCTTCAGTCTAAAATATCAATTCTCATAGGTAACTCCATTCCTGGTAAGAGAAATTTAGAAATTTTTACAGATATAGCGAGAAAATAGCCAAATGCTAATCATGTCAGTGAGGCATCTGCAAATGCTTTAGATTGAAAAAGTATTTAAAACAGAAAAGTTAGAGGTTAGTAACTTTTAATAATAACCTATTGATTTAAATGTGTATGATTTATAAACAGATAAAGGGCGGTAGTGAAGAAAGTGTATTGACTTTATGAGAATAATTTTAAACAAAACACCACGTAGCCTTCAGAACGTGAGAGGAGAATACACAACAATTTTAACTCAATGACGGCATACTATATACAAGAATATAAGTTATCAGCCAAGAGTCAATGTTTTTGGTATTTAACTTTGCGAAATTAGTTGAAACTCAACAAAAACTTCTACTAAGGCAATAAAAAGCAAAAGTTAAGGGTAAGTTACAGACAACTGTACATAGACCACATTGGAAATGTGCTGGTAATCGTGATCACTAAGTATTCACTACAGTGGCATTCAAAAAAACTCTACTACCTGGTGACTAATGCCAAGATTCAGACCTCCCGACCTCATATAACCAGACATGTCACACATATACCAGTTAAATAAGAGAGCTACAGATTAAGTGATAATTTTTCTTGAAGTAAAAAATATTCCTAATGTCTGAAAGACACTGAAAAATTTTTACTGTGTGGCAAGTATGATTTCCAGGTTTGCCAACTCTGCAATTTAAGAAAACTAAGAGATTCCTAAATTTCTCAAGATAATAGTCATACATTGAAAATAGTCATGCAGTGGTGTTCTGCCTCAAATATTCTTTCCAAATTAAAAGAAGAAAAAAAAAAAGAAGGAAGAAAACTAAAAATAACAAAGAAAGGAAATGAAAAGAATATTTCTTTTTGAGAAAATAGAAAGGCATCTTTTCCATATTTCCCCAGCATCATCCTGACGATAATAATGCAAAATGCCAAAACTATTCCTCCTCTTAATTTGGAACATTATTAAAAAAAAAAAACTGATTTTATCATAATATAAGCAGGCACTATTGAGAAATAGACAAATGGATCTATAGTTTGTCCAGTAACATACTATTGCTGCTTATCTCTATGTTTAAACTGGAAATATATTACAAAATCCTTACATTCAAAATTGTTAAATGCTTTGTTATGTATTTCCCTGCTAATTCAATGTAATATCACTGTGTAGTGGCTTTAAACAAACAGAAAAACATTAGAAAATAATTCAAATTCTGATATCTGGAAGACCCTTTCTTTGAAAAGATTAATCTCCCTGATACAGTGAAATGAAACAATGTGTTGTTTCATTTCATGATAATTTCCATACAGCAAATGTAAACTTCAAAAATAATCCCTTTTAGGGAGCCTGGGTGGCTCAGTTGGTTAAGCGACTGCCTTCGGCTCAGGTCATGATCCTGGAGTCCCGGGATCGAGTCCTGCATTGGGCTCTCTGCTCGGCAGGGAGTCTGCTTCTCCCTCTGACCCTACCCCCTCTCATGTGCTCTCTCTCATTCTCTCTCTCTCAAATAAATAAATAAAATATTTTAAAATAAAAAAATAAAAAAAAATAATAATCCCCTTTAGATTTAAACAACCAAATCAAGGCTGACTGTAGGATAACAATCAGTACGTCCCATCTTTGCTACAGATTAAAGAGCTTTCAAATCAGGACCTGATTAATCATTTCAACTACTATTGTACTACGTGAGAATAGCAGGGAGGTTTGTTTACATATATTATTCTAAGAGGTCATGCTATGACATAATCTGACAATGTTGAAATGCAAATGCTTCATTTGGACATTATTTTTATTCATAGAAAGTTGAACTAAGTCGTCAAATATTTCCTTCTCCCTTGACACCTAAAATAGTGTGGAAATGTGGTAACTGAAGATTCATTCATATTTAATCATTTCAGAAGGAGCTCTATTTCAAAGAAAAATAGTTTTAGAATTCATATCGCAAAATGGATTCAAATTTATACCTGGTCCAGCATTTCTCTCCAACCTAGACTCTGAAGAAATAAGCAAGCAGCCATAATGTTTATAACTGTGACAACATTCCTATTTCACCAAGTCAAACTTCTATAAATACTTTCATAAATGTAAGCCTTAATTATTTTCCCCTTTTCCTGTGGCCTACTTCAGTGGCCACTTGTGCCCATTTTCTTTAATGAGCATATATGAAATATATGTCCTCTATTGAAGGGTCTCATGGGTACAAAAATATATTTTAATTTAAAGGCCAAATACTGACCTCCCTGAAAAAACCTTATATGTAGGTTGCTTTTACATGATGGCAAATTCCCTGCTAAGCAAGTAAACTCTATACTATGCAGACAACAGGAGGCTAAAATTAACCAGATATTCACAAGAAATTACTAGAGGAGTTCTCTAAGGATAATTAAAAAAAAATCTAAATAATCTACCAGAATGCATGGATTTTCCACAATCCTGCCTGCTGGCAATCTATCTTGTAAAAGGCAGATTTTTCAAGGTTTAGAGAATCCCACTTTAAACTCTGTCAACTTCATTCTTTCCAAAGGAACTGTTTAGTGGAGTACAAACCTTGTAGTATCATCTATTTATTACACACACTGCCAAATAAATAACTGCCTCCTAGAATATTGGGGCAAGTGGTGGTGGGGAGGGGGGTGTCTCAGCTTTTGATGAGATATCTATGAAGAAAGTCTTAATGTGTTCATTCCTGACCAGTTCTGAAACTCCTTTATCTTATATAAACCAAAAAGTCAGAGACCCATACAAACATCCCAAGGCTTAAAAATATCACTTGGAATAAGACTAATACGTTTTTATGATTTTCATAATAGCTTGAATAAAAAAGATGACAAAGAAGATATTTATATAATAATCCCATGCTCAGAAATTATAAAATTTAGTCAACCCTCCTGATGTCATCAAGAAACCATTTCCAGGGGCGCCTGGGTGGCTCAGTAGGTTAAGCGGCTGCCTTCGGCTCAGGTCATGATCCCAGAGTCCTGGAATTGAGCCCCGCATCGGGCTCCCTGCTCAGTAGGAAGTCTGCTTCTCCCTCTCCCACTCCCCCACTTGTGTTCCTGCTCTCGCTATCTCTCTCTGTCAAATAAATAAATAAAATCTTTAAAAGGAAAAGAAAGAAACCATTTCCAAGGATTGCTTTCAGAAAACAACTCAGAACACACTTTATTTCAAAATCTTGGCTTAAGAACTAGGACTACTTAAAGAGGATTTCCTTTAAAAACCTGTATTTTTCTGTCAGTCTACAAAGTATCTTATGAGTATCCTAACAAGGAAGTTGGTTTTGATATGCAAAAATGGAAGAAGAGGAAGAAAGAAGAAGAAGAAGAAGGAGGAGGAGGAAGAAGAAGAAGAAGAAGAAGAAGAAGAAGAAGAAGAAGAAGAAGAAGAAGAAGAAGAAGAAGAAGAAGAAGGGAGAAACCTAAAAGAAAAATGTTTTCCCATCAGAGAATTACCCTGTGCCAGCAACAAAGTCTTGAATAAAGCTAAGCACATGCTCTCCCTAATATACCAAACCTCCAACTCTTTTTCTCTTGCATTAAGGTAAAACACTTCTTTTTTTTAAAATATTTTTAAAGATTTTATTTATTTATTTGACAGAGAGAGAGGATGAGGAGCAGAGGGAGAGGGAGAAGCAGACTCCCCACGGAGCAAGGAACCCCATGCAGGACTCGATCCCAGGACCCTGGGATCATGACCTAAGCTGAAGGCAGACGCATAACGACTGAGCCACCCAGGCGCCCCAAGGTAAAACATTTCTTAAAAGTGCCTTGTTCAAGTGCACAAGACAGAACATATTTATTATTATATTTTTCAGCAAAAATTTGGATTCTAAAGCCACCAGTGTGTTAAAATGAGAAATTAGGGACAACTTTTGAAAAAATAAGGTGTTTTGGCATGTTGGGATCCTACATCACATCTGCTTCCCAATAGATGAAGGAAAGAACAATGCTTATTTTACTTGCTGTTATCACCATGCCTGAAACAAAGCAGGCAAGCAATAAATACTAATTGAATAAATACATGCAAAAAAAAATGCAGAATTCCAATATTGTAAAAATTTTGTAACTGTGAAGTATTTGATATTCTCAAACCACTATTGTTCACATAAACAGCATGGTTCAAAGCATGTTCTACAAATTAAACTAAACATAACTATATATTTATCCAAGATGTCTGTAAACCTGTCTCAGAAAGTTTAATATATCCCTATATTTGATATAAAATATTTATCTGGCCACTGCATGTTTTAGAAGCAAAGCTAACGTGGTTTCTAAGGACAAGGGGAAATGGAGAATGCCACAAGGGGCCTGTGAAACTGATCAACACTTACACAATGAAAGATAATAAAGATGATTTTCCAGATATGTTCTCTCATAAGAGAGATGTAAAAATCCAGAACTGAAAACCTAAACATATTGCTATAAAACCAATGGCATGATGGAAGAAATGAGAAATGGGAACAGAATGGTAGATTGCTGTTAAGAGATTTGAATGCCAGGTGAGGAGGTTTCTTTGCTTGAGAGTTTTGGTCACAGGGTTTTTAAGAGTCTTGAATAGAATGTTATTACAGTTTCACATGTAGAACAGAACTGGGTATCGAATATCTGCATTCAAGTGTTTGCTTTATCATTCACAGCCAGGGATATGATTGTGGTGATTTAATGTCCCAGAATTTGTTTTTTTCATTAGTAAATATTAATACCTCTTCTGTTTCTTAGAGAGATCTAAAATTTTAAATGATACAATAAAGGCAATAATTGGGCAGCTGGGTTGCTCAGATGGTTAAGCGTCTGCCTTCAGCTCAGGTCATGATCCCAGGATGCTGGGATCAAGCCCCACATCAGGCTCCCTGCTTGGTGGGGAGCCCGCTTCTCCCTCTCCCTCTACTGGTCCCCCTGCTTATGCTCTCTCGCTCTCTTTGTCAAACACATAAATAAAATCTTTAAAAAAAATAAAGGCAATAATTTCTATAAACCACAAAATGTTATCTTTTATACAAGGTAGTATCATGTTAATAATCAAACAATTTTATTAGGTCTATAGCTCTATAAATCATATAGCTATGTCAGGGTGGACTGATGGCAAGTGGAAGAAAGACCACTTAAGGAGATGTGTAATAGTTCTGGAATAAGTAATGAGAAACTAGAAGAGTTTACAAAAAGGAAGGAAAAAGAGAGCAATAGAATATAACATTAATTAGAGGTTGCAAAGAAACTAATTATGTGGCAGGATTTCACTTTCGTTTTTCACCTAACATTCAACAGCTAATCATTAAGCACCTACTAAATGCTAGGTATGCTAAAAATAAAGGAACATACAATTATTTATTTTACTGACACATTTATTCATAAATAATAAATCATTTCTGTTTTGGTTTTTGATCAATGTAGAATGGGATCCCTTTTAATTGTCATTAGTTGCATTGTTGAATAAGTTTTGGAAAACTTCTCTAAAGTTTAAGGATTTTTTGTCCTCAAAACTATTCAGATGCTTTCAAATTGTTCATGCCTTATAAAATATATCACTCATAGAGACCGTGATAGTCAACATACATATTAATTTGTATCATTGCTACAGTTTTTGCACATTGGACAATATTTAACCACCATAAAATTAAAATATTTTTCCTATATTGAATCTTTTTGAGGACTGTAAATCATCATAAATTCATCTTAGAAATTAAAAAAAAAAAAGTTCCTTTAATGTTAAAAGGTTGGTTTTAGATTTGATCCTAGGCTCAAACTGACATGTTGTACAGACTTTGGTTAACCTGTTTCCCCATGGGAATTAATAATACCAACTATAAATGGTATACGTTTAGAGGATGGAATAATATAAAATGGAATAAAACATAACAATCAGGAAAATAATAAGGATCAAGTTTATATTGAATATATCCAAAAGGACTTCAAATTAAAAGTAACAAACTGATTATGTGTATTTATATCAATTCCTTCCTGAAGCTTCAATAAAACAAGAGTAAAATGACATAAAAGGAATTTTTTGAAAGTAATAAGCACAAAAAAGAAAAAAAAATGGAGAAGATATAAATGATAGAAAGCAGATAGAGAAGTGGTCAAGTAGTCATTTATCAGACCCCATAACTCTAAATGGTAAGATAGAGGAAACCACTCTCCAAACCTGATGAATTAATAGCAGTGGGTATTTGTAAAAATGGAGAGAAACTTAATGGTAAAAATATGATCAGGGGAAGGTCTATTTAGGAGGCACTAAGATCCCCAGATTCTCTCCATACTTCATATAGATAGACTCGCGAAGCTCCTGATACAGAATTTTTTATTTTGTTTTTTCAAATACCAAACAGAGCATCTCTGAATTGAGTAATCAAAACCACAGTTAAGGGCAACAGTAGTGGTACTTAAAATAAGATGACTTTGTATATTGAGACACCCTCCTCTAATTGCTCCTAAAAGTAATGACAGCTAGAATTATATCTTCCTGGGAGTGATGAGAAGAGTCTAACCAGGACCCTCTTACTATCATAAGAGAAAAGATCTAGAGACCTGACATGGGGAATTCCCTGAAAACAAGAAGTTCCTACCAGATGACTCACATTTGAGAAACACCCAGCCTGCCTGCTATACCTACAGAATTTCTAATCAGATGTTGACTGTTCCATCCTTAAATAGGAGTGAAAGTCCTTAGGTACATGAAGAAAAGCTTTAACAGAAAATAAAGAGGTCTGGAGCGCCTGGGTGGCTCAGTTGGTTAAGCATCTGCCTTCGGCTCAAGTCATGATCCCAGGGTCCTGGAATCAAGCCCTACCTCGGGCTCCCTGCTTGGTGGGGAGTCTGCTTCTCCCTCTGCCCTTCACCCCACTCTTGTGCTCCCTCTCTCTCTCTCTCAATCAAAAAAATAAATAAAAAATTAAAAAAAAAAAGAAAAGAAAGAGACTAATTCAAATGGGAAAGATTAAAAAAAAACTTAGGGTAAACAGAACCTGTACATAAAGACAATAATTTCAAAGGCATTATTGTTTGTATTCCCAGAGAGATAAGAGAGCTACCGCATCCATGAAATAAGAATAGAGTGATATAAAAAAAGAACACTCAGAAAATGAAAATGAACTTGTGAAAATTAGAAAAAAATCACATCAGAAATGAAAAAACTCAGTGGAAGAGCTGGAAAATCAAGTTAAAAAATAATATACAATGCTAAAGAAATGAAAAGGCAACTGAGTGTCTCAAACAATGGATAGGAATAAATCCATATCAGGGCTTATCATCATGGAACTTCTAGAACATTGTTGACAAAGATTCATTAAAATTCCGATGGGAATAGGGGAGTAGGTTTCATAAAAGGTTCTGGAATCTTCTAAACAGCAAAACTTCCACTTATAAAACTCTGGAATAGTAAATGATTTGCAAATTAAACTTCTATAAGCCAAACTATCAGGTATGAGTATAGATTAAAGGCATTTTTTTTTTTAATACAGGCATACCTCATTGCATTGCACTTAGCTTTATTATGCTTCATGGATACTGCATTTTTTACAAATTGAATGGCAACCCTGCATTGAGCAAGTCTATAGGTGCCATTTTCCAACAGTATCGACTCACTTCGTGTCTGTGTCATAATGCTTTAAGATGCGAGTTTTGGTAGTTCTCACAACATTTCAAACTATTTCATTATTATTATTTCATTACAGTGATCTGAAATTAACAATTCTTGATGTTACTATCACTATTGTTTTGGGGCACTGCGAGCTTCACCCATATAGGATGGCAAACTTATTAAATGTGACATTCTGACTACTCTACGGACTGGCCATTCCCCTCCCTCTCTCTTTCTCCTCAGGTTTCCCTATCCCCTGAGATAAAATAATATTGAAGTTAGGCCAATTAATAACCCTACAATGGCCCTCTGTAAGTGTTCAAGTGAAGGGAAAAGTCACACAGCCCTCAGTTAAAACATTAAAACATTAAAAGTTAGAATGATTAAGTTTAGTGAGGAAGGTGTGTCGAAAGCTGAGACAAGCTGCAAGCCAGGCTTCTTGAGCCAGTGAGCCACATTGTGAATGCAAAGGGAAAGCTCTTAAAGGAAAAAAAGAAGAAAGAAAAAGAAAGAAAGAAAGAAAGAAAAAGAAAGAAAGAAAGAAAGAAAGAAAGAAAGAAAGAAAGAAAGAAAGAAAGAAAGGAGAAAGAAAGAAAGAAAAGAAAGAGGAAAGAAAGAAAGAAAGAAAGAAAGAAAGAAAGAAAGAAAGAAAGAAAGAAGAAAGAAAGAAAAGAAAGAGAAAGAAGAAAGAAGAAAGAAAGAAGAAAGAAAGGAAGAAAGAAAGAAAAAAAAGAAAGAAAGAAAGAAAAGAAAAGAAAAAAAAAAGAAAAGAAAGGAAAAAAGAAAAAAAAAGCTATACTCCAGTGAACACACAGATGATGAGAAAGCAAAACATCCTGATTGCTGAACTGGATAGAATATCAAACCAGCCACAACATTCCCTTAAACCCAAACCTAATCTAAGGCAAGGCCCTAAATCTCCTCAATTCTATAAATGCTGAGAGAGATGAGAAAACTGACAAAAAAAATAGCTGGAAGCTAGCAGAGGTTGGTTCATGAGGTTTAAGGCAAGCTGCCTCCATTACATAAAAGGGCAAGGTGAACAGGTGCTGATGTAGAAGTTACAACAGCAAGTTGTCCAGAAGACCCAGCTAAGATCATTAATGAAGGCAGCTACGCTACACAACAGATTTTCAAACTAAGCCCAATAGCCATGTAGTAGAAGATGTCTAGGACCTTCTAGGACCTTCACAACTAGAGAGGAAAAATCAGTTCCTGGCTTCAAAGCATCAAAGGACAGGCTAACTCTCTCACTGGGAGCGATTGTAGCTGTTGACTTTAGTTTGAAGCCAATGTCCATTTAGCATTCTGAGAATTCCTAGGGCCCTTAAGAATTATGTTAAATCTACTCGGCCTGTACTCTATAAATGGAAGAACAAAGCCTGGATGACAGCACATCTGTTTACAACATGGTTTACTGAATATTGTAAGCCTACTGTTGAGACCTCCCACTCAGAAAAACAGACTCCTTTCAAAATATTACTGCTCATTCACAATGTGTCCGGTCATCCAAAAGCTCTGATGACGTATGAGCTTAATGTTCTCATACCTGCTAACATAACATCCATCCTGCAGCCCATGGATCAAGGAATAAGTTTGACTTTCAAGTACTGTTATTTAAGAAATACATTTCTGAAGTGGAGGAAGTGACTGTAGATGTGGTGGAAACAGCAAGAGAACTAGAATTAGAAGTGGAGCCTGAAGATCTGATGAATTGTTGCAATTTCATAATAAAACTTTAACGGATGAGGAGGTGCTTCTTATGGATGAGCAAAGCAAGTGGCTTTTTGAGATGGAATCCCCTCCTGGTGAAGATGCTGTGAAGACTGTTGAAAAGACAACAAGGGATTTATTTATTTATTTTGAAAGATTTTATTTATTTGAGAAAGAGAGATAGAGACAGAGACAGCATGAGCAGGGAGAGGGGGACTGGGAGAGGGAGAAGCAGACTCCCTGCTGAGCAGGGAGCCTGACATGGGGCTCTATCCCAGGATTCTGAGATCATGACCTCAGTCCAAGGCAGACGTTTACCCTACTATGCCACCCAGGTGCCCCAGACAACAAAGGATTTAGAATATGATATAAACTTAGTTGATAAAGCACCAGCAGGGTTTGAGAGGACTGACATGGATTGTGAAAGAAGTTCTGTTCTACTGTAGGTAAAGAGCTATCAAACAGCACCACATGGTACAAAGAAATCATTTGTGGGGGAAAAAAGCCCATCAACACAGCAAACTTCATTACTATCTTATTTAAGAAACTGCCACAGACACCCCAAACTTCAGTAACCACTACCCTGATCACTCAGCAGCCATAGACATCAAGGCAAGAACTTCTACCAGCAAAAAGATTACAACTCATTAAAGTTCAGATGATGGTTAGCCATTTTTTTGGCAGTGAAGTATTTTTAAATTAAGGTATGTACATTGTTTTCTTAGGCACTATGGTATTGCACACTTAATAGTATCAATAGTATATCGCAAAGGTAACTTTTATACACACTGGGAAGCCAAAAATTACATTTAACTCACTCTATTGCAATATTTTTTATCACAGTGGTCTGGAACTGAAGCCACAGCACCTCCAAGGTACACTTGTATGTAAGATCTCAAAAATTTTATCTACCATTCATCCTTTCTTAGGATACTTTGATAAAACTTTGGAGTAATTCTTGAGAAAATAAAATTTAAGATACAGGAACTGTAAGAGAGGTACAGTACAAAAGCAAGACAAAGAGAATCCCTAGGATGATGGTAAAGGTTTATCCCTAAATTACCTTTATGTAGAATGTGTCTATCCAAAGTTAGGACATAATACATTAGGGTGATGATAAGGGGATTGGAAATGGGAATAGGAAGTCAATAGATAATGCCTCAAGCCAATACATAATGCTTAAAGCTACAGACTTAGGAACTAAAAATTTAGTTATATTATTATATTATTTAGATATGAAAGCAAGTAAATAATTCAATAAAATAGTTTAAAGTAGCTGCCTATGGTAAAGGGGTATAGCTCAGGCCTGCTGTTTTTTATAGCAAGGCTTTTAGAATTATACAACTCTTGGAAAGTTGCATAAATTGGTAATGTGTTTCCTATTGAGGTGGTAGCAAATTATCACACATTGCGTGGCTTAAAACAACACAAATTTTTCATCTTACATCTCTAGAGGTCAGAAGTCCAAAATCTTTATCACTGGACTAAAATTCAAGTGTAAAGAGTCCTGAATTTCTTTGGGAGAAAATTTCTCTAAGAAGAATCTGTTTCCTTGTCTTTTCCAGCTTCTAGGGGCCACCTACATTCCATGGTCTCTTCCTCCATCTTCCAAGTGCATCACTACAACCTCCACTTCCATCTCTGTATCCTTTCTAATTCCAATCCTTCTGTCTCTGTCTTATAAGGACCCCCATGATTACATTAGGCCCACTGGAATAATCCAGTGGGTAAACTTTACCCTAATCACACTTTCAAAGTCCCTTTTACCATGTGAAGTAACAGATACACAGGTTTCAGGGTTTAAAACATGGACATCTTTGGAGGCCACTATTCATCTTAACACAATTGTCCCTGGCTCTCAAAGATTCACGTCCACACCACAGGCAAAATGAATTCGTCCCACCCCAAGATCACCAAAAGTCTCAACAAGGTGACAGAATCAGTTCAAGTCTAAAATCTTATCGACGTCTCATCCATTCAAAAATCTGAAATTTAATCATCTACATCAGGTATGTTTGAAATCCTGGGTATGATCCATCTTGGTACAAAATTCCTTTCCATTTGTAGACCTATGAACCTAGATAATAAGTTACCTGTTCTCAAAATACAATGATAGAACAAGCATGGAATGCCAGTTCTAGATACTCTCACTCAAAAAGGAAGAAAATGGAAGGATAAAATGAGTCACCAGTCCCAAGCAATTCTGAAATCCAGCAAAGTAAGCTCCATTAGTTTTCAAGGCTTGGGAAAAATCCTCTGTGGCGTAAGGTGCTGCACTCCATGCCTTCAACTCTGCCCTCTGATTCTCTCTCCTTTTTCATGTATTTGTAAATGAATAGAATTACCAATCTGTTTCTTGTCTATAGAATTTTGCAAGTCTGGGTCTGAAAGCTTTCTTTTATTTTCTCCTCTCTATGTCCCTTTCAGTATAAGCCAGTGATGTTTCTGCTAATATTCTCAAAAACCTTGTAGTTCTATGTATGTTAGGAAATTTGCCCCATCAGACAAGATGCTCCTCAACAGTTATTTCCAAAATAATTTTATCACATTTTTGGTTTCTAATGAGATGGCAAAAGGGATCTATAAGGCATGTGACCAGTCTCTTCAGAGCCCTCCACATGATGGAATATCATTACCTTTTGTTCCTTCTGAGGCACCAACAAGGGACTATCCAGCCATACCCCTTGGTTTTGGAATACTTCCCTGACAGTGAATTTTTGTGTCATTTACAATCTGGATAGGCTGTGAACTTTCCAAATCATCAAGTCCTATTTCTATTTTGCTTTATAATTCTTCCCTTAAGTTATCTTTCTCTCTCTTTTTTTTTTGGCGGGGGGGGGGGTTACTATATACGCAGAAAGAAGAAACCAGGCACAGCTTTAACATTTTGCTTAGAAACATTTTCAGATAAATATCCAAGTTCATTGCTTACGATGTTTTCTATATACCGGTTTTCTATTTTCTATATAACTTTTCCTAATAACATGTTCTTCATTTCCTTCTGAGCCCTCACTAATAGCACTCTTAACGTCCGTATCTAACAGTTTGGATATGATGATTTAAGTATTCTCTATGACAACATAGTTTTGTTTTGACCGTACTCCTCACTTTCTCTATGTACTTATTCATTAGCAGAGTCCTTAACATCCATATATCTAGCACCAGTCTATTCAAGACAATGTAGGCTTTTTCTATTATTGTCCTCAAAATTCTTCCAGCTTCTACCCATTACCCAATTACAAAACCAATTCCACATGTTTTGGTATTTTTTTATAGCATGATCACACTTTCAGGCAACAAAATCTGCATTTGTTTCCTTGCTGCTGTAACAAATCACCACAAATGTAGTGGTTTTAAACAATACAAATTTATCATTTCACAATTCTGTAGGTCAGAAGTCCAAAATCAGCCTTACAGTCAAGGGGTCGACAGAGCTGCTGCTTTCTAGAGGCTATAGAGGATAATCTGTTCTTTGTATCTTCCAGCTCTTAGAAACAGATGGCACTCCTTGCTTTGGGGCCACATTGCTTTAATCTCTGCTTCTATTACCACATTACCTTCTCTCTCTGCCTTCGGACCATCCTGTCTTTTTTTTTTTTTTTTAAATAAGGATTCTTGTGATATCATTGGGCCCACCCAGATGACCTACCACAATCTCTCTTATTTAGTCATTTGAATGTATATTTATTTTTTATTTTTTTTTAAAGATTTTATTTATTTATTTGACAGAGAGAGACAGCGAGAGAGAGAACACAAGCAGGGGGAGTGGGAGAGGGAGAAGTAGGCTTCCCGCAGAGTGGGGAGCCCAATGCGGGGCTCGATCCCAGGATCCTGGGATCATGACCTGAGCTGAAGGCAGACGCTTAATGACTGAGCCACCCAGGCGCCCCATTTGAATGTATATTTAGTCACTTCTACAAAACACCTCCACAGGGACAGCTAGATTATTTTTTTTTAAGATTTTACTTATTTATTTGAGGGAGAGAGAGAGGGAGAGAAAGCATGAGCAAGGAGAGGGGCAAAGGGAGAGGGACAAGCTGACTCACCACTTAGCAGGGCTCGATCCCAGGATCCCAGGATCATGACCTGAGCCGAAGGCAGCTGCTTAGCCGACTGAGCCACCCAGGTGCCACAACTAGATTATTTTTGACTGAATAACTAGGAACTATTGTCTACTCAAGTTGATACATTAAACTATCTTCTTTTTATAAACTATATTTTAAAAGAAAAGGGTTACTAGTAAGAGTAAAGTGGTAGTTAATTAAATTACACTGATTTGCTTAACATATCATACATTGCTGATGAGAGAATATATGCTAAAAAGAATAAATAATTCAACATAGAAAGATGTGACAGAATAAACATTGCCTCTATAAAGTACATTTGATCAAGTTATATGATTACAAATTAGGTTTATGTCATGTTAATAATATGCTTAAATTTATCAAATAATTTTCACTTATGACAAGGTTTAATGAAATATAATTTTATTGCCTAAAAAGGTATTTAAAAATTAGGTAAGTGTGAGGTCAGTAGTCAGCTCTGATTATAGATTGTCACTTCAATGTCTCTATCTCTAAGATAAATTAGCCTTTTTGATTTAAAACAAATAAAAATACAGAGAAGCTGTTTTCCTTTTTAAGTCAAGTTGTGAGAAATGACAGTAGGAAATGTAGAATACAATAAACTTAAATATTTGTCTTTGATAAGAAAAGCCATGAAGCTTAGGGGTAAGGCCATGTTTTCACATGAACCACAGCAGGTGCTCTGTTGGAACATTTCTCGGTGGGAGTTATTCCAAGGTTCACAAATTTGAACGTTTTCTTTTTTTTTTTTTTTTTTAAGATTTTATTTATTTGAGAGAGAGAGAATGAGAGACAGAGAGCATGAGAGGGAGGAGGGTCAGAGGGAGAAGCAGACTCCCTGCCGAGCAGGGAGCCCGATGCGGGACTCGATCCTGGGACTCCAGGATCATGACCTGAGCCGAAGGCAGTTGCTTAACCAACTGAGCCACCCAGGCGCCCTTTGAACATTTTCTTAATCTAGTATAGCTAATTTATTTCAGGTAAATGAGTAGGTGTATAATTTACCTCTCATAGTGGGTAATCATATCATAATTAAGCCCTAGGTAAAATATGTAAGAATACAATGTGTATTTCTCTTGCTACTGGTAAGAAAAATACCTCCAATCTATTGGTCTCAAAAACAAGTGTTTTAAAAATGTGAATCATTTCTTGGATAATCCTATTGTCAAAATCTGACCACTGATTCATAAATGTTACTTTTAAACTCCACGATTTAGGAAACTTTTAAAAATCACTCCCTTAATTATCATTTATGTGGATCATTGAGCAAGGGTGGAGTTACGGGTACCAACCCGCTGCAGAGTCAAAAATCTGCATATAACTTTTGACTCCCCCCAAAATTTAAATACTAATAACCTACTGTTGACCAAAAGCCTTACCAATAACATAAACAGTTGATAACATGTTTTGTATGTTATATACATTATATACTGGCATTCTTACAATAAAGACACTAGATAAAAGATGTCATTAAGGAAATCACAAGGAAGAGAAAGTACATTTGTAATACTGTATTTATTTTAAAAATTCTATGTATAAGTGAATCTGTGCAGTTCAAATCCCTGTTGTTCAAGAGTTAACTGTATTGTTTTCCAACAGACTCTTTCACAAGATTGCAAGGCATGCACTGACATAAAAGCAGACATTTTGACCCTTACCCTTCAAAATGTGAATTTGCTGTTTTCATTACAATTTTGGTTCTTTGCAATTAAATAGTTATAATTTCAGATTGAGAAAAGGTGAAGAAATTTAGTCTGATGTATACGAGATTTGAATTTTAAAAAAATAGTTTTAGTTAAAACTTTTTTTAAAAGATTTTATTTATTTTTCGAGGGAGAGAGACAGAAACAGAGCATGAGGAGGTGGAGGGGAAGAGGGAGAGGGACAAGCCGACTTCCTGGTGAGCAGGGAGCCAGACATGGGGTTCAATTCCAGGACCCTGAGATCATCACCTGAACCAAAGTCAGACATTTAACGGACTGAGCCACCCAGGTGCCCCTAGTTAATACTGTTTTTAAAAAGTAGGTAATTTTTATTTATCTAACTTATGGTCCCAAAGAGCCATTAATAACAAACATCATTAAAAGAATCTTAAATTTTTTCATCTGTCTGGTCGGAACCAGAGTGGAGTTACTTCAAGAGCAGGTTTGAGGCTATCATTTTCCTCAGCATCTTCAGCATTTTGGAATAAAAATGAATGAATAATGATGAGCTTTGATGCATTGATATTCATTTTTCTTTACTAATAAGAGAATGAAGTTAGAAATAATTAGCACATTTAGTGTTTCAGGAATCAAGGGAAAAAAATTAAGTCAGCAACCCTCCCACATTATGACTTTGTCAAAGCAGCAATAAACTTTCTCCAGTGGTTGCTTCAGACAGAGTTAAGACTTAAGTTTCACTTTACAATCAAAGATTCACCTTTATAATAAAAAACTGCTGGTTCTTGACAGGAATAGTTTGAACCAGGCACTGTGGGTAAGCATTCTATTGTCATTCTTTTCATTCACCCTCATACAAACTGCTAGCTGATGCTAGTATTTTCCCTAATTTTCAGTTAAGGCTTAAACTGACTATATTATAATGGTGAACAGAACTGGCTGGACTTGAATCCAAGTCTCACTTATTTGAAAGCCCAGAGGGTGAAAGATAAGCAGACTCCCCGCTGAGTGCGGAGCCAGACTCAGGGCTGATCCCAGGACCCTGAAATCATGATCTGAGCTGAAGTCAGATACTTAACCGACTGAGCCACCCAGGTGCCCTGAAAGCCCATGCTTTTAATCTTAACAGAATAATACCTTACCAAATATTTTTAGGTGTCAATGAACAAAATGATTATGAGGACTGAATTATGTGACCTGTGTCTTGATCACCAAAATGAATAAGACAAATCTCTAAGAACCTGATTTTGTAAAGGCAATGAGTAAGGAAGTATTAGAATATCATATTTGAACATTTAAATATGATTTGTACTCTTTAACAGGAAATATTAAAACTCCCACAATCATGCAAAGGCCACTATTGCTTTTATGGAACTTAAATGGCAGCACTGCATGAAATACATGTGTAAAGCTAAGCTACATGGGGCATAAGTCATGAGAAAATATGACTCCATAAAATCGCTCTGTCAGCATTCTAGCATTCTTCATCAAAATGTTACCTCTTTCATGATGGCTACCAAAGAGAAGATATATTGTGTTTATGGCTCATGTTTCAATGCCAACAATTTTTGTGAGGGTTATTATATATAAATTGCATTATTTCTGATTTTCCAAATGAGGAGTGTTGAAGAAACATGGAATTACATGTTCCCATAAAATACTTAGCATATATTAAATGCATAATAAATGTCTTTGGAACAAATGAAATAAAATTAAAGCAAAAGATAAAATCAATAATTAAGCATCATCTATTAAGTTACTCACACCTAAATTCAAAAGAGTAACAGCTCATGTTAATAAAGGGTACTTTCATATCAGTGAAATAAAGCACTCAGTATTTTCTATGAAGAAATAAATATGATTTCCATGGATTTCTAAAACTGATGTAAAACCCTTGTGCTAAAGAGTAGAGTGCAAGTAAGAAAAAAATTCTATTACTTATGAAATGATAGAACCTTTAATATTTCATTTCAAATGAGACTAAGCAGACTCTGTTCTTGGTAGGTACTAAAAGAATATTTGACAAATTGAATTAAATAAGGCAAGAATAAAAACGATAATTTAACATTATGGTCTATGGGGAGGTGATAATTTCAGATTGCAATATTATCTTGTGCAAAAGTATTATACTACTTGACAACTAACTGTGATTCAGTCTCAGTTAAAGATAAGAAAATATTAAGTTTAGGCAAAGCTCATCTTTTCTTAGGATGGTTCAAATCCAGACACTAAATTCATTTCCAGCTTTACTACCAAAACAATCACTTTTGCAAGGACCTCAATAATAAAGAAAAAAGGAGAACTTACTGTGTACTCACCAAGTAAGGTAAACAGTCGTGTAGATTCAATTCATATGCTATGTCTGAGAAACGTTTTACTCAGGGAAAACAAGAATGGCATAGGTGGACATAACTGTAAGCCCTATTAAATTACTTCTATTTTAAGAAACCATTTGTAACCAGATGATTTTAAAGTAAGATAAATGTTTGTTGTCTTAATATTATTCTCAGAAAATATGAATAACCTGATGCATAAGCAAAAGTCATTGATTTACCCTTATGGTTATTGGTCAGAGTGATAGTGCAACAAAACTGTCAGTGTAGACCATCTACTCCACAAAGTCCCGTTTATCATTCTAACTGGCAGAGATTTCAGTTTACTCTGAGTGCCCATCAAAATCCTGGTTAGACTCATACCACCCTTGTGTCATACTAACTTGTTGTTTCTACTGATAAAATTTTCCCTACTACCTTGTTAATTCCACGAAGGTAAGAATTTTGATTTTCAGACAGCATGACTCCTTTCTTTGGTGAATATGCACTGATCGCTTATTAAGTCCCAGCACTCTATAGCCAGTGTCAGAGTGCCCCAAAAGGCTTTTGCAAGAGCAGTCAACACGGTGTGCGGCGGGTCTACAACAGACTGGAGTAGAGGTATACCCGTGTGCAAGGTACAGTGTCTGCTCTAATGCAACAAAGAAGCTATTTCAGTAAAAAGAAAATAACAGTATTATAATAAGGCTAGTTGCATATTGTGGAAACCGTGAAAGACATGCTTATATCTAGATTGAGACGAACGTGTATGTGTGTATGTGTGTGCATGTGCGTGTGTGTGTGTGTGTGTGTGTGTATCATGTGGGTATTGAGGAAAAGTTAAACTGAAACCTAAATGCGAACCCAAGTTAACCAAGTGAAATATAGGTCAGGAAACAGAACATTCAAATGTACCTAGCAGAGTTGACAATTAATAAATCTAAGAGAATGGTTCAATTTGGATATATATTTCAGAAAATAAAGATTTATCCTCCCTATCTCTGTGTAGTTCATATATGAAATTATATAGAAAGAAAACCCTGCCTTAGAGTACGTAGAAAACTTATGCATTGCTTTATACTTCCTATAGCTTAAATAACCCATTTGACATTAATATCTCTTCAGAATGACAGATTGTGTTATGTAATGTGCTAATGTAGATATCAGTCTGAAATTATGCTACTTTCCAATTTGCTCCCTTGCACTGTGAGTATATTTTAAAAATGGCAATGCAGGTAAATCATAGGGTGAGGAAAATGTTATAGAATTTACAAAATAAGTTATAAATAAATGTCTAATGTTATATAAGAGGTATTTAATCAATTATCAAATTTGACTTCTTTGTAAAAATACACAGTTCATGCCATCCTGGTAAAAAATTACTTGGGAAATTATGCTTATTTTTTATATTAATTCTGAAACAAATGTTCATTTTCTCACTGAACACTGTTCTCTGCTTAACACTGTCAGAGTAGGAAGGTTATTGTAGATGTCTTTCGAATGTGGATTAAATTAATCTCACTCTCCCTTATTATCCACAAAACTAATAGGTGCAACTAACAGGCATTTTTACAGATACCAGCTGTTCCAGACTTAAGTACCCCTGTCCTCCCAAGCATGCAGGTTACCATCAGATGACCTGCCTTGTCAATTCTGACCCCATGTCTAGCCCATTCAAATCCCAGGGTTTTGTGAATATAGCAAAAACATAGAACTTTACACTCTACAAAGGTTTTGCCATTTCAGACTTTCATAGATTAATTATAAATTCTGTTCTTCAGCCATCACTTTACACATATAGGTTTCTAAGCAACACTATCTTGCAGGTTCAGAAGGGGGAAGACAAAAGGAACTTATGAAAATATGCTTTATTATACAATATAGGCATTCTTATATATCTGATGCATATTTATATTTACCAACATTCCTCTTTATTTTTTGTTTTTCAGGTTTGATTTGTCTTGGCACTCAACCAAACATAAGTTACCAGCAGTCCTCAAGTTGCAAAGGGTGGGAGACAGAGAAGTATTTGAATCTTTGGAAAATCAAATGCCTCTAACAATAGAAACTCATTCTGTCATCTTGAATATATCACTTTCTATTTTTTTTATCTCTACCCCCAAAAGTAGTACTTTTGCTACTCACATAAGTATACTCTATTGCTATAGCACAAGTACCTTCTGTCATGTAATTCTAAGAAAAACTCTGACGAGGTCGAGAACATGCAACAGTCAAGTGTATAAGCTCAGTAAATGCTGTAAGGTGATAGAAGAACTATGGAGCCAGACATCCTTTTCACCCACTGAGGTGACCTTCTACTTTCTTCATTCACAGCATTTGAGACTTTGAAGGGAGAAATCACCTCTGTTCTTTGAAATCTCTGTATACCACCATGGCCATTTTGCATGCTGGCCAGATTCTACTAATTTATAATAATAAAGCTTTAAAAAAATGAATCCGTTAAGAAGAATGAAGTCAACACTCATAAGGTTTTATGCTAATTGGGTGCTGACTAAACACTAGGCGCTTTTCTAACCAACATATATTAACTCACTGAATCTCATCAGCCCTCTGAGATTGCTACTAGCATTATTGTTACTTCTAAAAGAGAACACTGAGGCATGAAGAGGTACATGATTACCCAAAGACACAGCTTGAAAGTAGTGAAAAGCAAGGAAGGGGCTAGGCTGGATCCAGCTAGATGTTCTGGCTCTAGAATCTGCTTTTAACCAATATTCTATACTGCCTCTCCTACTTTCTCATCAAAACTTAATGTCTCCAATCTCCCTCCCCTTGCTAATCGCAAGTCCAACCAGGCAAGCAATTGAAGCCAAGGAATCCCTTTTACTCTGCAAATGAAGCTTTAAGGCAAGTCCTCTAACAACCTAATTATATGGCTAACACAAAGCCAATCTGTAATAAAGCTAGTTATTTTTATTATCTACCAAGTGATTATAGATTATAAGGGGTGTAGTAAAGAGTATATGCAACAGACCCTTCCTAGGAGAACTTGACATTTTGGGGGGGAAATCATATAGACAAAAATGAAACAAAGGAAAGACATAGGGTAACAACTAAGGAGGTGGTAAAGACACCTGACAAGTCCTAAATGTTTTTCAAAAGAAAGAGACCACTATGGGCTGCCGTTCTAGGAAAAAAAAAAAAAATCTGAATTGCTTAATTGTATGGAGGGATTTGAGTTGAATTATAAAGATCCCCAAAAATAAAGACCATTTGAAAGTCTATAAAATCTCTCCCATTTTAGTTTATCAGCATGAGTACAGATGTGGAGTTGTAAAAAAGAATAAGGGAAAAATAAAACAAGATGAAACCAGAGAGGGAGACAATCATAGGAAACAAACTGAGGGTTGCTGGAGGGGAGGGGTGTGGAGGGATGGGGTAATTGGGTGATGGACATTCAGGTATGTGATGTAATGAGCCCTGGGTATTATATAAGACTGATGAATCACAGATCTGTACCTCTGAAACCAATAATACATTATATGTTAAAGTGGTAAATTGTATGTTATGTTAAAGTGATAAATTGCATGTTATGTGAATTTTACCACAATAAAAACAAGTACATTACAAAAAAAATTTAAAAAAGAATACGGTATGTTCATGAGACAAAAATGGTGTGAGCATGTTAGAATAGGCTGGATGTAGTGTAATCAGACTGTGTTCAGAGAGAAGAACCACTAAATCCCAGAAGCGATCAGACCTAGGCTGTCATCAAGCAATAATGGAAAGTGAAAACAGAGAACAAGAGTCAAAAAGTGTTATCAAAAATTGTGGGGAGATTGTTAAGTGTGCTAAGGCATCAATAAAAATGCTGTGGTTGTCAAAAAAGATTGTCTAAGAGGAAAGCAAAAGAAGAAAGACCATCGGGTGTAAATTGCTTAAGGAGATGGAAAGGAACTGAAGTACGTGGTTGGAGGAGAGTATTGGTTAGCTTTATCAACATGTCAATAAAACATAGAACTACACACTGCAAATTCTACTTTGTAGAAATCTTAAAAAGTTAATGAGATTTGCAACAGAAACATTCATTTGAATATGGCATGAAGTATTATTGAGTCTGCTATTCTGCAAGAGTGATAATCTAAGCCATATACTATGTTATAGTGGGTGTTGCAAATAAGGCTAAGTACAAAAAATTTTGCAATTTATGTATTTTTACTTATGTCATTTTAAAAGCTATATAATTAAAATTCAAATAAGAAAAAAATCTGTGCATGAATTTCTTCCCTAAGAAACTTAGATTCACGTAAGGGTTTGTTTTAGTATAAATTCTCTTAACATTCTCTCTTTCAACATTTTTAACCAGATATGCTATACTAAAAAGCTCAGAATAGCAAGTTGAATATGCAAATAGTAGTTGATTTCTGGTAAACTTTGCTTATTTTTGTATTATAAGCCAAAAAAAAAAAAACTGAGCACATTTTAATGGGTACATGAAATTGAAATGTCTTCCCTTTCAAACAATTACAGGCAACTTTACTCCTACAAATTATAATCATCTCTCAAGAGGAACCCTGGATTCACTTGTGCCCTTGCCTATTTCCGCAGGTGCTCTACTGCTTTCCTAGGAATTTTGAATTCATCAACAGCCCCTCAAAGACTTACTCAAAATTCACAGTACATTGATTTCATCTGCTGAATTCATGCCATAAATCTCTCAAAAGGAAAAAAAAGTTCTAACATGTATACTTTCTTTTATTGCTTCCTATGAAAAATGCCTCTTCTAATGCTACATCACAGATTTTTCCCCGTTAGTTACCATTTACAACTTTCTCATTCAAGTCAAAAGTACAAAGAAAAACAAAAATTTTTTAAGTCACATTGCATACACAGAGATGTGGGACAATTAAAGTGGCTTAATAGCAGCTAATCACAAGGGACTTGAAAGAAAAATTCAGCACCATTTGAGCTAAATCTAAAAAAGTGTATACTCTTGAAGTTGACAGAATCAATTCAATGGCATTAAATCCACTAACCCATAGTTTTGTTTTATCTTTTCCCCACTAGATAATCCTTTTTTGTCTCATTTTATTTCTTCACCACCAAAGATAGATTGATTTCTAGTTCATGGATAAAGCCAGATATTATTGTCCTAGTCCATTACTGATTGTCAAGAAACATTATATAACAAATAAAACAGAAAAGAGTTTTAAAAAGCGAGGCCAAATTTCATCATATCAATTAGGAGCTTCTGGAGATAGGCTAATGATCACTTTCACAACCGTGTTGATTATAGAAGTTGCAAATTCTCCCCCTTCATTTATGTGTGCAGCCCCTTTGTAGTTCCACCCATCAGTGGGAGTCTATTTCTCCATTCCCTGAATCTGAACTTGGCCATGTGATTTTCCTTGACCAATGAGACATTAGTACATATGGCTTGTAAAATGTTTGCATATTCTCATTTCTGAGAACCATCTGACCATCCCAAGCTAACCTGCTGGATGAGAGACTCATGGCCCAGTAATCCAGAATATAGCATGCCAACTGTCAGACGTGATGGAGGCCATCCGAGACCATCCAGCTGCCATCTGATCCAAAGTTGCCAGAGATCTGAAGAACTGACACAGACCAGAAGAGCCACCAGCCAACCAATAGAATAGCGGGATAAATAAGCAGTTGTTGTTTTAAGACACTGGATTCTGGGATGGTTTATTATACAATCAAAACTAATTGATATACACCAATCTCTCAACTCCTAGACTAGTGATTAAAAAAAAAATACATGTAAGTAAGTTTAAACTGACATTTCATACAGAAATGACTCTGATCAGGGATTATTAATTTCACTACCTCCACCCTCACTCACCTACTGAGACTTAACTTGGTAGTGATCTCATACGGGGATGTTAATTCATATGTGAATCACTATCCATTTCCCAAATCCACCTAGTATCTTTGTAAGTGCTCTATCCTATGGCAGATGCATCAGCTTGCCAGTTTCTTCTCATTCCTTCTCTCCATTCCTAATCAAACTTACTAATTATAACAACTTGAGAGCCCACCATAGGTTTCAAAGTTCAAGTTTTATAATAAGCAAAGGCCTTAACTCTCTGCCACATTGACATGATCCAGCAGTTTCGGATTCTGCAAACGGAATCCTTGTCAGACCATCTAACATGATCTACTAGGGCAATCCCCTGAGCCTGAGTACCTTTGCAGAAAATTTTTCAGCCTCCTATCTCAAGACTGATTCTCAACATAAAACTGTTAGTATTTGACCACATTGCCTTCTACTCCGTCTATCACTGTCAGCTATTCTGACACATTGATGAAGAACAGGGAAGCGCTGAATCTATGAATAATCCTAACACTGATAACTGAACACTCCTGAGTTCTCCTTGTCAATTCTCTGCCTCCAAGACCTGAACCACACCTCATATTTTCCCTACAGAACTTCAGTAGAATGTTCTACATATAACTCAGAGTTCTTTTTTTTCTTTCCCTAATAATGTTCTTCATGAATTTTTCTGCTCCTCATATTAAGTAGCTTCTACCTGTGGTTTCAATATCTCTTATTCAGCTACGTCAGTGCCCTGGAGGGATCTGGTCTTGATCGATACTATAGGGTAAGAGATTTTAGGACAATCACGCCTATGAAGGGGATCAGAATATGCCACCCCAAAATATGCTACTAAGACATAAGGATTATTGTAAACTGAAGGCAACTGAGAAACAGCAGATGCAGGAAATCCTCTCTACCCTGTCCCTATCTACTTAACAATAGGTCATAAATTTTCCTTTGTGAAGGTGTTCCCTCTCTAGGGATACTAAGGAGAGAAGAGCAATCACTATCACTGGAGTTGGAGATAGCACTGAAATGAGTCTACATAAACAACATCCTACTAAACAACCATTATCTTCCATTAGTTTCCCCATATACCTCTCTTCCCACAATTTACTTCCTCTAGGAACCCAAACTCTTTTTTGTTTGTTTGTTTTTATTTTTGTTTAGCTACATCTCTACAGTTGATCACCCTCTGTTAAAATGGTCTATCACTTCTTTTCTATGAAGGTCTCCATGTACAGCAAAAAATTAACATTGAACACTTTGTGTGCTTTTTCTGATAAGCTGTTTTCTATCAGTTTAATTCACATTTCATTGACCAAAATCCAAAAGGGTACAGGAAAAATTGTTTCCTCCCCAATTTGACACAGGCCATCTTCTTGGAGAGACTCCGATATTTTAAGAAACTATGAATTCATGGAAGTCATACTGAGCACACAGCCTACAACCTAATGAGGAGGAAATCCCATGTTTTCTTTCCCTCTGTACTAAGCATGACTCTGCTTTCCATAATTTGATGATGATGTTATCCTGTGTCTTCCATTGGAGCATAAACATTATCCCTTGCCTCACCATTTGCTGACTCCCTATGCACAATGTTCATCCTTTATTCTTACCTTTTTTTTAATCTTAGTAATTTCAATGTATAATAAAGCAGTGCTCCTTTATGTCTTTCCAATATTTGCAATTATCTCAATAGGTAATCTGAAAATTGTGTTAGCTAATAAATATGTTTGAAAGTATTTCTTTATTTTATAAAATCTGAAAAAAAGTGAGTAGCTAAGATTCTCACATTTTGAGAATGCCTTTATGATATATACCAAGCAAATTAAAAATAAATACACTTTAAAAGCTGACCTTTTTACCTCTGAAATTGCAAACAGAAAAATTAACATAATCAAATGAATTTTTAGGCACTCATAAAAGGATATGGAACTAGCTCACTTAAAGGAAAAGAAAAAGATATTTCCAGTACAATATAATTTAAAAGAAAGGTGTATTGCCACCAGTAGTCTTGAAAAAAATATATATGTAAAAGCATTACAAAGGAAGAGGGTTAAAGATGGCAGTATAGGAAAACCCTGAACTTACCTCCTCTCAGGGACACAACAAATTTACAACTATATATGAAACCATTTTTCTCTGAAAAGGACCTGAGAACTAGATGAACAGCACCTCCACAAAAAAAAAAAAAAAAAAAAGATGCATTGAGAAGAGTAAGAGAGGCAGAGACACCACCTCCCCTGGGACCCTAACTCAGCAGTGGTGACCTCATAATCACAATGGTGATTCCCAAGATATAGAACACTCCCAGAAGGAGTGAAGAAACTATGTCCTTCATCAGGAACTCCGACCCTGGGGGCTGTCACCAGAAAGATGAGCCCCCAAAATGTCTGGTTTTAAAAATCAATAGGGATTAAGATCAGGAAAATCATAGAATTACAGGGAATGGAGACCTGACTCTTAAAGGGGTTGCAAGAAAACCCACTCACCCTGAGATCCTGGGCAAAGCAACAGATTGAAAGTTGCCTAGACCGTAAGTGAGAGAGACTGACTTACCAATTTTAAAGTGGCAGCTGGAGAGACAGGAACTTGTAGGCTTTATCCAGGGACAGAAGCCCTGACAGATGCCACTTTTGAAATTTCATCCTAATTTGCTGGTGACGGAACTGATAGGCACCATTTTTGGTGCTCTCCCTCTAGCCTGCTAGCACTATAGGGCATGCTCTGCCTACCCAGTGGTATAACCAGCCTGGGCAAGCTCCCATGCCAATTAACCCCATGCAGACACCAAGCCATAACTGGGAGGGATGAGATTCTTGAACTCTGCCCTCTTTCCTCAGCTAAGGAGACAAGATGCAAGGACAGGGTGAGGACCCTGAGCCCTGCCCTCCCTGCAGAGCGGCTAAGCTACAAGACCAGACAAGTGCCCCAGCCACGCCCTTTCTGCACAGCACTCAAGCTGTAACGGGCCTGGGTAGTGTTCTGAGCCCTACTCATCCAGCAGAAACAGAGTGAGCAGTAACCAGGCCAGGGAGAGCTCCAGGTCCTGCGCTCCTTGCAGTAACCTACCCACAAGAGGGCTGGGTCAGAGCTCTGAGCCCCGCTCACCCCACAGAGGGACATAGCAGCAACTGAGAAGGGTAAGCTCCCTCAGCCTGGCTCTTCCTGCACGGCAGCTACAGCTCTATGGTATCTCCTTGGTATCTTTAAATACTTAATCACATTTCCATGAATTACTTTTGTTGTAAGTGGTAAAATATGTAACGAGATGAAATGCGTTGTACCAGATTTATTAAAATGGAATACCAAGACAAAAATGAACTTTATATCTTATTTGTATTTATTTGTATGCCAGTAACTCATTTGGGGGGGGTACTTTTTTACTTTATTTGTTGTTTTTATTTTTGGTTTGGCAAATCAAACTATAAATTCTCCTACAAAACTTCAAGAGAGGATTATAATGGTTAAACAAATTAGCAACTTCTTGGAGGGATGGGGTGGCATAAGGAGAGTATTTAGAAAAGTTTATGTAAATTATCAATGTAAACTAATCTTAATTAATTTTTAAATTCTAGTCTGACCTTAACACACTACCACATTTGTAATTATTATAATTATTTCTGATTGTTTAACAACTCTAACACATATTCTAAAAATAATTTAGGAGATAATTATCCAAAATAATCCACAAATGTGTCACAAATACAGTAATATAAAGTTTTAAATTAAATAAAATTAATGCTTGTTTTTATGTTCCTTGCATACCCTTTCTCATAAAATCTTCACCAAAAAAAATTATGAGTTTGTTTCCCATTTTGTAGGTGAGGAAATTGACAGTATACAGGAAATAAATAACAAAGTGGGATTTGACTCCGAACTTGACTGATTCCCAACTCCTAGCTATCATATTTCACTTCTTCCATGTGAGTTAACACATACATCCACTGAAGTGTTAGTGGTTTTAATTGCTTTGATTTTAGTGGGGAGGATTAGAATGGTTTGGTTGTATGTATACTTTAATTAATATGCTTTCAGTTTAATTTACCACTGTGGAAACAGGATCTATAATAATGCAACAACTCCCAAGTCATCTCTGCCTTCAGACATGACCTTTAAACTTCCCTGAACACAACACAGCCAGAGTGATCATTATAAAACAAAAATCCTAGTATATGTGTACCTTATAACAGTCGTGTTTTCCCTTTATCTACTAAATAAAACCAAAACTACTTATCTTGGATATTAGGACACCAATGTTCACTGCAGCACTTTTTTTTTTTTTAAGATTTTTTATTTATTTGCGAAAGAGAATGAGAGACAGAGAGCATGAGAGGGGGGAGGGTCAGAGGGAGAAGCAGACTCCCTGCTGAGCAGGGAGCCCGATGTGGGACTCGATCCCAGGACTCCAGGATCATGACCCGAGCCGAAGGCAGTCGCCCAACCAACTGAGCCACCCAGGCGCCCCGCAGCACTTTTACAATAGTGAAAAAGTAGAAAGAAACCAAGTGTCCATAAACAGATGAATGGATAAACAAAATGTGGTATATACATAAATTGAATGTTATTCAGCCACAGAAAGGGGAATGAACTTTTTTTTGGGGGGGGAAGAGGGAATGAACTTTTGATATGTGCTACAACATGAATGAACCTTGAAAATATTATGCTAAGTGAAATAAGCCACACACAAAAGGTCAAATATTGTATGATTCCTCTTACATGCAATATCTAAAATAGGCAAATTCATAGAGAAAAAAAGCACATCAGAGGTTACCAGGGTTGTGGGGAGCAGGGGATGGAGAATAATTGCTTAAACAGAATTTTATTTGAAGTGATAAAAATGTTTTGGAAATAGTTGTGATGGTTGTATAATATTATGAATGTAATTAATGTCACTGCATTGTACAATTAAAAAATAGTTAAAATGGCTAATTTTATTTATTGTATGTGTATTATATTTTATGCATTGTATATATAACTTAATTTTTAAAAAATTAATAATGTAATATAACAAAAACTATTAAGTTGTGCACTTTTAATGGGTGACTATATGGTATATAAACTACATCTCAATAAAAATCTTTTTTTTTTTTTTAAACACTTCTTATCTTGGCAGATCAAATCCTTTATTATTGGAGCCTCTCTAGAACTCCAGCTTCTTCTCACACCGATTCAGGCCACATAACCCACATTCTAATCCTACCAAATAATATACAACTCTTTGTCTACCCTGTGCTTTTTCATGTCTTTGTACAAAATTTTCTGAGCCCTTACTCTAGAAGAGTAGTTTGGAAACTTCTTGATTTGAGAAATTTTACTCTCTTAAAAATCATTGAGGACTTGAGAGAAATTTTGTGTGAATTGTGCCTATAGCTATTTACCATATTAGAAATTTAAACTAAAAATGTTTTAAATATATATTACTCTCTTTAAAAATAAAAATGAATTGATTGCCTATTAATATAACTAGCATCTTCTAAGAAAATATCTGTGTTGTTTTAAGTGAGAAGAGAATATTGTTTTATAGTTTTACAAATCTGTTTAGTGTTTGTTAGAAGACAGCTGGATTCACACATCTACTTCTTCATCCTAGCTGTAATGTTGTTTTAATTTAAGTATGTGAAGAAAATCCAGCCTCACATGGCTATGAAGTTGGAAGAGAGAGGAGTGTTTTAGTAGAGTTTTCAGATAATTCTGGATATTCTTTCACACTATACCAACACATAACAAGCAGTAGTTACTTAAAGGTTAGCTTCAGTGTAGAATCAGAACCCACAGTGGTGAACTTTTCATACCCTATTACATTAAAATTCATTGGTCTATCCTACACTTTGAATGGATCATTTACCCATGCATGATTTTATCATGTCATTTGCAAAATATTGGTTCCCTAAGTTATGCATATCTGTTGACACATTTCATTATGCAATACCCCCCAAAAATCACCTCAGTAATATCACTACCCATCTCATCAGAAAAACCTGTAAGCATTGGAAAGTTATCAAGTTTACTGTGCTTGATACAAGTCTTCCAGAATTCTAATTTTTACTTGAAAGCTTGATTTCTGTTATTTGCAGCAGATATTGTCAGTCATTTTCCTTGTAGTGACAGACTCATTGTATTCATTCTTTAGAAAATGTCTGCTACACACCTAGGTCTGAATAACCATAGTCTGTCTGTTCTTCATTTTTCAAGTAAAACATGCATTCCATAAAAGAAACATGAACCCAAATAATCGCACAAATACTTGGTTTCCTTCAGGCAACCATTGCACTTCAGAATGCAGCAAAAGTGCCTTATATGTATTTCATCACACAGAATATTAAGGAGATGTGTACTGAAGGATCAAGGTTTAATAAAATAAAAATGCTCTACTCTCTTCAAGGACGTTCTTTAAGTGCAACTGGCTCTTTCTTTCCCAGCTATCGTAGTATCTGTTCTTTCCCAGCTATTAAGTGGCAGTGAAAAATACAATGACTACTAGGACAGTTGGGTGCCATTGCCTTGATTAGTACTAAGTTGCCAGCAGTTTAGTCACTATTGCTTTTACACCATCAATGCAAATGTCAATACCGTGGAAAAGGTAATTATCTAGTATTATCATAAAAATAGCTCTTAGACTCCTTGAACACATAACAGGGAACCCCAGGAAACCAAACTTGAAGACCACAAGTCTAGAATTATCCTTCTTCCTCTTCTCCTCCCCTATCTGGCCCAATCAACTAATAGATTCCTATTGATCCTTTAAATTTCCTCAACTCAGGTCAGTGGCATCTTGTACCCTGCCCCAAACAGATTATTTTTGTTCTCTAGTCCTCTAGTATCTTGTAGATTCTACTGAATTTTAATGTTTGTTGACTTGTAGTTTCTTCTGAAACTGTAGCTTCTAAAGGTCTATGGATTAATTAATAAATTCATACATTGTGGATATAATGTAAGCACTTCCAACTCTAAATTGTATCAGTCTAGAAAAACTGGAGGACCACAGTTATTATTATATATATAATATTATATATTATATTATATATTATTATATATATTATTATATATATGTAATATAATAATATGTATTATTAATTATCTAAACTTCATAGATATATACTGAATCAATAAAAGTCAAATATGTCCAAACTTTATGATCAGTACAGTTACAGTTGCATTGTTTCTTCTCTCTCTCTCTCTCTCTCTCTCTCACACACACACACACAAGCCAAAATGGCATGTTGGCATGTTCTGGAATTTACAAATGGGTATGAAATTATCAATAAGTAGGTAACCGTACTTAGAGAATAAAGAAATGAGAATGTATATTTATACAAGTATATGTTTTAACTAATTTAGAAAATCTGAGTAAGATTTGAATATGCAAATACTGGCCTAGCAGAATGGCAGGCATGGCATGGGGTGGCAATGTGCAGTAAAAAGTCTGACCATATTTATATTTACATTTATATGAGTAAACATACAGTAGGTGCTGGATCTTAGTAGTTATCAGGTATATTAATATAAGCTGACATTTTTTTACAAATTAGATAGTCATAGCCAATAAATTATGAAATTATTGTTGGAAAAAGTATGGGACAATAAACCTTTTCACATACAGTTGATGAAAATATAAACTGATATGGTCTTTTTGGACAGAAATTTGTCCAGCTATAAAAAATAAAATAAACACCAACTGACTTTGCAATTATATTTCTATGATTCTACGCTAAAGAAATACATGTGCAAATAAACATATTTATATGCACAAATTTTCATTGTGACATTGTAGGTAATGATGAAATACTAGAAACAATTTAAATGTTTATCAGAAGAAAAAGGTCAAATAGTTTATCTTTAGTACAGAATAGGCATAGTCTTTCTAAAGAATGAGATAGAGCCTTATATACTGAAATAAATGCTTTTCAAGATATTTGATAGTTAAAAAAACAGATGAATAATGCATATAGGATCATTCAATTTTGTAATTACAAATGACATACACACATACATGAAAAAACTTCTGAATGCATGACAGCTGTCAGCTATGGGTAAGTATATGGAATTGATGTTGCAATGATGAGGCAGAAATTTCATTTTTAAATCCATATTACTTGAATACTTTACTATTAATTTAATAAACTAATTTGCCATTTTAAAAGTAATGAAAAGGACAGACCTCAAGATTAGTGAAATTGGAAAAGTAGGGGATATATGAAAATCACATAGAAAAGAGGTTGTATGAGAAATATATTGAAAGTTCCATGATTAGAAACTAATAATCAAAATATACATACTGTACATGCTAAGAAGTAATTGCTTCTTTGACTTTTGGCAGATCAGATAATATAGGTACATTATTCTTGGACATAAACTCAAAAAATGTAATTGCTACATGCAATTACCACTCCAATTTTTCTGCTAACACAAATGATACTCATTTTCACTAAACTATTTTTTAAAAATTATTGTACTTACTTTCAACGATTACTTGTCTGTCTTCCCAGTTATCTTTAATAAGCTGTATATTTCCAAAGTGTGCGTCACTGTAAAATATCCGGTTGGTACCTTTTCTTCTTTGATTATAGTCAAAAGCCAAGGCTATGACATTCTTGAAATAATGTGGATTCTCATATGGCCTTATTGGTGAATTTAAATTGGTTTCATCAGAAAGATGTATACTTTTTAATATTGTTCTCCCTGAATACAGCAAATAACCTTCATGCCTTAAGCAAGTAACTCCATCCTCTGCCAAATATCCATGGGCGCAAGTGCAAGTTCTCTGAGAATTTCCTCGATAAAGACAGAGTTGCTGACATCCACCATTATCTTTGGCACAAACATTGGTCCCTAAAGAGGAGAAAAGATACATACACAAACATATGTATTTGTTTTTCTTTTGTTTTTCAAGTGATTTTTCTTACAGAAATATTTTTAAAAATAATATTGAATAGTCTTTTTATTAATACTGGTCAGTAAAAAAAAAATCAAATACTATAAAGTACTGATTTTTTTATACCAGTTTAAAATCTTGGATTTCTTATTTCAAAGATCGCATTCTTCTGCTCCAAATACCATCCAAATAAAAGTATTAAAATTTCCCCTCAATCAGCCAGTTACGTGTATAACTCTTTTTTGAAATTTGATGCTGAAATTGCAATAGGTTTTATGTATTATAATCTTTGGCACAAGTAACAATTCTCTCAAAACATGAACTGAATTCACCAACAAACAGTGCACTCACTGCTTTAAAATCTTGTCTATGAAATATGAAAGCTATCAAAGAAATTTACAGCTCCAATGCACCTAACCTCCTAAGTGTATATAAGCATAAGTTTTTACTTCAGTTTTGAGTGAAGATGTAATATACTATTAAGATTTCTCGATCAGGCTAATTTTCCTCCATGAATCCATCATCAGCTCCAAAATTATTACACCTATCTTTGATGTCAAGAAAATTAATTACAATTTATTTTAATGGACATTATTATGGATATTTAATGACATAAAATAGACATTTAATTTGAGGTAAATTTTAAAAAAATATCCAAACCACTACCATATCAGTTTCAATACACACATTTTAAGGAAGTGATGACTTCAGAAATATTTCACACCAACAGCAAACTTCTGAAGCCATAATCACTTTATATTTCAAAATATAATCCCAAACACATATTTTTGGCTACTTTTTATTCTCTAATATCTTAATTGTGCTTTGTATTTTTTGTTGAATATGTACATATATCAAGATAGTCTATGTTACTTAGCCCAAACCTATACTGAAGACATGCCAGGTATATAACATGTCCATATAAATACACTGTCCTAGGCAAAAATATCAATGTTTGAACTATTTTATATTCATTTCATTAGGCTACTGTACGATTTTTGTAGGAAATTAGATGTAAAAAATAGAATTTTGAGGTTTTAGATTCATATAAGAATCCTTAAGTTTGATAAATGTTTTAGAAATAGGAGAGGAGGGAACCTGGGTGGCTCAGTCGTTAAGCATCTGCCTTCGGCTCAGATCACGATCCCAGGGTCCTGGGATCGAGCCCCGCATTGGGCTTCCTGCCTGTGGGAAGCCTGCTTCTCCCTCTCCCACTCCCCCAGCTTGTGTTCCCTCTCTCGCTGTCTCTCTCTGTCAAATAAATAAAATCTTTTTAAAAAAATAGAAATAGGAGAGGAATGACATAAGATGTATTCATTATATAAGCGTGCTGACCTTTCTCTCTTACTCGGTTAAAGATTTTAACCTCCTTCAGGTTGACTCCAAGACCTGTTCTCATGGTTATGGTTTCTGTGGCATCATTCTTGTGGCCTCTTCTGATGGACCCGTTGGCATGTGCTCTGACAAGAAGTTGAACATACATGATCAACAATCTTTAAGTAATTCACATCAAGTCAGTTATTTAAACCGAAGATAACAGATGGCCAAGCAGAAGGGGAAAGAAACCAACTTTAGTCTGTGACATTGAAATGCTTGAGCCTGGAATAGCAAGAGTGCCTAACTTTCTGTGGAAATTACATGGCTTTGTGAGATCCTTTTTGTGACCTTGCTAAGGAATGGCTAATCCTACAAGGGTAAAGCAACTGGCATGAAATAACATTTTGAGACTCAAATACTTATGAAAAAATAAATTACCTGTCAGACCAGTAGATATAAGCCCCAAAGACCGCAACTGAAAACATATCCACATTGCTCCCTGACAGCACCATCTCACGATTCCCTCCAGTCTCGAGGTCGATTCTTTCTATTTTGTCTGTACGAGCATCACACCAGTACAATTTGTTTTCCTAAAGATCGATTGAAAAGTAGTATTACAAGCTGTTTTCGGTTAAGTGGTTTATTAAAAAAAATAAGAGAATGGTAAGAGTGGATTAATGCAAGCTGGCAGTTAATGCACTTTAAATACTTAAGAAATCCAACACACCTCATAGTCAATGGAGATACCATTCGGCCATGCTATTCCCATGCTTACGAGGATAACCTTCTCTGAGCCATCTAAGCGGGCCTTTCCAATGCAGGGCATCTGTCCCCATTCAGTCCAGAACAAGTAGCTGAAATGAAATTGTTGATTTATAGTAATATGCAAATAAACACAAAAACACATATTATTAATGATAAAGCAGTAACATCCATACCAATAGAACGAAAATAATACATTTTAGAAATCAATACACATGTGTGTTTATGTTTACAAAAAATAATTTTTTATTGTAAAAAATATTTAACTATTCTTAGAAATCACAAGGATGGATTCAAAATCCCTCCAAAATACTTTGCTCATGCAAAGTATTTTGTCTGAAATGCTTTTCTCCAACCTGTTTGATTAATTTGCTCTTGTTCCTATTTCAAACATCATTTCACTCAAAAATTCTTTTGTGTTCTGATTACTGTGCTATATACTCCGCATGGATTAGAGTGGCAAACTTACAGTGTTATATTTCTTATATTTCTTTACAGTGTTATTTTTTATTAATGTCTTTTGCCTCCACTGGACAATAAGCTCAAGGAGGACAGTGGTCCTTTCTCCTTTTCATCTACTAGGATACCTACAGCACTAGGAAATTAGAAAATTTTAAAAATAAAAATAAAAATTAGTGGTAGATAAATATTTAATTTATTAATGCATACATGAATGCACTATAATTTCAATTCTGTCCATTTACACTGCTAAATGTAACTATTCTAATTTAAATTTTGTAAGTTATCCTGTGAAGTGATCATAAAACATGGATTCATACAAAAGCAGACATTCTTATTTTAGTAATCTCATAATGCAAAATGGAATATGGAAGAAAATGAAATACAGAAAGAAAATCCAGAGCATACTGAAATAAAACACGTCAGAAAAAAACTAAATGTAGAAAAACAGAAGGCGTATTATCTGTTCTTTTTTCATTCATTCATTCAGCATATATAATATTTATGTTGTAAATTTATATTACAATACAAAATACATGGTTTCAGATAAATAGGCTCCACTCTTTTGAAGTTATGTCCACTGAAGTTTTTACTTAACTGTCAGAAAACAGCAATGATTAGAATTTAGAAAAATATGGCAATCATTGATTCATTCAGGCAAAAATGAGTAGTATTCTGTGCATATTAGAATACATATATATGAGTAATCATACATAAGAAAATGAGATTGCATATAGAAAAATCAAAGATGTACATTCATATTTAATATCCACTTAATGATCTTACTATTTATCCATAAAAAGATACTTAAACTATGTAAAAATACATGTATTCCCTTTATGCATATTGTTCTGATTTATTTTAAAAGTTAATTTTTTTTCCTGAAAATGCTATGTAAAATAAATGTGTTGGACTTTTACAATCAGACGAAAAAGAGGTGTGGATAGAATTCCAAGTATATTAATCCTGAAGAAGTTTTCATTCATATTCACAAGCTCTATAAATCAGAAAGGGAAATCTTTGTAGCAAGAAATCCAACTAATATTTTATTGGTTAGATCTAGGCTGAAACAGGCATGAAAAAAAAAAATCTATGCCTGCATTATAGTTAAGAATTTTTAAAACTTTAATGGGGATTCTCAGTATTTTAAAAAATAAATTGGATAACTGGGAGGCCAAATTTGTTGCCCCATTTAACTTTTTAAGGAAAAATTTCAGCATTAATAGTGCTCCTTAAATGACGTCAGTCACTGTGTTAAAATGTCAGGGGATTGACACTGTGAAGAAGGTATTGTGGGGGCCAGGACAGACAGGTGCTTATTTATCCAGTCTGATTCTTGTCATCTACTTTAACATACTCCAGAGTTCAAATATGAAAGGAAATATGTACAATATACCTTTTATTTAATAATAATCTGCTTTCAAATGCACCAAGTGAATAATAAAAATATTATTTTGAGTGAGCAAAAGCAAATCAGCCATTTAACATAACTAAGCTCTAATTCTCACAGATACTGAAACTCAGTAAGTTAATGATCCACAGTTGCGCAGATGATAAGGAAGGGTTGAAGCCAGGAATTTCACCCAGGCTTTATTAACCCAGGCCTGTGGTGTATTCTTTATGTTGTCTCACCAAATATAAATATACTACAACGATATAATAATCTTATACCAAATGCTATTTTTCCCTAGGTATAAGGAATAGAACAAAAATCTTGATACTTAAAAACACAAAACAAACCATGAAAAATGGTCTTAGTATTGAGAAACAAGTCTCTCTTGTTCTTGTTCTTTTTTTCTCAAGTAGTCCCTGTTCATTTTAAGTCTGCAATACTTCCATGCAAGAGTCTTGGATGAATGATAATAAATTTAAGAATTAAAATTATTCAAAATAAAATTGTCTTGAGTACAGATTTTACTCAAATTTTCTATAGAGACTTGATAAATTATCGTTATATATGAAATCAAATCTGACTGAGGGAATCACTTTCATGGCTAAATAATTTATCAACATAATAAAACTAAAAGATTCTATACCTACTAAAATTAAGCAACATTTTATGAATGTCAGGAAAGGAGTAATTTATTTGCTCCTTAAAGTGAAATTAAAAATAAAGAACTGAATAGAATTAGCACCTTGGGAACCTTCAAGGATTACAACTAGATGTAGAGAAAGAACACTAAGTTTATGAAACTGCAGGGAGAAACTTATGAATCATTTAAGATAGTAATTTATATAGATGTACTTGAGATAACTTTAATGAACATAGATTCTTGGTATCTAAATGTGATTTTTCACGAAGGGAAGAAATGAAAATCCTTGTCTGTCACTGGTTTTTGAGACCCCATGGAAATTAAGATTCAGTGACAGCATTACAGACTGATGTTGTTCCCATTTGAGTTCAAAATTTGCTGTAGGGAAATGTTTGTTGAGTTGTATGATATAGTGAAGGAAAGTGCCTTTAGAGAATTAACTTGGTTAATCTAGCACTGGAAATACTTCTCAAGTTTATTCCAGACCTAGAAATTTTCAGAATTGTTAAAATCAAATGTTGTGTTGTATAACTGAAGTTTCTCTGGATAATAATTTGCCCTAGGCTGTGAATTCCCATATTTACAGAGGCTTGCAGTTACATAATTTAAAATCACAAAATCAAAAATGGGACATTCAAAAGTGGTTTGAAGGATTGTAAGAATAATGTTCAGAAATCATCATAACAAAATATCCAGATTGTCTTAATGGCACAGAAGTTCTTGGCAGGAAAATGTGCAATGGATACATATTATGTTCCAATATTAACATCGAATTAATTATTGACATTTGAAAAATAAGTAAAATATTCCATTTTGTACAATTGGAATTCCCAAAGTCCCCAAAAGTTTATTGAATTTATCATATGACCCTTGTACTAATATCAGAATTACTTTACATACAGGTACACTTAGAAAGGAAAACAAATCTTTTTTCTCTCACAATTAGTTAGATTAAAGCTCAAAAATACAGAAAATATTACAAATGCTCTTGTATAATTTCATTTTTTTTTTTTTTTTGAGAAATAAAGCTAACATGAAAACAAAGCTTTGGCTTTGGTGGGGAAGGGTAAAAAGTGTCAGGTAGAAAGAAAAGAATGAATAAGCCCAAATTATTATAAAAGGAACAGGATTAAATGTGATTCTTTTAGATATAAGAATAGTGAAAAGCAACTAATTTAGATCAATCGTTTTCTTTGAATTTAAGATTTTTTTTTTTTTTTTACTGCTAAACTATTTCCTTTGAACACAGATCTGGGTTGCAATTTTTACAATAAACTCACCATTTCTTCCTGTTCTTATGCCCTTATAAGAGAGCATGATTTATATAATTTATCAGAGTGCTAAAGAAAGATGAGAAAACCAAAAATTTCCATGTTGTTACAAAAATGAAGATCATGTAATTCTTCTATAGGTAGATGCCTTGATTGAGAAGAGAATCAAGGATGTTATTGTTCCCTCTGTCCCACTCGGGGGTCAACAGTGTGTTACTTTTTCAGCAAAAAGTACCAAGAAAACAAAAAGAAACAAAACAAAACCCCTACAAATTAACAATAGCAGCTAGCCTTTATGTGAGCATGAGCTTTTATCTGACAAAAAACTGCTTGTAATTTTCAGTGTCATAGCAGTTTCATTCGAATTACTTTTAAAACTCATACTAATCAAAGACATTGTAGGCCAACATGTCAATGTCTCCATCTTTTGGGTACGTACAAATAACATAAGACTTTGAATACATTTCATGAATACATGAATTGACATCCTTCATCCCCTATGAGGAAACAGTGTAAAGTAGAACCTTCTCTATTCCTGTGAGGCCTTCTTCACATTTCCTTTTTCTTCATGTAATGTGCAGTTCTGTTTTGAGAAAGCATTCCATGCCAATCCCAAATCACCTTTCAAGTCCTGAATGTGTTACTATTGCTTAGAGGTTCCTGTAATATAAAAAGAACTCAAGCACAGATACAGAACACTCGCTAAAAGAAAGAGTCTAGAGACAGTATAACCTTGAAAACTACTTTTCTTTTCCTTTCTTTTCTTTTTTTTTTTGTCTGCAGTTTGGTGGATGATTCTCAAATGTATTCTTTTAGTGCAGTCATGTACTCACTTAACAAATATTAATTAGGTACCTATTATGTGCTAGCAGCTGATGACACCAGATGAAGTGGCCTTAGCGACCCTCATGAAACCCACTGTTTAATGGTAGAGGCAAATGGGTAAATAATTACCTAAAAAAAAAAAAAAAAAGCCAGTAGAAATACTTAAAACTTGCTGGCTATAAGTCTCCAAGCCATGTAAGTACAGGCTTCAACACTGGAAATTGTCATTTCTACAAACAATTCAGAAATGAACATTTCTTTTGAGCCAAAATAAAGATATGGGCCATCTGGGTTGTTCTCTTTTTCTGATTAGGCATAAAACAGTATTTATCATTTATTCTACAGGTCTTGCTCTGGTTTCTATTATTCTTAACGTTTTACATCAGATGCCTTCTTGATTCCCTACTTTGCAATATTGAGTGAAACAATTATTATGTGTATGCCCAGCCAATACTGGAGAAGTATCAAGAAAAATTCTTCACAAAGAAAAATGTATTTGGCATCTGTAATATGGTAGCATATTATGTTTATAGCTTGTATCATATTTAGTTCCTTATTTAATTAATTTACACCCTGCCTCATTGCACATCCTCTCATTTTAATAAATATGTACATGTACATATATGATATTACTTTGCTATTTACATGTTTCACAATGTTTTTCCTGATTAAAGGGTCATATTTTATTCAGTTTTGGTATCCCAAATATATAATATTTGATGTGTCCCTATAATACATATATATTTTTCCTATGAAATATTTAATACCTAGATTCCTAGAGCCTAGACTCTTAGTACTCATAAGCTGATTTAGAATTATTAAAATATTACACAGAATTTTCCAATTTGTTTCATGACCTCTAACTTGTCTTTTATTTTTTAAAGATTATTTATTTATTTATTTGAGAGAGAGAGAAAGCACGCACAAGCAGGGGGAGCTGCCAGCAGAGGGAGAGGGAGGGGCAGGCTCCCCGCCGAGCAGGGAGCCCGATGTGGGGCTCGATCCCAGGACCCTGGGATCATAACCTGAGCTGAAGGCAGCCGCTTGACCGACTGAGCCACCCACGTGCCCTGACCTCTAACTTATCTTATATATCAATCATATCCAACTTACCCTGGATATTCCACATTGAAAGATGCTGAGACAATTTCCACAGGTACACAGAGAAAGAAATCTTTCAAACTTTTCTTTTACCCTTTAACCACAGTTTTATTGGTCAGATCCCTTAAAAAAATCAGGGTAAGTTCATACATTTGTGTGTGGCTATTTCTGGTTTCCATTCAGCATGGCTTTGGTGGTCTGGACCAGGAGCTCCCTCCTGTAGTGGGACTTGGAATGACATTTCTGGCCTCTCTTTCTCCTCCATCAGCCACTGAGCTACAATGATAACCCAAGGCATCTTGATTGCTCCCAGTCCTTCTTCCCTGCTTTTAGCAGGGAGGATAAGATCCAAGATTCATGTTTAGAGGTTAAGGAATGAAGGTGAAGCATATGGTAAAAGATGAGGTGAGCAAAACCTAACTAGCTTTAAAAAAAAGGTGTTTGCAGAATTTTTGAGGAAATTCCTAGTGAAAAATAGTGTGACACTTTTCTTCCATTTGTTATTATAATTTGTTTATATGCCTCTCTTAGAGACCTGTAGAGAAAGCTGCTTATAATTTGGGGCATGTTCTGAGTTATTTGACCATCATGGTGTCTTATATTACTACTAATACCCTGATTCCACCACTATTTCAACTGCAAACCAAATTTATTATTTTTTATTTTTTTTTTAAAGATTTTATTTTTTTGACAGAGAGAGAGAGACAGCGAGAGAGGGAACACAAGCAGGGAGAGTGGGGGAGGGAGAAGCAGGCTTCCCGCGGAGCAGGGAGCCCGATGCGGGGCTCGATCCCAGGACCCTGGGATCATGACCTGAGCCGAAGGCAGACGCTTAACGACTGAGCCATCCAGGCACCCTGCAAACCAAATTTAAACCTACTTGTTTTTTATATGTGTTATCTTGCCTTGAGATAAAAGCATACTTTAGGATATGGTGTTAAGCTATGCCATACTCTTGCTATCTCAAAATATGTTAAACTATCATTCAAGATCTTCTGTCTATTGTTAAGCATATTCTAAAAGCATATATATATATATACATGTAATCAATCAAAGACCACTTGACAATATGTAGTTGTCAAACACCAAGATTCCAAGTTAAGCTGAATCCTATGGAAAGAAATACTTTTCAGCAAGTTATTTATGATCACAAAAATATAAAGCTAGATTAACAAAACAGTGTACATCCTGGTGTCTAAAAAAAAAAAAAGAGTGTTTGTGCTTCACCTAAAGATCATACACTATGGGAAGTTAACCAACTTTTTTGGTATTATACGAGGTGACATACTGTGACTTCTACTGTAGAAAGTGAGTTTTTAGCGTAAAAAAATTATTACATTTCAGTTTTTTTAAAAGGAAGTGATGCCTTACCAAAAAGTCAACAGAAGGAAGAAACTAATTTTTCAAGCTGAAGTAAATTCATACATGCTTCTTATTTTGCATCTGGCTACATTTAAAAGACTTCAAGTCTCCATTGTTCAGAACAGGCTTCATGCCCACTTTTCAAGACACGTTTATATCTTGAATTCAGCTAATTTACTCCATCATTGTTCACCTTTTCCTTTGGCAATATCACCTGACACGTTTTAACTTCAAGCAGAAAGTGAAAATGCTGTACTTTATTCATATGATATGAATTTTGACACCTAAATGTCTATGTAATATTACCTGGAAACCAATGTTTCAATAAACATTTCCTGAAAATCAGCAGAGTATTTAAAAAGGTGTATCAATTCTTAACTATAAATCCTGACAAAATATCTATCCATGTGACTTAATATTTAAGAAATATTTTTAAGAAGAAGTGAGGGTATGGTGGCAAATAATATTTGAATTATTGCTACATATTTCAAAGATTTCTTGTTTTGTGGATTAAAATGTAAATTTTGTTTTGGGGGTTCAAGATTAGGAAATCAAAAATATTTAATGAGATACTCCAGCTGAGTCTATGTTGAGCTCACAGTTGCAATAAAAAGAAATGGGAAATCTAAGAGACATCTGGAGACAAGAGATGACAGGAGTTAGTGACAGATGAAAAACTACAGAAAAGCTAAAGTAAGTTTCAATCTTGTCAGGACAAAAAGACATACAATAGTTAGGCAAAGAAGTCAGTAGAATAAAGGTAGGAGGATATATTAAATTTCTGTTATGGTGACATTCAAACAAAGATTTTCTAAAGAAAAATGGAAATATAAGTGAAGGAATGAAGACAAGATTTTGGATGCAATGCAGTGATTAATGTAAAAAACATGAAAAAGTGTTTTGACGGATAAATATATCAAGAGAGGGAATGGCATACAAAGACATACATGAAGAGAGATGTGGAGGAGGTATATGGAGGGGGTGAGAGAAAGCAAGAGAACTCAGAGTTAGAGAAGGTAACAGAGAAAATAAATTCTTGAATGGATAATCAATGGAGAAATATGTCAAAGAGAAGGCAAATGCTGTGAAATCTAGAAAAAAAATCTCTGAATTTGGCTGTGGATAAATTTTAACAATTCTGGAACGAACAGAACTTTTCTATTTTAAGAAATTGAGAAGTAAACAGAGAGAAATAAGACACTGTTTTTTGCGGGGGGAGTTGGGTTTTTGTTTGTTTGTTCGTTTGTTTCAAATGAGAGAGATCTGATCCTATTTGAAAAACAAAGGGAAATGTTTCATTGAAAGAAACTGATTAAAGATGACAGAAGAGTTATTGCATGAGATACCTGAGAAAATTAAGTGGAGATTTAAGTAAGAAAGAAAACTTTCTCTGAGGTTATAATCACTTATTTTAAAACATTCACAGCATAAATTCACACATCCCACTTTTGCATACCACATCACCACTATCACAATTAGCCACTGATTTTATTTAATTGCTTTCCTACTCACTGGAAACTTTGCCATCTTCTCCTTCCACAGCTGACATTCTTATGGACTTCATGACTCATGCTGATGACCTTGTGGACATCTCAGCTCACGTTCACCTCATCCTTTCCAGGGACCTATATCCCTCCTTCGCCTCTGCCTTACAGAAGTAAGGCCACACACTCATCTTAATTACCACATGCGACTGCTCTGTTTCCAATTTTACCAAATCCGAAATCCTCACTTAATTTATAGAGTTGTCTTGGTCATTCATGTGCTTACTCCTTACTCTGACCTTAATCTGCTGTTCTTGGTTTCCATGATTCCATCACTAACTTCTAGGCCTCAGCTCCTGACCGGCAACTCGTGGTTATTCCATTACAATCCAACTTTGAATCTGTCACCACTTGCTCCCTTTCTCTCTCTCTCTCTTTTTTTTTTTTTTTTTTGCTACTGCTAAGGTACTGAATATTACTACTCAAGGTCATAGAAACATACTAATTAGATGCTAGAAATCAATCCCAGCTAGATTCATGTTGCTTTAAGTCCTTGTATTCATATTCTATTCACCACAATAATTTCAGCAAAACTTACCTATCCATTTAAAGCTGCTATCCTAACACCTATGACTATCACCTATGAGCTTATGAGTTTCTTCAATTTCACTAATTTTAATTGCTAATATATATTTTATTGCTGCATCCTGTCTCTTCACTCCATCTCCAAAACTAGAAGAGGGAAGAGATATTCCCCTAATTCAATCCTCCCACTTAAATTTACCTCATTTAATCTTTTCAATAACCAAAAAGGACATAGGCATTTGAAATCAAGATATTTCAAAAGATCTCAAAGGTAGGAAACATCCAAGCTGGGGTTTCAAACTGTAGTGGGCACTGTTGGTGTTCCATCTAGACACCCTCAGATCTTATTTTCTATTTTGATATTCGCCAGTGCCCAGCTTCTGTGTCCTTTGTCTCCAACAGTTCCCACAGGCACTTTTCTTGAGAAGACAGGAACTAGCAACTCTTCTTTCACAAGCAGTGCTGAGAGCTAGAAATCTTGAAAGTGTAGGTCTCCCAAGGGTTGCCCTCATCCAATGAATGTTTGGGTGGGAGTTTGAAAGGCAAACTCCCTTGGTCTCAAGTGAGGTTTACACTCCAGAGGTCCCCAAGTAATCAGTTGAGACCTGGACTTCACTCACAGTTGAACCTTTGTTTGGTCTCTTCCCCTTTCCTACCCTGCTTCTCTCCCATTTCCTGAATTGAATTCTCATTCCAGGATCTGTTTCTAGGATACCTGATGTAAGATGCCAATTTTGTCCATCTGCTTTCTGGTCTGATATTCTTCCTGTCCCACCCTATTGCTTCTTCCTTGTCCAAGTTCCTCCTACACTTCCTGGAATTTGCCTTTCTGCCAGTTTCTTCCCCTCTGCCTGTGAACATGTGGAGTAGCCCCTGACTCCTACACTAAGGATAACTTCCTCCATATCCTACTATCTTGTCAACATTTCTATTGTTCCCTCTTTCCCTTCATTGCCCAAGTTTCTGTCACTGTAGATGAAATACGCTAGTTCTACATTCTAATTATCTTTCATTTATTCATTCTTTATATTTGGCTTCTGTCTTTACCAATTTTCTGAAATTGATAACAATTAGCAGTATCATCCTGATCATCAACTGCATGTTCTGTTCTTTGCTTTAATCTCTCCTAAACTCTTTACTGCTGACACACTCTTCTCCCTGGAACTGTCTTCCCTTGAATTCTATAATAGAGTAATTTTCTGAGGACTTGAAATGGCCACTTTTCTTTCTCTTTTGCCTTATTGTTGATTTTCTTTTTCCCCTCTCTTAATCATTTCATCCCCTAACTGTAAACATTTTCCATTTTTATCCTTAGACTTCTTTTTTTCTGTACTCTTTCTTGGGTAATCTCATCCACTACCATGGTTTATTGAAGAGTCTGAACAGTTGGAATAAACCAAAGTGACTTTATATTTATCCGACTCCTGATTCCATATACTCTACTCAATATCTTTTCTCCAGAACATACTATCTCAGGAAGAATCCAGGACTTCCAAGACAATTTTAGTTAAAAGAAAAAAATAATAATGTTAAGATTAATTTTTCAGGCATAAAAGACTGGATCTTTCTAAGTCCAAACTGATATTTCATATGTATTTTAAAAATTTTCCCTCTCTCCAGCTTTGATCAGACTCCTTCTGGCCTGAGGACTTGTAGTGAGAAAGTGACTCTTCTCTTCTCTTCTCTTCTCTTCTCTTCTCTTCTCTTCTCTTCTCTTCTCTTCTCTTCTCTTCTTCTCTTCTCTTCCTTTCTTTTCGCTTACTGTTCTTTTCTATTTATTTTAGTCTCCCCTTTACATATTTGCCTCCAGCTCTCTCCATTACTTGGCTTGAGGGTGAAAAAAGAACCCCCTCCCCCATAAAACTCTGTCTAGGATGGTAACTATTTCTAAGAATTCCCTGATTTAAACAATGCTACAATTTCAATAAACTCTCATTATAATTCTAACCATTGCTTATGTGGCGTCTTTGGGGCCAGAGAGAAGGCTTAGGAGAGAGGGTCTAGGACCATTATAGATTCCACTTGCCAAAGTGGAGAAGGTGTTCATGGTAATTTCTTTAATATGTGGGGAAAGCTATTGCCTATTTTATAGCTCCAAGTTATCCCAGCTACACCACAGCTCTTCCCTATGCAGCTTTACTCTTGCCAATGGCCTTTGTTTTGCCACTACCAATGCTTTGAATATTCTCTCTCTTCTTCATATAATATATTCCCACTCCATCTCAGCGACCGCTCTCTTTCAAGTCTTCTCCATAAAACCTCGACTGAGCATCACCATTGCTGCTACCACCCTCACTATGACTACCAACTCTGATTATATGCAATCTCTTTTTTTCTTAAAACTCAATATAACTTTATAAAGATCTTATGGAAATTATGCTAACATGAGATTTAGAGATGAGATTTAGGCTTGAGTCATACTGACCTAGTCTTTTTATACCTGAAAATGAATCTCACGTTACAATATGAAACTATTACTTTGACTGAAATTTTGCATGTGTTTAAACTGTAAGTTTAAACAGAAAACTCACTGTGAACAGAAGTGACATATTATTTTTATACTATCACACTTCACAGTGCCCCCCAGTGTCTTTCATACAGTAAGCAGTACTATTTTGTCAAGATGTACTGAATTGAAAGCTGCAGAGGAGATGGAGATGCCCTGACATGACCTCGCACACAGTGTGCTGCCCTCAATAAATGCTTTTTTTAATAAACTAACAGAAAGTGGAGTATATGTGGGTCTCTTTGCCTGATGTTCTCAATCATCCTAGAGAGAAGTAGGTATGTTTTTATGCTAAGGTGGCTATGGAGATATAAAAATATACTTAAAGAAAGGAAGACCTGGAGCAACAATTTGAGGTCATATGCTAGGTTTCAACAAAAAAACAATGAAAAAGAAAACTACAGATTGGCAAGTAGCAGCAGCAAAGGTCCTGCTAAACTGAACAGCAAGAATCTATAATAGGCCAGGCACAAGATACTCTCGATCATACAAATGAAGAGTTGGGCTTATTACAAATAAAAGGGGAAGAAATTCTTTATTAGAAACAAACTCATTTCCTATGTATCTCTGGGATTTCATAACATTCCAATTATATTTGTTCCTACCATTAGAATAATTATCCACAATAGAGCAATTGATCAAATTTTCTCTATTGAGGCTATTACGATTTATTGCTTGATTATAAATTATAATTTAAAAAGAGATGTTTAAAATACCATCACATTGGAAGAGTACTTTTTTATTTTCAAGTTTATGAGTGTGATGTGGACATATTCAATTGAGTCATGTGTTATATATTCTTGGAATTAAACAGAAGCACACCCTCCCTTCGCAGTCTTAATATGTAATGGCATACACATAGTTGTAGGCAAGGGCTCTCCAGGGGAAGGGGAAGTCAGAACCAACTCAAAATTATTTTATAAGCCTCCTCTCCTGATTTTTTTCCCAGCATTTTCTCATTATAGCTTATCCTCTTCTTTACTTATACTTCTAACCTTTAAATTTTCAGTGCAATTATACTGAAACTGTTAAAACTGTTTTCTTGTATGTTTGCTATTTTTGGTTATTGATTTTTGTAATGTTTACCAATATATGGGTATATGTGTAATATGTAACACACATATGCCTATGCATATAGTGTAGCATGATTTTGGAGTTGAGAAAAACCTAACTCTCCCACATATCAACTTGAAAGCAGAGTAATATTTAAAATAGCTGAGTCAGTTTCCTTATCTGTTAAAAGGAGGAAATAGTACTACTCTAGGTTTGTTGTGAGATTTTAAATAGAGTGAAAGGGTAATGGATTTCCTGGTATATTGGATATAGAGTATATGAGAGAGACACCAAAGATCATACCAAGTGTTTTGACCTAAGCAACTGAAATAACAGAACTGGCATCAACTAATGGAGGACTCATAATTGTAGAGAAATATTCAATTTAGTTTTGAACCTGTTAAGGTTAAGATTTCTGGTGGATCTCCTTTGGTTATCTATTGCTGCTAGCAAACCCCTCCAAATTTAAAGCTTAAAACAACAATAACTTAATTGCTTTTGCATTTGCAATTTGATCAGAGCTCAAGGACCAACTCATCCCTTCACATCCACTGTGGTGCCACCACGGCTGAGGTGACATAACAGCTAAGGACTGGAATCATTTAGATTCACTCAACACATCTAGCAATTGGTGCTAGCTGTCAGCTCAGACCTTAGCTAGCTAAGGTTGTTGGCTGGAACACCTACATTGACCCCTTCATGGTGTTACTTGGCTTCCTCACAGCAGAGTGGATGGTTTCTAAGAACATCCCAAGAGAACCATGTAGCAGTTCTATTTTCTCTTAGGATATAGCCTCAGATTTTACATAGTATCACTTCCATAATAGTCATAGGCCTACCCAAATTCAAGCATATGGAAAACATGCTCCATTTCTCTGTTTGGAAGACTCAATGTCACATTTTAAGAAGAGCATGTGGAATGGCAGATATTATTGTAATCATCTTGGAAAATAAAATCTGCCACAGATCTGTAATTGAAAATGTTGAAGAAGTAGTACGTAACATAAGAGTGTAGGTGTAGTCTGGTTATCAACATTTTACAGTCTTTAACATTTAGGTGGGATGAAACTACCAAAGAAGAGAATAACACCAAAGACTGAGCCCTGGGGAACTCCAACATTAAGGTGTCAAAGAGAAAATGAACTGAGAAAGGAGAGTGTGTTGGAATGACTACTGAAATGGAAAAATCAAAAGAATTGGTTCCTTCTTCCTCATAATGTCTCTTTGAAATCTACCTCCTCAAGATCTGCCCTGGTAAGAGAAACTGAGTTCGTTGAGAAACTGAGTTTGTTGTATATACTGTTAGGTCTGGGACCTTATACCAGCCCATGTGATGAAACAAAACTTGTCTAAATATGTCAAAATAATCTCTTCCCTTTGGCTATTGACTGATCTAAGGATGGGCATGTAACCCATTTCTGGTTAAGGGATAACAAAAGAATTAACATAAAGATGTTTTTCTTCCCAAATACAATCTAGCAAGGAAAAGCTGTTTTTATCCTCTCCCTCTTCTCCTTAAGTATAAACATACTCCCTGATGATATATCAAGTATGTTGTAACAATGGGACCAAAACATCAAGTCTAAGACAGAATATAACTTAGTAAAGATAATAGTTGAAAAAATAGAAAAAAAAAAACTCCTATAGACTTACACTCTAAATTTTTGCACCAAAGAGCATTCTTAAACAATGCAGGTTTTTAAATTTTACATTGTAATCTTAGCTTGAAGTGTGACAAATTGTAGGTGTTATTTCTCTCTCCTATATTAACCTTCTTTGTTTCCTTTTTCACTGTACTAATACAATGACTTAATTTTATAACACTTGTCAAGAAACTGAAGCAAGGGGTGGGGGGATGGGTTAGCCTGGTGGTGGGTATTGAGGAGGGCACGTTCTGCATGGAGCACTGGGTGTTATGCACAAACAATGAATCATGGAACACTTCATCTAAAACTAATGATGTAATGTATGGGGATTAACATAAGAATAAAAAAAATGGGAAAAAAAAAGAAACTGAAGCAAATGATGATATTGCAAAAACTACATACAAGCTATAACAAATAAGAAAGTTTGTAGACTTTCACAAGAGCCAATTTGATGTTTTACATAGACTGACTTCATTCTAAATCAGCACTGTGTATCTAATACACCATGGTCTACTTTTCCACCCCTCCAAAAGGAAGAGGAGTTCTATTAACATAAAAATACCCACCTTTTAAAAACAAACAAAAAACTCTGAAGTCAAATCATACTAGTAATGAAAGAAACACAGTGGTGGCAAATTATATAAAGTTTTATAATAGGACTTCTATATTATTGCTTAAGAGAAAAGCAGTTATCAGTCAGCATCTTATTCTTTACCAGCCACTGTACTAAGCCCTGGGGATAGAGAAATAAACCAAACACACATGACTATTCTCCTCATAGCACAGTGAAGAATGGAGACATCAGCAGTCCAGTGAAAAAATAGAGCTCCTAAGCAAATAAATATAAGTACATAAGCAAATATTAGTGCATGGAATTTATAAAAAATGAAAGTAATGAAAGTACTAGGTACTTTGGTGTCATAGAATAGAACAATCTAATCTGTTTACAAAGGCAGAGAAGGATAAATAAAATTTAGCAAAGTGAAAGTAGGAAGGAAAACACTGCCGATAAAGGAAAGAGGTTGTTCAAAGGGTAGGAATAGAAAAGAATAGGAAATATCTGAAAATATTTTTAAAACTACATAGTCCAACAGAGATTGACTGAGATACCAAAGAGGCAGTAGCAGGAGTCTGAGGCTGAATATTTACATAAGGCCTGATTAAGAAGGATCACAACAAAGGTGCCTGGGTGGCTCAGATGGTTGAGCATCTGACTCTTGATTCTGGCTCAGTTCGTGATCTCAGGGTCGTGATCTCAGGGCTGTGAGATCGTGCCCCGCCTCTACCCCTGCATCGGAGCCACGCTTGGGGCTCCTCACTCAGCACAGAGTCTGCTTGTCCCTCTCCTCTGCTCTTCCCCCACCCACTCACGCTACCTCTGAAATCAATCAATCAATCAATCAATAAAATCTTAAAAAAAAAAGAAGGATCACAACAGAAATTTTGGGCTTTACACAAAAGTCAATGGGGATCCCTCAAAAGGATTTAAGCAAGATTTATATTAAAAGAAAAAATATTCACTCTAAGCTTTAATGATGTTAGGAGATGAATTGGGAAATTATTGCAATGTTGTATGTGTAAGATAAGAACAGATTTAATTAGAGTGGGAGTTGCAAAGATGGAGAGTAGTAGATTGATAATATTTAGAAAGGAAATATTAACAGAAATTGATGGCAGATTGAATTCATTTCAATTTTAGATATGCACAGTTTGAGTGCCTATAAAACATCTAAATGGAAAAGCAGAGATGTCAAAAAGGCAGGTAGACAGAAAAAAATACAAAGCTTGGGATGAACATGTTATTTTGGCAATCATAGACTTATAAATGGAAACTGAAGCTTTAGAAATATTGAAGAATGAGGATGGATATCAGTCATTCAGCAAATAAGTGAGTACCCATTTTGTAAACAGTTGTAGGGTAGAACTTCCAACTGAGAATCTAGACACATGTTGGTATACTTACTTGGATTTACACATACATTAAAGAACTGTGTAATAAATATGACCCCATCAAATATATTCTGAAATATACATCACAGAGTGAAAATAAACTCTTTTTTTTTTTTGCTTAGGTAAAATGTTGAGCTTCGTTTCAAACAGTATAACTAAAAATAAATATTAATATGGACATCTGGATTTTTTTTTAAATGAAACTTAAGAAAACTCACTTAAAACTCAAGATATATGTAAAGCTTAAAATTACCCTTTCTCTGGGTGCACAGCTATAGATCTTGGTTGATCCAGGCCTTGGGAAATAATTACATAACGGAAAGAGCCAGTGAGTCTTGCAACTTCAATTAAGTTGAAACCATGATCTGTCCAATATATGTTACCTAGGAGAAATACAGATGTGTTTATAATATGGTTGTGAGAGAGAAAATTATTTATTAGTTATGGCTAAAATTAACTTTCTGAGCATTCACATAAGTATCAAGAAATCATTTACTTCCTATATATTATTTAATGTGTACATTTCCTAAGTGGAAAGCTATAAATAAACTAATATGCAAATACTTCCCAAGCTCACACATCTGCAGTTTAAACCATATAATGATACATTTGTATGCTAAAAATAAGTTGAAACTTCTCTCACCTGAAGAAGGGATCTATTTAACTTTCTACTGACTCCAGGCAAAAGAGAACTTCTAACACTTTTGTTTACCTGCCTCACAGTTCCCAGGAGATTTGGGCCAAGTTAATACTACATAATCTACTTCTGCATAAAAACACTTGTCTAAAGACTCTAAAGCATTAGAAAGGATGAAGCCAAGAGCAAAAGAGACTATTTATCCCTGTGGCTAGAAGTACAAAAAAAAAAACCCAAAAAACCAAAAAACTGTTATGAGTTAGAAACAGAATTTTTATGAAGGAGATTGAGACGCTAACAAAATAGGTATGCAACAAATGCAACAAGAACAGAAAAAGCCATGGATTATACCAGCAATCCAGTCAATAGCTATGCCCTCCACTCTTCCCAAGCCATTGGTAATGATATCTTCTTTCCAAGTCTGATCTCGTTTAGCTCGGCTAATTTTATTGAAGCCCATGTCTGTCCAGTAGATGGTATCATTTTCTATGGATAAGACAGAAAGAAAAAACAAAAAACAAAAAAACATACACATACACTATAAAAGGTATCAATATATGTATTGGGATCACATTGCATTAGTACTTTGGGGATTATCATCCTGGGTATACTAGGGTATAAATATTCTTCAGGACAATTTACTAACACAAATAGCAAGAAAGATATGAAAACAACATGAAAGAACCTAGTCAAATGGTTTTTCCTAAAAGTACTTTTGAAATATGTGTGGAAATGACCTATCACATCCTTGATTATTTCTTCTTCATTTTTCTACTCATTTAACTCAATAAATACTTATCTCACGTTATTTTGCAATCCTGATGTCAAACCATGCTATTTTGGACCACGGGTTTTCTCTTCACACCTATACCTGTGTCTGAGTTCTCTAAATATGAAAAGAATACTACCGGAGGTAATCACCAGAGTCTCAAAGTAGAGAGAGAATGGAAAGAAACATAAGGGCATTTCAACTGTATCAGGAGTGTTTTAAGCATAAGGTCATTCAAAATGTGTAAAGTCTTAAAAATGCCCTAGCATCCAATTATTCCTTCTGAGATACTAGTTTCCCAAATGTCAACTACAAACCCCTTACATTATTTTTCAAACTCTGATTGTACAAATGCGCTTAAGAATACTTGAAAAATGGCTCTATGCTATTGCAGAGTCTTTAAATAACAGTGCTTTTTGAATATTTGAATGAAAAATGTGTCCAAAGATTATAAATGAAATATATTATATGTGCATGCATATGCATAAAGGGTAGCAATTATAGACCAATGATTTTAAATATAGCCACCAGAAAGACACTGGGGACAAATCATTAAATAATAATTTGCCACCAACTAAGTAAGTTTTTGTGTTGTGACCTACGTGGCCATTTGAAGAACAAATCCTTTAAGACCAATATAATTTCCCTCTGGCACAGTGACAGACTATGGAAATAAAGAAAAAGCAATTAGTATAATAAAGCCATTTATCAGTAAGTTTTGAGAATCCATTTCAAGTAAAATATAGTCTAAATTCCTTTGCCTAATTGGAAAAAGAGTCCAAAACCCCCTTGTTCTCAAGAATGGTAAGTCAAATGCATAATTGTTTGAAGCAGAGCAGATACCATTTTCAAATATTTATCTGGAAAGCAAGAATTTGTTTGATTTTTCCAATTTTGTTAAAGTATTAGTTAACATTTGAAAGAGTGAATCAATGAACAATAAACATTATTTTTGCATCAATACTAAGCATTAAGTCAAATCCAAACCTTTTCTGCAAATGTTAGACCCATATATCTAACTGCCTACTTTGTATCTCCACTTGTATGTAGAGAAGGCAATCTTGGAATACAAAAGACAAATTCTGGATTTCTATGTGAAACACTCTTCTCTTGCAGTCTTCCACATAGCAACTCCACATGCCATGATGGTCTGATGGATGGTATCTCCATCCTTTGTTTCTTGGACTAAAAACCTCATATTATCCTTGATTACTTTTTCTCAAACTTCACAGCTAATCCATCACCCAAATACTCTAGTGTTCAATCTATTACCAAGTATTTTTCGTTCTTTTTATTGTTCTTTCAAATCATATCCATGATCCAACTACCTCTTACACTCTCTACTACTTACAATGCAATCCAAACTACTATTAACTCTTGTCTGAAGCACAGTTGACTCTTGAACAACCCGAATTTGAACTGTGTGGGCCCATTATACGTGGATTTTTTCCAATAAATATATTGAACAATATTGATATAGTCACTGACAGACAATTTATCTTGTAGGCAGATGACATAAACTTACAGCATCAATAAACTCAATAAAGTACTATAAATGTATTTCTCTTATGATTTTCTTAGTAACATTTTCTTTTTCTAGCTTGCTTTATTCTAAGAATACAGTATGATATAGTACATAGAACATACATACAAAATATGTGTTAAGGAAGTGTTTATGTTATTGTTAAGGCTTCTAGTCAACAGTAGGCTATTAGTAGTTAAGTTTTGGGGGAGTCAAAAGTTATATACAGATTTTTGACTGCACAAGGGTCAGTGCCTCTAATCCCCATGTTGTCCAAGGTCAACTACATTACAAATAGCTTTCTAACTTATTGCCCAGCTTCAATTTGTCTCAGTACTCCCCAGTTCTTTCTCTACTTAGGGGCCACTGTTACCCTTTTAAAAAGTAAACAAGATCATTTCTCTCCTCTCCAGTCAGAGTCTCTAATCATTTGTCATCTCATCCAAGGTAAAATTAAAGTTCCTTCCCATGACCTTCATGATCTACCCTTCAACGCTCTCTCACCTGGCGTCCTTCCACTCTCCCCCTCACTCATCACCTCTGGTAACAGTCCTTTCTCTCTTCCTAACACAAACCAAATACCATCAGTCTAAGGTTCTTTACATTACTCTTTCTGTTTGGAAGCTCTTTCCTCAGATATCTGCACACCTGTCTTAGCCCAAATATCCCCTCCTTCTTACTGAAACTTCCCCTGACTACTCTGTAAAAAATTATTTCCTTGACATGCTCTACCTCCCTTACCAAACCTGTTTTTTCCATAGCATTTATTACTGTCAAACCCATTATATATGTACTGGGTTGTTTCTTCAGTGTCTGTCTTATCTCACAGAAATGTAATCTCTGTGAGGGTTGGGGCTTTATTTTTTATTTATATATATATTTTTTATTTATATAGCCATTCCCATATGCTAACATGATTTAACAGAGAATAGTAGAGATATCAGAAGAGTAAGATAAACTGAGACATTCTAAAAACGAACTTTTAAAAAATTTTGTTCACTGCTTTATCCCTGGCACCTAGAATAATAATATCTGACACACAGTGAGCTCAAAGTAAACATTTGGTGAATAACGTGAATGCGATGTGCTATACAAAGACTGGCTGGAAGGGGATACAGGGAAGACACAGCTTTTACCATGAGAAGCTTTATAAGCTCAATAAGGAGAAGGTATGAGCGTGAAACAAAATGACTAACAATTCACAAGAGTGTAGCATGAACAGCATGTCAGTAGTACAGGCAAGTAATTTTGTAAGAGTTCAAAGAAAACATTCACAACAATCTTCACAAGTCCTACAAAAAATACCCTATTTTGTATGGGAATCTTACTTTTGAATTACCCTCTAATAGCTCTGCCAGGCTGCAAATTCCTATTCCCTATAACTAGGAAACGTTCTTTCTCACATATACCATTACATCTCGCATATACGTTTATTAATATTGAGCTGAAATTGGGGCTTTACATTTCTTCTTAGAAACAGACTATGAGAAGGGCGCCTGCGTAGCTCGGTTGGTTAGTGTGTGACTCTTGATTTTGGCTCAGGTCATGATCTCAGTGTCCTGGGATCAAGCACCACTTTGTGCTCTGCGCTCAGCTTGGCCTCTGCTTGGAATTCTTTCTCCCTCTCCCTTTGCCCCTCCCCCCACTCGTGCTCATTCTCTCTAAATAAATAAGTAAATAAAATCTTTTTTTTTTTTTTTAAGATTTTATTTATTTATTTGAGACAGAGAGCACGAGAGGGAGGAGGGTCAGAGGGAGAAGCAGACTCCCTGCCGAGCAGGGAGCCTGATGCGGGACTCGATTCCGGGACTCCAGGATCATGACCTGAGCCGAAGGCAATCGCTTAACCAACTGAGCCACCCAGGCGCCCGTAAATAAAATCTTAACAATGAAAAAAAAGAAAGAAAGAAACAGACTGTGAGATAATTCATAGGTAGGAATTGCAACTGGCCCAACTTTTACCAACGTAGTCACATGTGCAGTAGACACATCATGAATATTCATTTTGTGGATAATAGATTAATTTGTAATGCTGAGGCTATCTCTAAATGGTCAAGTCGACTAGATCAAAGCACTGATGAACTGAGAAGTTTCCTGGTATTATTTCTATTAGGCATATTTTGGAGATTAGTGAGCAAATCAATCATGTGGTGATACAGTAAGGAGGACGAAAACAACAGAAGAATTAAATCAGTCATTCATAGCCAAATCCCTTTCTTATCAATTCTTTCACATACATATTGCATACCTATACACTTTAAATTGAGTAAGTTCACAAATATATAAGAATATGTTTTCTTAAAAAGAAAATATATCTTCTAATATCTGGGAATATCTGCAAAATAAACAAATGATGTCAAGAATGTCTTAATTAGGAATAAAATCAGGCTGAAAGATGATAAAAATTTTACAACAAACTATAAAGATACAAAATGGAAATACATACAAATATAGAAAGGGAAGAAAAGACTATCATAACCATGTCCTGATACTTATTCCAAAATATGATATTTTTTAACTTTAATTATCCTTATTCAACACATACTTATAGACTATTTAGTGTGTGCTAAACATTATTATAGGCTTAGGAGTTTGGTGGTGAACATGATAGACAGTCCTTGTAATCACAGAGTTCACTTCTGGAATTGAATTAAAAATAAACTGTCTTAAAACATATAGTAATTGGTAATGTATAAAATAATCAGAGGACTGGAAAATAGAATTTGTAATTTAAGGTAATAACAATTATAATTAGCTCCCCACAGATATAATAAGACACATAGGATACTTGGTAACTATTTTCAAGGATTACATATAGAGACATTGGAGGCCAGTTATGGTGCATTGTAACTACAGTCAGAATTAAAAGAAAAACCACATATGGTCATAATAATATTAGTCTATAAAACAAGGGAGAGGCCTACTGACACTGAGAAAAGTTAAACTTTTTGAATTAAGCTGAAGAGCTGACCATCTACAGAAATAGATTACGCACAGTCTTGTCTGAAAATAAGAAATAAGAAATACAAATCTCTTAAAGTCCTTTCACCCCTATTTTTTATTATTTTAATAATAATATATAATAGTATATATTATTATATATAATTTTTAAACTTTTTATTATGAAATAATTTTTATTATTATAAAATAAAATTTTATTGTATATTATATATTATATAATTTTATTATTATTATCTATTTTTATGATTAATTAACACTTAATTGATCTAGTGAATACACTTGTCTCCATGTTAGCTTGGGTTGTTGTATACTTCTTAGAAAATTCAAAGTCCTGTTTCCCCACCTAAATTGACATACTATTTCAGAAAACACCATACCAAAATAAAAAAAAAAAAAAACAGATAAAATATAAGGTAGAAGGTTACCATACTTCCCTCTCCTAATGAAATAATCACCAGCACACCAGGAAGATAGCAGACTACAGTGCAAGGGGTCTAGGGCTGGGATCTTAGCATTTATCACTGTCCCACCGTTTCCCATGAGACTTTCACAAAGTTACTTTGTCTCACTTGGCCTCAGTTTCCTCACATATGAATATGAATATACAAATATAAATAGAAAGACAGAGATAGATATAAGTAAAAGAAGGTAAAATTTAGATAACCTTTAGGGTTTCTTTCAACTCTTGATGTTCTAATGTTAAGATTTAATTTTTCAGTTGCACTTAAAAGGAATACAGTATTTTCAAAGTTCTGCCCAATTTGAACTGTTACATAGATTTTCCTTTTTCTCTGTAATTTTTTTCTCATTTTAACTAGCTTTGTTGTCTGGAGCTAAAAAGAATAAAGCATATGATTTTTCCCAGAACATGCTACTAATGGTTATTAAACCACATTTATTTTTTTAACTCAGACCTTTTCACTTATCCTACTAAATGCTACCTTGTTACATTTGATCAGTGATCTTGTCAATTAACATTTAAAAAAAAAAAAAATCATGTTATCCAATGACTCCTTTTTGTGATATCCACAATTTGGTAGGTAGGTTTTCTGTATCTTTATTCAAGGCAATAATAAATATGTTGAACAGAATCAAAAATATACTTTTGGCATACCACTTTCTGCAGCAATGGCAACTCCATCATCCTTTCATATCTGGCTGATAACAACCAGGAAGAACTCCTACCTAACAGATGAAGAGGCAAGAAATTCTCAACATTCTCCCCTTTCCAGGAACCCCTCTGTGCTGATCTACTTTGGTTGATAGTGCTTCCCTTGGGAGATAAGGAGCAAGCGACTGGCTTCAACGAAGGAATGGTTTTAGAATATATTATTATTAAAAGTAAAGGGGAGCTTATTATTTTAGCTTCCTCCTCAATTACTAGGTTTTTTGTTTTTTTTTTTTTTTTCCTGCACCAGTGTTGAATACGTCTGAGAGGTAAAAATTACAGTGAAGTTGGGGCGCCTGGGTGGCCCAGTTGTTAAGTGTCTGCCTTCAGCTCAGGTCATGATGCCAGGGTCCTGGGATCGAGCCCCGCATCAGGCTCCCTGCTCGGCGGGAAGCCTGCTTCTCCCTCTCCCATTCCCCCTGCTTGTGTTCCCTCTTTGGCTGTGTCTCTCTCTGTCAAATAAATAAATAAAATCTTTAAAAAAAAAAAAAATTACAGTGAAGCCAAGAAAAATACTGGCTTTTTGGATGGGTCTTTTACAAATATTATAATATTTTTGTAAAAGATCTATATCTTAGCTCTTTGATCACGTATCACCAAGCTTTAGTCTTTTGTTTTGTCTAGAATTCTAAAAGGTAATGTAAATATAACAAATACAATCTCAACTTTGGTAAAAGTAAGGACATCCAACCTTAATTCTGAGAACTCCAAAAGACTATAAACGTTCCTGGCTCCTATTATAATTGTTATTATTTTACAAATAAGAGCCAGTGCTATAAGGATCAGGAAAAAAATGTGAAGATGGAAAGGGTTTGTGAGCTATTAACTATCAGAATAAAAGGAACTATAAAGAAAATGGGAGACAGAAGTAAAGGAAGGGAGGAAGGAAAGGAATCACACTTCTCCGTTATCATTGGCATAGCCATTCCCATATGCTAACATGATTTAACAGAGAATAGTAGAGATATCAGAAGAGTAAGATAAACTGAGACATTCTAAAAACGAACTTTTTAAAAATGTTGTAATTGGTGCTTGAGGGACAAGTTTCTTCTATCATCTTTTATCAGTATATTGCTGATAAATTAAAACCATTTTATAGCACTATGTATAAATGTCGCTATATTTTGGATCTAGCACCTAGTGTGAGAAAGACTGCCGGATGGCAAAAAATGTATTGTCATGGTTAGTGAAGCTACAAAAATTAGAAGTTACCTCACAATTTATATTTAAAAATCTTACCATAAACTTCCTTTTGCCTTAATTAAAGCAAAAATGAAAACCTCTAGCATAAACAAATCCTTCTGAAAGGATCTGAGTTTGGTCATTAGATCCGGTAACGTGGAAGGATTCTAGTACCTAGTTCCTAAGGTAATAATTTGGTGAATGACACCATGGAAGCTCAGAATCTGGTTGACCTCTAGGAGGCTTACTTTTCCCAGGTTCATAAATTAATAAGATTATAGAAATTTTATAGAAAACAAGAATCTTTAGTAATACATTCTGCTAGTACCTTCTTAGACATTACACAGAAGTTGTTAAGAAAGTCAAGTTAGATCCACAACACAAAGAATTACTTAAGGACAGCTCCAAATTGTGAGTACTAAAATTTGCAAATTTGTTTAGCTTAATTTATTTGCCAATTTTTTTTTTCCAACTTGTTGGACCATTTATACTCTATCCCACACTTTAAAAATAAAGATATTTATGCTCACTCCCAAAAGCACATGCTAACTTAGGGGAAAGTATATATAAAGTATGCCTTGGTTTCTTGATAAACTTCAGGCTTGGTTTCTAGAGAATGTTTTATCTATGACTATTCAACTATTGCCAATTAGTGTACTCTTTATTACCTTATAGGGAAAGCTGTTAGGATTTCATTGCTGTTGTGCTTTCAGCTTTTGTTGTTATATACAAATAAGGATTGGCTGTAAGGAGTCAGTATTAAACTCATGGCACTGATGTTTATACAGAACCTGCACTTTGTTAGGATCAGAAAGAAAAGTATCCCTCACCCTGCCACCCCTCCAACCACCAGCTTTTACTTGGACTTTAATTATTTACCATCACTTTCAGATGAGCTGGTTGCATACACCTTTCCCCTTTGAGGTCAAAAATATAAGGCTTCTCTGTGGTTTTTATTGTCATTTATCAGCAGTGACCTTAACAGGTAGGTCCAGAAATTTAACTGTTTCTCCATTTACAAAGACTGCCTTAAGGCATGCAATTCATTAATTCGTCTAGCTTAGTTGAGATAATGATTTCCAAACTGATTTCATTCTAAAACTTTGACACATAGGTCGGTTACCTCCAATCCAAACCCTATTTTTTGTTCTTTTGGAAATCACCTTGTAATTTTTGGAAAGAAGAGACTTTCTCACATCACTTCTGCATTTTCCAGTCATCATACATCTAAATGCTCTATTTTGTTCTGGTCTGTGTCTCGTTTCAACCCAGATACGGGATTCATTTCAGCCCTTTTCCCTGATCCACTTCCTATAAACCCACCCACACATGAAACACAAATAGTACAACAGAATTTATGGAAGCATGGGATTGGGGATAAGTTATAACAACATAAAAACTTCAAACTGAAACTTAGATACCGTATTCTAAAAAGTGCTCTGGTCATACCCACCAGAGGTGATTTTTCAATGGTAGCCCGGGCCTTACACCTTATTGCCCACCCCTTTCCTCCTAGCTCATCTCAATTTATCATTCCCTCCCCTTTCAGATTACCCAGTCTCCAAAAAGAAACCCTCTATAACTATCGTCCCCAACCTCAGCAACCGGTTTGCCTTCACAGGGTTCAAAACACAATAGTCCTCAAATGGCTGTCCATTAGAGTTGCCTAGAGAAGTTTAAAAAAAAAACAGTGAAGGTAAGCGTTCACCTCAGTGATTTTTAAATTGCTTAGTCTGGGTTAGTGTGCTGGTTGAGAATGATTAGCTAACTCATCAAAAGTACAGATAAGAAGAAAAACACTTGTTATTTAACAGGATCCAAGATCTTGTGAAGGAGATCGCTCTTGTAAAATGCTACCCCACTCCTGTTACAAACTCAGTGCTATTAATGGCTCACTACTAAAAGGATTTTCAAAGACAAAAGAGGGAGAGAAGGGCTTGACACCATCTCCACAATACCACGTTTGGGATTTTTTTTTTCTCCAGTTGGAGGAGGTCTTTAACTTGAAAAAAAATATATGTATTTTTAAATTTGTTGATTCTGATGAGACAGGGAAACTGAAGGGACCCCATGGATCCCATAAAAAAAAGTTGTTTCTTTTTTCCTGTGTCCAGCTTCTATTCTTGCTAGGGCCTGCACCCCCACCCCACTCTACACATGCCTTGTAATGCAAATAGCTTACGCCTTCCTTGTAAGGGACAGAGATAATGCTATCTTTGTAGTCTTCCAGCACAATAGATAACAACTAAGGAGCGACAATAAAATAAAAAAAAAAAAAAGAGAGAGAGAGAGAGAACTCCAAGACCACTGACTCTAAACACCTTGACACCAAGACCCCTGGCTTCAGGGAATAAGTGATTTATGAAGGATACCTGGACCCTGTCCTTGTTCTGACCAGTTCCTGGATGCCTAATCACCAGTAAAAATCTCAGACCCCAAGCAAAGAGGAGACTCCCTCCTTTCCTTTATAAGACTCCCTGACACTTAGTCTGTCTGTATCTACTCTCTCTGTATCTTCAATAAACTCTGCTTTCACCTCCAACTGGCTCATGTTTGATTTCCAACTTGCATGGTCCTGCAGAAACCCCTCTGGGTCCTTGGACCTGGCCTTCCTGCATCACTGATAAGCCACTGGCCCCAGATCTGTCAGAAATCACTGCTCTTCAATCTATGCCTAAATCAAGCTAAATCAAAAGGCAGCTCAAGGAGATTACTTTGCGTGGATCCTTCTCCATTCTCAATAAGCTGGCTTTTATTGAACTATGTACGATATGCCCTCTGCCACACATATGTATTCTTTGCTTTATTTTTTTTCTTTTAAATTATGTAGACATTGTGAGCCCTGAAATTGATCGCATTCCTGTCTTTGTACTTGTTATTAGAAATAACAAAAATTGTGATTGCTGCCAACTTTCAGCAAAAATACAGTATTTTACAGCATACAGTTTATTTCTAGTTTCATGTTATTTTTTTCCCTTTTTTCTTAGAGCTCATTCCCTCACATCTTAATTGTTCATCTTACTGCCAGTCCCACATTTTTGAAAGTACATACAATAATATTTAGAATAAGATGAGATATATGTGCTGGTTTTTTTTACAAAGATTTATTTGTTTATTTGAGAGAGAGTGAGAGGGCATGTGCACAGAGGAAGAGGCAGAAGAAGACTCCCCGCCAAGCAGAGTCCAGTGTGGGGCTCAATCCCAATATCTGAGATCATAACCTGCGCCAAAGGCAGACACTTAACTGATTGAGCCACCCAGGCGCCCCAAGATACATGCTTTTTAACTTATCAAATCATAGTTTATACATAAGTGACATCAGAGTCAGTCAGCTATACACACTGTAGGGAATGGCTACACATTGTCTTACAAGAAAATGTGAAAATGGTGATTTTTACTTATTTTTCTCATCCTTTAAGAATTTCTATTTTAGTGTATATTTAATACAAGTAAATAATTTGTTAATAAAGTGATAAAAAACACATGTATTTTAAGTGAAATCTCTTCTTGGTTAACCAGTAGTTATATGATAAAAAAGAAAGGCTTGCTACCAGGAGTATGGCTGCTACTTTCCAATCACACCCCATTTTTTTTTTATATATATATTTTTTAAAGATTTTATTTATTTATTTGACAGAGAGATAGAGAGCACAAGTAGGCAGAGAGGCAGGCAGAGGGAGAGGGAGAAGCAGACTCTCCACCTAGCAGGGAGCCTGACGCGGGGCTCAATCCCAGGACCCTGGGATCATGACCTGAGCTGAAGGCAGCCACTTAACCGACTGAGCCACCCAGGCACCCCAATCACACCCCATTTTTGACATGCTCTGTGCCATGGCACACCAGCTGAAACTGCTGGAGCCTACTGAGTGCTACTAAAATTGAGAGGAAAGCAAGGTCTGTCAAGGTCATCAGAAAAGACTTCAGGGGTGAAGTGAGGCTTTCACTGATCCTTGCATACTGGGTAGCGTTTGGATTCACATTTGCAGAAATGCACAATATAGTTTACAGAAACCTAGTTGAGAAAATGAACCAATTTAATAAATGTAGTCATCTTCATAATAATAGGAGAGACGACAACTGCATTTCAGGAAGACTAGGGAGCAAAAACTGATGACAGCCAGTTGTGAATCCATCCAATATCCTAGGTACAGATACAAATTAAGTTCTACTTCCTATTCTTTTCCAACTTTGAAAGCATTTCTTTAAACATTTTGCAGGTTAATAAGGACCCAAGTTCTCGATATTTCATATTAAAAGGATTCATTAATAAAGTGCTAATGAATTACATTTGTTTCTTTCATTTTGAGAAAGGCAAATCAATACAAACGCTAATGGGTAATTTTCTGAGAGCAACAAATCACTGAAGAACTCCATCCTTGTGAGTAAATAAAATAAAATCTGCAGACTTCAAAGGTTTTAGATATCTTAATCCCCTTAAGGTACAATGTTATGAAACCTTAGATAATGTACATTCTCTTTTAAATTACTCCTTTATCAAATAAGAAATACATGCCCATCTAGCTTTTGTGTCCTGAATGGAATTTGCATTAAACATACCTATTATAAAAGCAATTCCATTTTCAGGTTTTGAACTGTTTCCTCTCAGGGTAACAAAAAGAATCTTTCACATTTTCTTAAGCATTCACTGTTTTTTCTCTTCAAAGCAATTGCACCGTGCTGTTTTTCACATGCATTAAGTTAGTTCTCACAGCCCTTGTGTTCCTAATTTTGACTTTCAGGTAGCATATGAGAACTAAAATGTGCTGTCACGGTCTCACTGGCTTCAGATTAGAAGAGGACCAGTTGCAGCTCCAAGGAGAAATTGTTTTAATTTATTCTGTTTTAGATTTTCAAAGCTGAGCTATAAAATTGAGACAGCATGTTGAATAGATATGTCTTCAAGGTACACCTACTCAGGCAGTTCTTCAGGAAACCATCAACCCATTTCAGAAAACAATGCCATCTGATTTCACTTTTATTTTTGAACAGGGAAACGTAAAAAATCTGGTTCCTCAAATGCTTGGTTTCTCTGTTATGCCTCAAATTAGTAAATCAGACAAAGATGGAGTGTACACCTTAAAAACAGCAAATATACATATATTTTTTTCATCATCACCTCTGGTGAAAAAACACCTTAAGAAGTTTACTGAAGAGAGGAATGTGACATAATAACCAAGGCTTGGATACTATGTTCTGATTTGAAAATCTCCGCTGGACTACTTAGTGACTATGACATGGGCAAGTTATTTATCTTTCTGTTAAGTTTCCCAGTATGTAAATAGATAATAATAGAGATGCCTTGAGGATTAAATAAATCAATCTTTGTTAAAGCACTTAATGTCTACTATATAGCATCAACTACTAAAATTTAAAAACACAAAGTATATGATATAATAAAATAAAAAGTATAACAACTAATCAATTTGGTAATTTTATACCCTTTTGAAGTTTTAATGTGGTCTCAGTTTAACATACAATCATCTTTATAAATTTAAAACTATAGAGAAAATATTTTGATATTTTATTTGCAAAAGAAGAAAAAAACTATTTTTAATTAATCCCATCCAAGGAAATAAGAAAAGAGATAGAAAATAATAAATAATCAGACATTGCTATATATTTCCACTCACCCTCTATGAATTTTTATATTAAAATTTAACACTGATTTGGATGCACAGTGGCATCTCACATTTTCAGAAAGGCAAAGTTAACTTTACTATGAAAAGTTACACAGAAAATTTACTCTAAGAATTATTTGAAATTGTCAGTGTTTATTATACTTATGAGCGGACCAAACAACAGGAAGAAGTTGTTATTAACACCATTAAGAAATCAATAAAATTTGTCCTCAATTGGTGTTTTAAATGCCTATGCATATCATTTAAATCATAGGTGACAAAGAGATATAAGAACCTCATGATATGATTATTTTCTACTTTGATTTCACTATTGAATTGTAGCTAATATGATAATAAAACATAGTCTATGAATGTGCACTGCTCAGACTTTCAGAAACAATGATTCTTTCTATGAATGAATTCCTGCTAAAAATAGGAAAAGTATGTAACTCGATAATTTTTATTGAGGGCTATATGCATTATGGTAGATGACCAAGAAGCCTCCTTCAGTCTTCCCAGAGCATCAATCACCTTCTTGTAAGTACTTGGTAGCCATATACATTACCTATCATCTCCTTAGTGAATTCCAGTTGTTTCTTGACCTACATTGGGAGTACATTAAAAGAAGGCTATATATTCTCCTCCTAGATAGCTCCACAGAAGCGGGTGTAATACTTTGGACTGCATAGATACAAAAGTTCATTGAATGAATGATCGAGCATGACTGTCTTCACTCTTACTATCCAAAAGTCAAATACATGTCAGAAGATAAACCCATAAGAGCTGCCTTCCATCTCCTCCTTTACCTGTGCTCTCTCATTTGATGGGAGGAACAATATTCATCACCCAAACTAAAGACTTAAGAGTTATCCTTGATTCTTTCTGCATCTATTTACTTTACCCCCACATTGAATCAATTACCAAGTTCTGCATGTTTTAACTGCTTCTTCTTCGTTTTTTTTTTTTAATCTGCATATAGCACTTCAGTTTTATTCGGGTCCTCACTATCTTTCTTCTGATCTATTGCAACAGCCTCCTAAATGGTCTCCCTTCCTATAATTTTATTATCCTCCTACCCATTCTCACAACTATCAGGGTAACTTAGCTAAAACGCAAACCAGATCTTATCACTGTTCATGTTTCTAGGTTTCTCATGACCCTAGGATGAAGATCAGATTCCTTAGTAAGTCATATAAGGCCACCTATGATCAAAAACAGTAGCCTCCAAACATTTTTGTTGAGTAAAACAATTTGAGTATCTACCGTTAGTATATATATGTTTTTTCATCCATTACACTTGTACACACACATGAAACATGCACACCAACATGTTTTTAGAGAAACAAGAAAAAGTAAATATAAGCAGTTCTACTATTTTCTTCTATCTAACTAATTTATTTACTTACAGGGTATGTACTTTGCTTCCTTCTTGGAAAAGATTCAGCCCATAAGTACTTCTTTGGTTTTGTCTAGTACACCTTCCTGCCTCAGGTTTGACTCTAGTAGAACCACTCTGTTTGCAATCGCCCTCACTCACTGTACACACACCCATCATATAATTTCTCACTTCTATGCCTTTTCTCATGTCATCTTTCCTGCACCTCTTTCCCAAGATTCCATTATTCAGATGTTAAGACTCATGCATTCCTCCTCCAGGAAGCCTTCTTGACTATCCCAATCTAGGACATTGTCCTCCTTGCTGCTCTCATAATAACCTGTGCTTATCTCTAATAATTGTACTTAATACAGAGTATTGCACAGCTCACTTTTTATGCATCATCCTTTCCAGTAGACTGAAACTGGTTTTTATTCATCTTGAATCCACAATGTCTATCTATAGCTTTCTGTATATGATAGTTAAATAAATATTGATATCCAATTAACAATAATACAAAGAGAATCAAGTAAATGGTAAAAAAAAAAAAAGTTAAAGCAGAGTATTATCTACACCAAAAAATGGTAAGATAAGATATAATTGTCGAGAAGAAGTAATTTCATAAGGTGGTAATACTTTAGCCAATTATCAGATCAGCTAAAGAATATGCATTCAGTGTCTCAATTTATGAAACTATATATTCCCTCTTATGGCAAAATATTAAAATCAGGTGGCAGGATATAATTATAGTAAGTAACATTTTATAATAAGTTTAATTTATATCAACTCTAAGTTAAATGAGCAAAAGATGGTTCCAGAAAGTTTAAGCTCAAGAATCAGAACACTTTTTGAAATTCTGAATATTTAAAGTTAAAACATTTGACAAGCTATCACAAAAAGGTATAGTATTTGTCTCATACTGTTTAGCACCACTCCATAGTGCAATTATATGATGTCTTGGATTTGCTTGAATTAGATGAGACAAACAGACCATGGATTGAAACAGGTGACGGGACACATGGAGGGTTTATCATACTCTACTCTCTACCTTTTTATATATGTTCCAAAGTTTCCACATCAAAAGTTTAAAAAGTGCTCCAACAGATTGAAAGAATTTCTCATTTTAATTGTTATTCCTAATCAAACTCAGAAGCTTTTACAGTAGTAAAATATATAAATAATCTCTAATCTTTAACATAACTTGGATGGCACTCTCAGTATCCTACCCATGCCGGAAACTAAGAAACTCCAACAATTTCAGGAAAATTTTACCTTAACTGTACTATATTAACCACAAAATTACTCTCCCCACCCCCACCAAAAAAAGAAAAATCCTTGAAGCAAAGAAAGTATTTATATGAGCTAGGTTTTGGAGGGTACATAATAGAAATAGTCATATTCTTGGTCTCAGCAGAATTAGCAACAGGTTTACCAAAAATATAGTCTTGAAGCAGCACAGGCAAGGAGGTGATTTTTCACCTGAATTAGACTATGCTAATGCTGATAAAAGGTTAAAGATTTTATTATAAAATTAGCTAAGATAAATTTTTTTAAAAAATTAAAAGATCCCCATATCACCTTGCATTATCAGGTAAATTAAAGAGATGTAATTTAATATTTAAAAAATAACAATTAGGCAGACTCAGACATTTTAAAAAATGTAATACATTCCAGAGAGATAAAGGAAAACAAGACTCCTCAAGCTATTTTCATTCAGTGAGAATACAAATGAAATAGTTTTAAGTTTGTGATACAACATCTTAAGAAAGGTAGATCAAGGACAAAGACTTATTCTGAAGTAGCTAACTTTAAATGTTTTCAATTATCGAAGTAGAGATATAACAATTCTTTCTATTTACATATGCTATGTATGTGTGTGTTTGTGTGTGTCTGTAGATGTGTGTATATTCTTTCCTTCTGCTATATTACCTTGAGCTCCAAGCCTCTTAGATTTTAAAAGAAAAACAATGATGGACTAGCAGATAAATAAATATATGAGTCTACAAAAGGAAACTCTAATGCTTCAGGAAATGTAGTGAGTGGACCTGCCTTCTTCCATTGGACTTCAGATTGAGTTAATGCATGCCATGAATAAGACTTTATTTACGATAACATATGAAGCAAAATATTAACCTATAAATTTTACAATATATGTCTTACCTTGTTGTTGTTTTACCCTAAGTTGCATAATTCCATTTATATAAAATTATGAAATAGGCAAAACTAACCTACAGTGATAAAAATCAGATCAGTGATTGCTTCGAGGATAGGCATTAACTGGGTGGGAGCAAGAGAGAACTTTTGGAAGTAACAGAAATATTTCATGCCTTGTTATTTATTCATCAAAACTGAATGAAAGGCACACTTAGTATCTGAGCATTTTACTCTAGATAAATTACACTTAAATACAGAAAAAAACAAAATATGGAAACATTTGTTTAAAAATCCCCTATGATCATTTTTAAGTAGCTAAGTCTGGCTGCATCTAATAAATTTCATCCTAAAACACAGATATGCCTTTGGTATGCAGGACTCTAGGAATACATTTGCCTAACCTTAAGGAAATCATAATATAGAAGAAAACTGACAAGACAATAGACAATAACCCATTGGTAGAAAAGATCAGTGCCAACTGATGGGGCAGACAAACTGAAAACAAGCTCTGAGTACATGCTACCTTGAAGGGACATATTTTCAGTCATTGTGGTAGTATAAACTTGAATCCTGCTCTCTAGGAAAATGAAATTCTTAAAGGTAGTAAATAAAAGTATATGAAGAACTATAAATTGGAAAGTACACTGAAGAAAATATGCAGAAATTGTGGAAATTGAAAAACTGCTCAAGATGAAGATGTAGGAAGATCCTGAACTCATCTGTGTCTACAGCTACATATGAAACAATTTCCTTGTTAAAAAAACTTAAAGCCTGGCTGAGTGACATCTACACATCTGGCAAATGAAAAGAAAACCACATCAAAGCAGGCAGGAGACCGTGCGACACAACTAGCCTTAAACCCCACCCCTGGTGCACAACCCACAATTGGGCAGTAACTCGAAACCCAGAGCTTCTTGTTGAGTGAAGGGATCAAAGCCTACATGGGGCACCCCAACTTTTAAGACGTGCACCCTACAGATAAGCCCCCAAATATCTAATTTTGAAAACCAAATGGGCTAGTGTCCCAAGACCCACAAGACCACAGCCATCTGAGAAACGGAAAGCGTGCTGAGACTCACCTGCCCCAGGGCCCTGTTCCCAGGCAGCTGTTGTGCCCAGACTTAAAGTGAAGGCGGCTCACCTGCTTATATTAAAGTGCTGACCTGAAGGGTAGGGATCTAATTTCACCCTCACCTCTCGGAGCCTGTTGGAACATTTTCTAGGGCCAGAGACTGGTGGCCGCCATCTGTTTCACCCTAATATCTGCTTCTATGCTCACATCACCTTTTCTTCTTTATCAAACCTCTCTCTATCTCTCCCTTATAAGGATACTGTGATTACATTTAGGGCCCACCTGGGTAACTGAGGATACTCTTCCCACCTCAAGATCTTTAATGTAATCCCATCTGCAAGGAGTTTACCATATAAAGTAACATTCACAGTTTCCAGGGATTAGGACCTATTGGGGGGTGGGGGTAGGCACTGTTTGGTTTCCTACACTAGGGCTACTAGATATTTGCAAAATAGACTGACCTACCATTCCTCTCCTTAGCGATGTGTGTTGCCCTATAAGCCTACCAAAGACAGGAATGTTGGAGAGAGGAAGAGTATAGGATTTTATGGACCACCCACTGATGACATTAACATCCTTAGGCATGTCCTGGTGTCTGAATGGCCAGCTGGACCTTTGGCATCTTTCAGGAGATGTTTCAGCAATCTGCTCACAGCTGACAGAAGGAAAAAAAAATAAAAAAAAAACAAAAAACAGTTTCCAAGAATGGCCAGGGCTTATTAAGAATAATCTTTTAGGGGAGAACAAGAGGGAGTACTCTCTTCCACCTTCCCACTTTCCTAGAAGGAAGCTTTTGCACACATCTGGTGCCCTGATTTTTGTGTTTCCTGCCCAGAGGACACCTCTTGATCACCTGGCTCTAGCGGCCAGGGAATCTTGTGATCCTGGTCCCATGTTACTATGAAATGGGGAAGCCACTATAGAAAACAGTATGGGCATTCATAAATAATGAAAAATAGAACTACCATATGACCCAACAATTCCACTTTTGGGTATTTATCCCAAGAAAACAAAAAGGCTAACAAAAAGATATATGTACCCCCATGTTCATTACAGCACTATTTATAATAGTCAATGGAAACAACCTAAGAGCCCATCAGTGGGTTAATGGAGAAAAAAGATGTGAGATACATAGATAGATGATACATAGATAGATGATAGATAGATGATAGATAGATAGATAGATGATAGATAAATGATAGATATGGTGGTGGTATATATATAGTATCTAATGGTATCTCTATCTAAATATATGATGGACTATTACTCATCCATAAAAAAATAATGAAATCTTGCTATTTGCAACAACATAGATGGACCTTGAAGGCATATGTTAAATAAGTTAGACAGAGATGAAAAATACCAAAAACTATATGATTTCTCTTATATGTGGAATCAAAAAAGAAAGAGAGAGAGAAAGAAAGAAAGAAGAAGAAGATGAAGAAGAAGAAGAAGAAGATGAAGAAGAAGAAGAAGAAGAAGAAGAAGAAGAAGAAGAAGAAGAAGAAAGAAAGAAAAAGAAAGAAAGAAAGAAAGAAAGAAAGAGAAAAGAAAAGAAAAAAAAGAAAAGAAGGAAAGAAAAGTTGGGGGGGGAAGAATGGATTTCCTTGGAGAACTTGAAGAGAAGGTAGATTGTTAAGAGAAGAGCAATGTGCTCAGAGATACATGAATGGGGATAGCACAGATGCTTTGTTGTGGTAAATGCAAAGATAACTATGTATTCTTAAAGGAGCATCTCAACTTGCTTGTATGGTTTTCTTGCAAGTAAATTTTATAATTTTCTCAGGAAAGAAAAAGAGATTGTAATGAGAATATAGGAAAGGGAAAGATTATATCCATTTTGAAAACTATACTTGGAAGAAGCTCTAAGAATGTCACATAAGGGAACATGCTGTTCACTGGAACATGAGAGAGTGACAGAGAACAGAAATCAGGTTTGAAAGATGTTTTGATTTGTATAAAACATCTAGTTTATTTGTTGTTATGAAAAGATGGTTTTAGTGCTAAAAGTTTGGGATTTTATTTGACGATGATGATAATGATGATGGTGGTGGTGATGACACTGTCACGGCTAGGATGACCAACCATCACAGTTTGCCCAGTACTCTCCTGGTCTTAGCACTAAAAATCCAATGTTCCAGAAAACCCCTCAGTACTGAAAAGGAGCTTGTCAGATCTCTAATTTTAGATTGCATAACTGACAGATGGGCCCAGCTGTTGTGTTCTGGATCTACCACCATGCTGTGCCAAACCTACTCTTAGCTCATGACTGTGTAAGGCAGGGATATTAAGGTAGTCCCATTCCTGCAACATGTGGAACTCCTCTGATGGGCAATTTTGGCTCCCCATCAGCCTTCCTGAAACTTTACTGAAACTACATCGGTCTAAGACTTTTCCTATCTAGCCTCCCCTTCCTTCTACCTTTCGCACAAGTCAGATCTGCATTGTAGTCTGACAGCTCTCCTCATTTTTTCTCTCAGGTTGTTCTTCAATAAGGCTTTTGCATATCTAATCCTGTCTTGACTCTGTGTCTCAGAGGATCCAAACTAGTACAAATTGTGTAGGAGTAGTCTAAGTAAATAAACGGTAAGATGGGGCTCTGAGTCTGGCTCACTCTCTAAACAATGGACAAAGGACATGGCCCTGAGGATACACGGTGCATGGACAGTTCCTGGCACATGATGTTCAAGTACTAAAATTTTCATGAAAAGTGACCTGAGAAAACATCTTGTTAAAAGAGATATATCCTTGCAGGGACAATGACTCACGCATTTGGAAAATATGGAAGAAACAATGACTACAAAGACAGCAGAGCTGGCTAGTTACTGCTACATTGTGATGACACTCCAAGGAGGGATAATGAAAAACTGAGAGCTATTCACAAGCAATTAAAATTAAACGTGAGGGTCGACATGGGGAAATTACAAAGAGACAGTGGAAGAGTAGATACAGCTGAGCAGCAAACAGAAACTGTAATTGTTAGATCTACAGAGCTCCAGAGATGTCTAAATGCTCAGCAAAGACAGGTCTGCTATGTTAAAATCAGAGACCTAGTTGTTAAGACCTGGGAACCTGAAATATGGATGAGGATGGTGCATACCCCTAAAGGTGCTGGTTCCTGAACTATCCCCTTGGACTCAGAGTTTGCAAAGGTTGTCCAGTTTCCTCTAGTAAAGGCTAGCACCTTCTTAGTGCTGAAAGATGTTGGAGAAATATTTCACCTGAAAGGCAAAAGGTATCTCCTCAAGAGCTATACTTACTTCTGACTGCTAGGCTGACAACTATGGTTAAATCTCAATATAATCTAGCTGGAGGCACTGCTAAACCTCATAAAGGAGGAAAGATATTATACACAAAAGGAACTGTGAGAAATAGCATAATGACCAGGGGCCAGAGAATCCCTGGAAATGGATTTTGAAGGTGCTTGATCAAGAGGGTTTGGAATATAAGATAGATAAGTAAGGATTCCTTTACTTAGAAGCTCTTTCCCAGTATACTGATGGGATTTAACACTCTGGCAAGAAGCCAGGATGTGGGACACAATCTGTGTGAAGGTAGCTCTTAAGGCATGGAGAAATTATGCCATTCTCCATGTAGAAACACTTTATGATGTTTCAGATGGATGAAAAAATAAAGAAGATGAGAAAAGGAAGTGGACATTAAGAAATAGATTATGTAGAGAAAGAAAAACCACCAAAGGATCTCAAGAGGACACACTATTCCCCAAGGCTGATGGAATGTAGTGAGACGAGCACCAGCACCACCAAGAAATTCCAGTACTGGGGGTGGGGGGGGGGACTGACAGCCAATAAGGATGTTGCTTAACATTTACAACCCCCAAAAATACAATAATGGAGAAGCAGAAGCCAGAGGGTGGTTGTTCCACTGAAAGGCATGATGCTCTGCTCTCATCTCTGACCTAAGCTAACCCTCCTATCCAGAACCCACTGATTGATGAAGTAGCCAAATTCCTAGCGAAATCCTAGCCACATCTCCAAAACCCTACAACACTGTGGCAATTATACAACTATGATGATCCTCCCAGATCTTTTCTCAAAGGGAGCTACAAACATTTACTTGAGTGACTCGATATTGGAGAAAGGGAAATACTCAGATATCTTGATTATTAGATACAGCGTCTAAGTTGACATTGATACGTCATCATTGATCCCTTGAGGTGGGGCTTACACAGGCCAGGTAATAAGTGAAGTCCTGGCTAAATTCCAATTCACTGTAGCACACTGAATCCATAGACCCACCCAGGAGTCATTTTCTTAGTCTCAGACTATATAATTGAAATTGGTATACCTGGGAATTGGATGAACCTCAACATTGGGTTTGTTGTTTCTGGAATGAGAGCTATTATGGTGGGAAAGGCCTAATGGATGTCTCCAAAAATATATACCCTCCATCCTCTCCCTATCCAACCTGAATGGTCACCATTAAAGACAGAAAGCAGTCTCAATTATGCTTCTGCTTAATTTGCCAGTCTTGCCCCTGCAGAATGATTTGGACTACCACAGGCTTAACCAAGTGATAGGCCCAGTGTAGCTGCCATGCCAGATGAAGTATCATTACTAGAGCAGATTAATAAGGCCTCAGACGCATGGTATGCAGACATTGATCTGGCAAATGTGTTGCTTTCAATTCGATTTAAGAGGAGGATCAGATAAGAGTTTTATTCACATTTGATAGACGATAATATTTACTTATGGTTTTTCCTCAGGGCTATGTTAATTTTCTTACCCCCTGGTTAAAAAAAAAAACAAAAAACCCTATTCAAATATAGTCTGAAGAGATCTGAAATCTGGACCGCTAGACATTACAGAGAATATTATATTAACCCACTGTATCAAATACATCAAACTTCTCAGTCAGAATGAACAAGTGGTGGCTAGGAGCTGGAAGCATTGGGAAAACACATGTGCACCTGAAGGTTGGAGATAAACCCTATAAAGATTCAGGGATTCACCATTATCATGATGTTTTTATGAGTCCAATGGTGAATAGCATGCCAAAGTTAAAGACAAAGTTCAAGACAAATCATTGCATCTTGATATCCCTACTATAAAGAAAGAATAGTACTTGGTAAGCCTCTTCAGATTCAGGAGATAACATATTCATTCCATGCCAAAGATTATTGTTCTAGCTCATTTCCTTGGTGACATGGAAAACTCCTAGAATTGAGTGTGATACAGAGCAGTAAAGGGCTCTGTAGTAGGTTTAAGCTATGATGCAAGCAGCCCTGTCATTTGGGTCATATGACCCAGCAGACCTGATGGGTGTCAATGGTCAGAACAACATGCAGTATGGAGCTTATGGAAAGTCTCAGCAGGGGAATCCCAACACAGGCCCCTAAGATTCTGCAGCAAAGCCATGGCATCAGTACCAGAGAGTTAAAAATGATCCTGACAGGTTTCTGGACCCTGGAACAAAACAGAATACTTGACTCTGAGGCTCCAAGTTACCATCCATCTGGAACTGCCCATCATGAGTTGTCTTCATATCTACGTCTATGTAGGGGTTCCAATCAAGAAAAGAAGAAGAAGAAAAAAAAACAATTAAATTTGTTTTATGGAGTCTGAGAAGGGTTACCAAGGATTCAGACCTCTCAGCAATTAAGGTTTGGGTCACAGATGCCAAAATGATAGTTGAGAAAGAAGAGCAATTAGAATGGATAGTGGAAGAGGAGGAAAATGATTATCAACTGTGCACTGAGATAAACTATAGCTATAAAGTCTATTAGTCCTACTAACCTCCCTCTTCTAAATTTCCTCACAAGAAGAGAGACCTAAAGGAAGTACGGTGTTGTTTCCCAAACCTCTGTAGACACAGATATGTGTGGCACAAGGGGTGCTCTTTGGCAGCCATGAACACGCACTTCTCAAATCTCTGTCTGTGGGGAGCATCATTGACTGACCCCATTACTGATACAAGGCCCTACTTCCAACAAGGTTCTCAGACGATGATTGAGTATGACATAAATACTGAGGCAGACACACTCCCGTGAAATGCACAACTCTTTCAAATGGCAACTTTGGCTCAAGAACCCCTAATCAGCCTTGCTAAATATATCTTAGAATTGTACTGCAGTCTAAGACTTATTCTATCCAAACTTCCTCCCCTGTTTCTTCCCCAGGGGTCAGCCCTATAACACATTCCATCTCAATCTCATCAGTCTCACTCCCCTTTATTACTCACAGATACTTTCCCCAATCAACCTCATACATGCCAAGATATGAATATTTTTAAATGTGGATAAGAGAAGGTACAGAGTCTCATGCCCCTTGGCCTTTGTCAAAGAGTTCAAACTGGCACAAATAAATATGTTGTATCGATCTACACTATTATCTTCTGTACTGCTATATGGTCCTCTTAGAAAATAAAAACAAGGAAAAACAAAAAGACAAACTCAGGGTTGCCAATACAACATCACAGAAATGATGTGTAGTTAAGTAGCATCGTCCCTGCTAGGTCATTTGCAATATGGTCGGCTACCGTCAATCCCTACTAAGTCTCCCTCTCTCCCTAACTATTCACACAAGAAACTTCTCTGGACCCTGTCATCATCTGAGTTTGTGACACTGGCCTAGTACTCTCAATAAACTAATGTGCAAAGGTATCTTCTGAGAATAAAAATATAGGACGGGTTGAAGGTTTAAAGTGACATAGAAGTGTGGCTACCATAGAGATAGGGATGGAGAAAGAAGACTGTAGGCTTTACAGGGACTTGGGGATTTGCAAAAAGCAAGGCTGTCAGAAGACCACAGAGTGCAAAGATTTACAGTTCATTAATGAAATACCTTGCTGCAGAATATGGGCTCTGAAAAGAAGCAGAATAAGTACAATGAAACAAAAGCAGATGGAGTCAAATCACTAAAAGCTGAAATAAGGACAAAGATTAGGTTCTGCGTGGGGTGATAAGTTCAGAGGTTGTATGTAGAAAAGGATATTCCCATTTCTATCCCTGGGAGAAAGTACATGGGATTAAATTTCTATTTTTCAGTTTGAATAAATAATTAATTCCAGATACTGAATTTCCTATAATGATTACCAAGTGTTCTCTCTAATAAAATAGACATTTTAAATGGCCTTAGTAGTCATTTGTTATGTAATATATGTAAATATTGTATTAGTTCGCTAGGGCTGCCATAACAAATACAACAGATCGGATGGCTAAAACGCCAGGAATTTATTTTCTCACAGTTCTGGAGGCTGGAAGTCTGAGACTGAGGCGTCAACAGGGGTTGATTTCATCTGGGGCCTCTCCCTTTGGCTTATAAATAGGTGTTTTCTCCCTTTGCTTGCCCATGTTCTTTCCTCTGTGTCCCAACTTCCTCTTTTTATAAGGACATTGGTTATATTAGATTAAGGCCTAACCACATAACCTCATTTTCCCTTAATTAGCTCTTTAAGAGATAATCTCCAAATTTAGTCACATTCTGAGATACTGAGTTTTAAGACTTCAACATATAAATTTGGGGGGGACACAATTTAGCCTATAATAGGTATCCACTGGTATCTCAGAGATTGTTTTTTTAATCACATATGAATGGATGATGCTGCAAATAACTTTGAATTACAAAAGAATATTTCTAAGTAGAAGCAAGGAGTTGTGTATGTATTAGCAATTAACATTATGTTTGATCATCACCATTCTACAAGATGTAAGAAAGGCTAGCCCATATGCAAGCCTACTAGAAGAAATACAACGTCCACGTCACATTTCCAGGGCATGCAGACATTTGAAGAGTCATTTGGCAAACTATCAAGTTCATTGCTACGTATATGCCCAAGAAAAATGAAAACAAATCCCCACACCAAAACTTGCACTTGAATGTTCCTGGAAGCTTTATTTGCAATAGTTAAAAAAGTAGAAACAACTCAAATTGTCCATCAACTGATGAATGGATAATAAAAGGTGATATATCCATACAATCAAATATAATTCTGCCCCCCCAAAAAATAATGAAGTACTGGTTTATGCTACAACATGAATGAACATTATGCTAAGTGAAAGAATTCAATCACAAAGGACCACATATCATATGATTCCGTTCGTATGAAATGTCTGGAATAAGCAAATCGGTAGAGACAGAAAGTAGATTAGTGCTTCCCTTAAGACATACAAGTTGAAAGAAGTATGAGAATTACCAATGAGTATGAAGTTTCCCTTTAGGTTAATGATAATGTTTTAAAATTCAATATTGGTGATGGTTGCACAACTCTGTGAATATACCCGAAACCACTGATTTGTTAATCTTTAAACACATGGATTCCATGGTATGTAAATAATAGTTATAAGAAGTTGTTAACTAAAAAAAAAAGGAAATTTGAGTTTGAGGAGTTAACACAAATGCTGAAAAAGAATTACAGCCCAAACATGAAAATGATCAAAATGTCCAAAAATATTGGAAAAGTCAAAAACTAATGTTATCCACATTTTATAATAATGTACTCCTGTCAAAAGCAGTATTTATAGATTGTTAATCATAACATAGCAGTGTTCTTGTTAGAATGGTAAGTAAAAGGAGAAAGACAAAATGTTATCAATGATAATTTTAATTTGTATTTAAACAACATAGCACAAATATCAATATGCCACAATATGATCCCCCTTATATGCAGAATTTAAGAAACAAATGAGCAAAGGAAAAAGAGAAAGAGAGAGAAACTAAGAAACAGACTCTTAACTATAGAGAACAAACTAATGGTTATCGGAGGGGAAGTGGATGGGGGCAATGGGGGAAATAGGGGTTTGGGACTTAAAGAGTACACTTATTATGATGAAAAAATAAAACAAGGCGTCCCTGAGTGGCTCAGTCGGTTAAGCCTCTGCCTTTGGCTCAGGTCATGATCCCTGGGTCCTGGGATTGAGCTCTGTGTTAGGCTCCCTGCTCAATGGGGAGCCTGCTTCTCCCTCTCCCCACTGCTTATGCTTTCTCTCGCTCTCTCGCTCTCAAATAAATAAATAAAATCTTTAAAAAAAAAAGAAAAAAGAAAACAAAATGATATAAAAGATTAATATGCCAGAATATTAATAGTTGCTGTCTATGTAGTAGTAGTAGTGGTGATTTTTATTTCAATTTTGTTTCATGTTTCCTAATTTCCCATAATATACAATTTTAATAAAGAATTTTTAAACAAAGGCATTTATTTACTTATAGATTGAGATCTGCCATCAATAAATGTTTGCTGAACTAATGACGATTACTCCTCAAACACATTTTAATAATATTTAATGATTGAGCTGGTAGATGTCTACTTTTTCATTCAATCATCACTATTTTGAGTTAATAGGGTTTCACATGAACATTGAGAATAATTGAGTATGCAAATATACTCATTGGTATACTGTATTGTATCTATAAATTCAATCTGAGCCAAATGAGATCAAAATATCAGTTATTTTATCACTAAAATAGTATTAAGGGAGAACAGTGAATGAAAAAAAATAAGGCTAGAGTCACAATTTAAATAAGGTTATTGATAAGAATAACCAATAAATCTTAGCTCTTATCCTTACTAATATTATTCTGATTACAGAATAATGTAGGTAATGAAATAAAATTTTTGAATCCTTTTATTCAGAATTTAGAAAATAACTTTCTTATATAGTTAGAACCTTGGATTACTGTGAAATCATCAGTTCTTTTTAGTATCTTAATATTTAATTTGTAAAGGAAGCAGCAACCAAAATGGGATCTCCCTGTCAACATTTGTTTTTCCCTTGAAGAAAAGAACAGATTCTATAACACAGTCTACTTTCTATGTTCACACTATGCCAGTCTAATTCTGATTTTGTTCACAAAGGTTTTAATGACTATTGACTAAGAAAATAGATGGTTTTTAAAAAACAGCTTATAGATTATTACTGTTGAAGCTGTTAATACTGGAAGTTGAATAGTCAAAAAGCTGGAAGAAACCCAGAGACATCATTATTCAGAAGAGTGAGTTTGTTTAACTCTTTAAAATACTCCAGAGCCAGAAAGTCATAACCCTTAAATAATCTACCCTAATATTTAATATACTCACAATCAAGTTCCATTTCTGGTTCTATCTGAGTTTTTTCCTATTTAATTTATATCTAGCTCCTCTCATTCAGTCCTCAGTAAAATTAAATAATAAATAAATAAAACAAGTAAACTTCTAAGCTAAAGCAATCAACTTTGTTTCTCAACATAGTCCCAGATGAATTCACTGACAGAATGTTTTACTCATAGCAAATGATGGGAGATAATATGCTATCCTTGGAAGAAGGATATCCTTGCATAATTGCTCTTGTGCACCATGCTAGGCATAAAGAACTGGGAATTGTTGCCAACTACTTCAGAGCTCCCTTTCTGGCCACCAATCTCTGGAAAGGGACACTTGATGCAATGCTAGAACTCATTCTAAGTGGAGTTAACATCAGTCAACACTTAGCCTGCATTGGTGACAAAAAAGAAAGTAACTACACTAATAATTCTGTTCGTGTTACACACCTTCGTATCCCCCAGGCAATCCTAGACAGCTCTACGAATTTTCTTAAAAGAGCTTTTCTTAAAGAGCTTTTGTGCCAGAGAGTTGTCGGTAGAAGATTTAGTGTAAGTAATATTACCTGAAGACTTTCCCAGACACTGGTCAAAAACTGTAAAGGGGGGATGGAGGGAGTTGCCGGCTTTTCTTGAAGGATTTAAGCCATAATACAGAAGTTACCCATACAGTAACATCACTGAGAACTTGAACTTACCATCAAAATTTATCTCTTAGACAATAATATGTGGTGATAACATGGATAAAACATCTATAATACTGTGATAAACAGCCCCTCATGTACCCACCAATGATCCCCACCACCGGGTATTGAGTCCCTTCTTTAATCCTTTCCCTGTGAGTGTGGGCTGAATCTAGTTGCTAGCTTCTAATAAATAGAATGTACCAAATGTGATGAGATATCCTTTCAGAGATTGGGTTATAAAAGGTCTGGCTTTCATTTTGTGTGTGCCATTTCTCATTGTACTGTTCACTAGTTCTAAGGGAAGCTAGCAATAATGCTGTGAGCTGCCCTGTGGAGAGGCCCACATGATAAGAAACTGAAGTCAGTGTTCAGTGAGGAACTGTGACCTTCTGTCAAAGAGCCCACAAGGAGCTCAATCCTGCCAACACCCATGTGAACTTGGAAGCAAATTCTCCTTAGTTGAGCCTCCTGAGGAGACCACAACAAGGTGTCCAGCCAACACCTTGATTGCAGCTTCATAAACTGACCCATAGAAACTATAAGATAATAAAAGTGTATTGCTTCAAGTTGCTAAATTTTGGTAATTTGTTATGCAACAATAAATAATACAAACATGGTGGGATAAATTATTATTTTTTCCTTTCTTCTTCCCCTTCTCCTTTTAGTAATGATCATCATCATTTCCCTTGCTCACCTCTCAGATGAGGCTGTACTATTAGTCTTCTGTCCCTAAGTTTAGCAGGGGCACTCCTATACTTGGTGACTATATTATCATCATTCCCCCAAACTCCAAATCCTGAAACTGTCTGTCAAATATTTTTCCCAATCATCATTGCAATAGGACAACAATTCTCATTAGGAAATTATCAGGGTTCTGATGTTGGTTACTTCACTACTGGTTATGCAATTCATGGTTTATGTCACTCTCAAGGGCAAAAACTCAAATGCAAATCCCAAATGCAGAATTGCATTTGGGCATTTTGAAGTAACGAACTCTCCCTTGTCTCCATCTTTTATCCCCAAACCCACTTTCTTCACTGTTAGAATGAAAATACCACCTACCTCAACGGATTATTTTGATGAATTAAACAGCATAAATACAAAAAAAGTTTTCTAACTATATTCCTGCAATGCACTAAGTGTTCAATAAATGTTAAGGTGGTGTTTTTTTTTTTAACGTTATTTTAATTTTTTTTCTTCCTAAAACTTCTTATTCCTAACCCACTGTGGGTGATTAATTCCATTTCTAGTCTTTCTACTTCAGCCAAGTCCTTGTTCTAAAAGTAGTAAGGAATTCATGGAAATAATTAGTTCTTTATTCTTCTCAAAGGATCTGCTTACTACATCCCAAGGGATCTGCTTACTTACACCTCAAAGGATCTGCTTACTACACATACTAATGATTGCTTCTAGATAAGAAAAAGGCCAAATGATAAAAAGGAATTAAAGATCTACTGTTTATAACTAGTCCAAAATCAATGAAATAACTTCCATTTTTCTCTATTAACTAGAAAATTGTCTACTTGATTAAAAACTAATGATCGATAATCTCAGAAACTGAATCATAGCTCTTTATTTTTTTTTAAAGGGTGTCAAAAAGAAAAATAGACTAACATTATTGGTTTTCTTAAAATAGGGGAAAGATACTTTTTCAAGGTTAAAAGCACTTTTTTAAGGTCATAATTAACAGTGTTAATGGGATCAACGTACCTGAGCTAAAGGAGACCTCAACATTATCATTTGACCTGTCAGCATATCCAGGACTGAGTTTCTGGGGATAAGCAGGTAGCAGTGTATTGTCTAAGAATCAGAGTACAGAGAAATCTGAAAAACATCCAGAAAACTGACTTATCTAAAAAATACATTCTTCACATCTCTTTAGTGGTGCTTTAGTTGTATTTATGGTATTGGGTTAAGATACTGTGCTTTGCTCAAACACACTTAGTAAGATAACTTGAAAATCTCTTAGCAGCTATTAATAATTTACTATGAATTAGTATAGCTAGGCCTTTTGAGAATAGGTTTCATCGTAACTCAGTTTTGATAAGGAAAAGAGTATAAGGATATATTAGAGTATCAAATATGAACATAGCTCCGCTGAAAAGAATCCCGAGCCGCTAAAAAAAATATAACAGCATATGTTGACTCAGGGGAGGGAAAAAGAAAGGTGCCCAACACAGAACGTATGTGCTTCACGTGAATTTATCTAAAGTTGGTGTTGACACATTTTACTTTCATGAGGAGTGCTAACGCCCGAGTGAGATGTTTTCATGCGACTTGGCTTCCGTGATTCTCTCAATGACAGAGAGAATAATATAAATCCCAAATAAGTTGACCAAAGTCTTAATCTTAGCAGGTAATCATTGTGCATCTTCTGGGCTTTTGGTTTCCAGTAACCTCTAGGGAGTTCAGATGCCGAGAAAGCTGTCTGTTTATGTTTTGAGTTTAGAAATTATCCAAAAATAATTTGTGAGATATATACAATAATTTGTTTAACCTATAGTTCCTTATCTATGTATGATATTTGTCTCTGAGGATTGTTGAAGTTTTTGTTTTCTTGTGGTAGTTACTACTTTGCCTCTTGAAAGATATACCGGACTTGACTATCTACAAATACATACAAACTGCTCACATGATTTGAAAATACAGTCTTGAAGCAAGTTTGAAATGACAACACAAAGTAGTATTGGTTCACTGTCACAAGAACAAGAAGAAATGAACCAGTCCTAAAAATTCATTTTGTAGCCAAGGGAATGCTTTTCATAAAATTGAAAAAATGTCCCAAAGCAACAGTATTATATTTCTTAAGCTATTGCTTTTACTGACATACAAAGAATTCCTTCTATAATTCTTCTGTGGCCTTGTTTGGTGACAAAATGGTTACTAAAAAAAATTTTGTGAATAGCTGTCTTCTAAGCCTCTAGGGAAAAGAAGAGACTCTCACTTGAGTATCACCTGCTTCAATTCTTAAATGCGTTTAAGGTCACATAATTCAATGATTTAGCATATGAATCAAAATAAAATATGATCTTCCACAAGCACAAATTTGCACCAGTGCAATGTAGTTTATCCAGTAATGCCAACAATGTTCAAATAAAATTTTGTTTCAGTTTTTACAGGTATAAGATGGCATAGTGTAAAGAACTGGAAGTAGGATACTTAATTACCATACAACCTCTTGATCTCTCTGGGTTCCAGTTTCCTTATCTGCAACATGAGGGAATGCTACTACATGGTATCAAATGTTTCTTCTAGTTCTAACATTCAACAATATATGTAAATGTTGTGGAAATATTAAGGAGAGATTATTTCATGTAAATAGGTGATATTCAAATGTGTAAATGTGGCAAAGGTATTTTTTCATATATTCTCCTTTGCTTTATTTTATTAACAGACTTCATTTTTTAGAACAGTTTTAGATTCACAGATAAATTGAGCAGAAAACTCCCATGTGCTTTTCCCTCTCATACACATGCACATACACATACACATCCCCCACTGCCAACAGCTCATACCAGAGTGGTACATTTGTCACAACTGATGAACCTAAATTGGCATATCCATAGTTTATATTAGGACCTATAGTTCAGATTAGGGATTACTCTTGGTGTTGTACATTCTATGTTTTTTTTTTTTTTTTTAAGATTTTTATTTATTTATTTGACAGAGAGAGACAGCGAGCGAGCAAACACAAACAGGGGGAGTGGGAGAAGGATAAGCAGGCTTCCACTGAGCAGGGAGCCCGATGCGGGGCTCCATCCCAGGACCCTGGGATCATGACCTGAGCCAAAGGCAGACGCTTAATGATTGAGCCACCCAGGTGCCCCTCCATGGGTTTGAATAGAAGTTATAAGGACAAGTTCTTTCAGTGTTTTTATTGTCTTGATAGCCAGATCACTATGTGATGGTGTAAAAAGGCATTAAAATATTCCCCATAGTAAATGCCAAGCAATGACATCCAAATAATAGTCTTTTGATGTTCTCTTAAAAAACAGAACTAACAAACAAAAAACCCTACAAATCATCCATACATGCATTACCTCAGAAACTATTCCTTGTTTATCTTTTTTTCTCTACAGCAACTTAGCTGTGATATTCTACACCTGGTAGATCATAATCAACATTTGTTAATATTGAGTTGGATGACTCAAATTTGAACAAAAAAGATAAAAGATGAAAAAAAGAATATAAGCTTGAAATTTGCGGATAAATTATCATTCTCTGAAAGATCTTGTATGTGCCACTCCACACTGCAAAGTCTCTTTACAATAAATGTGACTACTTTCCAAAAAAAAAAAAAAAACATAATAATAATAACTCTTCTCTGAATAGAATCTCCTCTCTCTTCAAGCAATATCCTATTATGTGATTATTATAAAAAAGTATAAATATCCTCAAGGCAGGGGAGGGGCAGACTGGATAGAGCATTACTTATTGAAGATCACATTACTAACTGGGGCAATGGGCTTTGTTTTGAAGGTATTTCTCCTAACTAAAACATATCCTTTAAAGCATCAAATTCAATATTCATTCATCAGGAGGAATATCACCCAGCGGGCAAGGATTTTCAAAGCTTATTTTTTTTCCAGTGGAATGGGACTTTTCCAGTGAAGTGATAAAAATGCTTTGAACATTTTAAATCTAGCCACAGGGTCTTCTTTTTCCTGTGGATACTATCCAGAATTGCCTCATCTGGTGAAAGAAATCCTTTCACTGCAGAAAACTTTAATTCATTAGGACCAAAACCCAGCAGGACTGAGATCGGTTAATCCTCATGAAATGCACAGGTTGAACAATGTATTTATCCCTGTAAAACTGTGGTAATAAAATACTATGACATAAATTACGATGGTTATACTCAAGAAAAGATTCTCCTTCACACCATCTCCTTATTGTAATGGGAGAGTTTTGTTTGGTTTGTCATTGCTGTTTAGAATAAGGGGCTTCTGTGCCCTTCCATTCTGTCATCTTTATCTTTGATTGATCCTAAAGTAGGGATTCACAGAGGTGAATGTCCATTAGTGAGAAAAGAGGAAATAGAATATCTGCAAAGAGAACTAATAGTGGAAGAACTTATGATCAGGTAAAACATAACGGCCGTGGTGAAAAAGAAAAAAAAAAAAGTTGGTGCACCCAAAATTGGTTTCTCTACCTCGCTCAGGAGCAATCTAGACGTTTTCCTTCCTTCTTCCCTGAAGCGACTTCACTCAATAAAGCCACAGAGCTTATATATTGTCTATAATGGTATCACAAATCAAGTGGCTGACACTTATTCTGATCCTAATACATTTTCATAAAACACAATTAGTAAAGAATCAGACTGTAAAATAGACGGAAGCACGAAAGGTATGGGCAGAAGTGGCTGGCGGCTCTCATTATCACCACTGCCATCATCATCGTTAGCATTTTACTTGTTCCTTATCTACGCACTGTCTCCTGGCCTCCTACGTTTATATATAT
>NC_138371.1:81127730-81174828 GCF_054177405.1 Leptonychotes weddellii | reverse complement strand
TTTATTTATTTGACAGAGAGAGACATGGCAAAAGAGGGAACACAAGCAGGGGGAGTGGGAGAGGGAGAAGCAGGCTTCCTGCCGAGCAGGGAGCCCGATGTGGGGCTCGATCCCAGGACCCTGGGATCATGACCTGAGCTGAAGACAGACACTTAACAACTGAGCCACCCAGGCACCCCGATTTTATATATGATTTTAGATAGCTACATCACTGTTGTTTTTCTAATAAAGTTAGTCTTCTTAAACCATTTTGAACCCAAAAAAATACCAAGTACTTAATTTTTCTAATACCTCACTGGTCCAGTATCAAAAGTATATCCTAAAATATGCACATACATAAAAGCTGACTACCAGAAGTCTGCATGCTGATGTTTATGAATTTTTCTAATATGCCAAAACATGTTTTTGGACACATATTTTCTTTTTCTTTTTTTTAAGATTTATTTACTTGAGAGAGAGAGTGTGGGCACACACATATGGGGGAAGAGAGGCAGAGGGCATTGAGCCCAACAGTGGCTGGATCCCATGACCTGAGCCAAAACCAAGAGTCGGAGGCTTAACCAACTGCGCCACCGAGGCACCCCAGATTGAAACATTTTTAAATAAAATTAAGCTATGATCATTGGATAGAAAGATCATCCTAGAACCAAATTTCTTTGGGACTAAGAACTAGACTCTATGAAACATGAAATAGGAAGATGGGTGATTTAGGTTCCAGTTCTTTGGCAGTGATCTTATCTCTCAGTTAAGCAAATCTAAGCCCTCCCAAGTCTTTTGTATTTTCTCTTAAATAGTTAAAAGAATAACTGAATTCAGATTGAATGGTAATTGTAACCAATCAATCACTGCTTTTTACCTCAACCCTTGCCTATTCAAGTTGAAGGTAGTTTCTACTGGGCTTGGTTGAAAGTTTGATAATAAACTGCAGTTCCAGAAAATAACTAATTATGACTTTTAAAGAACAGTAATACTTAAATTTTTTTTAGGTAATAACAATCCTACATATATGAGACTAAGCAGTAAACCATTGTCCTAATAAGAAGCTAATATCATTTTTTCTATTTTTTAACTGATTTGCGTTGCTTAAAATTTTCATCAATAAAGTAAATGCATCAGAATTAAAATTTTCAAGCTCTTATACCTTGACATGACATGCGGTTCTTTTTGAGATAATATCCCACCGTACACATGCAAGTCCTTGTAGTTTCAGATGTTGGCAAACACAGCTGAGAGCATCCACCATTATTTAGTTGGCAAGAATTGCTGCCTGCATGGGAGGAAAGCAAGCAAAAGAAATATTCAAGAAAAATAAAAAGAGTATCATTTGATATCAATAATTCAAACAAATATGCTTTTGTTGATTTATAAATGCAGCTGCTTCATAGTGGTTAGTATGATGTTTTGTTGTCTTGAATAATTTGAAGTGGCATATTGCAGTTGAAGTCTGCCCTCCCCCAAAAATCTAAATGGAGATCTAATGCATGGCATAGTGATTATACACAGCAATACTATAATTAATTTATAGTATCAATTAAACTTTGATTACAATTCAAAGTTGCTAAGAGATTAGAGCTTAATTATTCTCACCACAAAAAAGAAATGATAATTATGTGATGTGATAGAGGGGTTAGCTAATGCTAAGGTGGTAATCATATTGTAATATATAAATGTATCAAATCAACCCATTATATACCTTAAACTTATGCAATGCTATATGTCAATTAGATCTCAAAAGATAAATTTCAAAATAAATAATTAACAAACAGTTTTTTAAAAAGCAAATGGCAATGCATGAGAAGATTCACAGCTACAGAAGAGCAAGTGAAATTGGTTTGTCAAGAATACTGTCATAGGCTTTTTAAGATCACAGAAACTAGGAAATCTTTTTATTATGATATTTCACTTCAACTCTAAAGTTACTTCCTTTTCAAGAATGCTTTATCCAAATGTGTCAAATAAATAGCTGTTAAATTATATTACTAACTCAACTTAAAGATTATGCCATTAAAAGAAAGGAGATATATATATTTAAATAATTTTTGAAAGCGAGGAAATAAATTTTGCTATTCCTAGGAACATAATTCTCCCAAAATATATTTAAAAGACACCCGTAAGAGTCATCTAATTAATTGGCATATTAACTCTCCTTAGTCCTGCGTAGTAGGAATGACAAATATTAGTCAGGTAATCACAGGTAGGCTTCTATAAAGATGTTCCATTGAATTTACTAATTTAGGCCCAATGTGCTAATTAAAGCTGGTAGCGTGACATTAAGTAATTTACAATCTTATCCAGCAAGTTCATTAAATATCCCATTTTTACAACATTTTTATTATTCTAGTACATGCAGTGCCATTTACGGGATGTTCAAGCTCTAATATGAAGTGCAGTAAATCCAGTGAGAATTACAAAGCATGATGAAAGCTATATATCAATAGTGCTCTATGGAAAATTCAAAATACCAATGCAGCTCATTATTTCTCATCTCCTGAATTCAAGATAGTCTGATGGGATTTAATTGTTCAACTGAAGCTGTCATGAGTTCTGTCATTTTTGAAGTGTGAAATACTCTCAATTTGGGAGATTTCTCACCAAGAGAGCTACCACACTCTCTGCTCATTTCCTATAGTTACCAGTTCAGTCAATGCTGACCTCCATCCTATACAGGGCCACATGCTAGGATTAGAGTTGCCCTGAACTGTTGAAATGATTACTTTTATCTCCTATATAAACTAATGAAGATGAGTTCATTTATTCCCCCTTTCCTCAGGCTGACTTATATACTAAGATGAAATTTCAGATCTCTGATTATTTTAATGAGACAGTTATATTTACACATTTACAATAATCTGTACTGACCTTATGCATATTTTATCTTATAGAAAACATATAAACATATATTAATGCCATGCCAAGCTATGGAAGTTTGCATTTTGATATAGATTTATTTCAACTGCTATAAAGACTGAAAAGCTGAGAAGAGATTGACAAGAAATGCTTTAATAGAAAGCTTGAAGAAACACCAAATAGAGAGAAGGGGAAACAAGGAAGTTGAAGTTAAAAAAAAAAAAAAAAGATTCAGGAAGAGAATGAAATTACAAAAAGAAAAATAGGGTTCTATAATCTTGATGATATCAGGCATATGTTAAGAAATAAGAAAAAGGAATTTCTGGAACTGTGCATTTTTGAATATAATTGCAGTAATAGCAGTATATTGTACCATGCTCATTTTTTGAGAAATAATAAAATTAGCCTATGTTAACAATTATGTTGTATAACATACATTTCATGTATCATTTGTTTAGTCTCTACCAGTGAAGGAGAGAAAAAGGAAAAAAATGAAATGAGTCATTATTTACACTAAGTATCTGCCTATTAAATAAAGAATTGATGTAGGAAAAATATTAGAGTGATTTTTAAAGACAGTAATTTAGGTAGTGATTATCTAGCAAGTTAGAAATACTAGCTTGGCTTAATATTTTGCAGTGAGACTGATGTTCAAACCTCATGCCCCAATTCCCTAGTGGAGCTAGAAAGTCCACTTGACTAACGAGAAGTCTCAGCTCTCCAGTGATCTATGTCAAAAATGATAAATGAAGTAGCTAATTGTACTTTGAAATCCAAAGAGGCAGTAATGTTAACACCTTAAATAATCCTAAATTGCTCATATTTCATACTAATGAAGCTTTTAAGGTACCTGCCATGATTCTGTTAATGCGATTCTCTTTAATACAGATGATTTAATCAGCACATTCTTTTAGTAAAAATAGTATTTCCACTGAATCTTAAGCTTAGTCATATTATACCATTAATTCCTAAGTATTCAGGTCCTTGTCAAGTTAGTAATACTTTCACAATGTGCAAAATACCCAACTCTACCTGTAGGATCAAACCCTTACAAGATGAAGAAAATTTTGTTAACATGAGCAAAAAAAGTGAGCCAAACATAATATAAGAAATTTTTCCTCCAATAAACTTTATTGGTACTGTATCTAGGGAAACTCTATAAATTATATTAATTTACAATTTCAAACAAACCATGTGCTTGTTCATATTTTGAAAAAAAAATGAATATATATATTTTTCAATGTCTTGTTTGGAAACAATATATCTCTCCTGTTGTATTTTCTAATGTGTTTTCAGATATAATCTCAGTAAGTACAGACTATGAACTAAATTTTATCATAGCACTGTAAGTTCTTATATTTTGAAAATATATTGTATTGAAATTCACAAAAATGTCATGATATTTTATTTATTGAGTACCAGCGTTTTATTCTCAATTAGATAATCTATTCCCCATGGCTTGAATGCCAGCAAAATTATTTATTTTGATACAGAAATCTTCCACTACAGAACTGCTAGTGAAAACACTCCTGTTCATTATAGATAGTGATTTTTTAAAAATGTCAGAGGGGCACCTAGTTGGCTCAGTCTGTTAAGTGCCAGACTCTTGATTTCAGCTCGGGTCATGATCTCAGGGTTGGGCTCCTCAAGGCTCCTCAGGGGTGGAGCCTGCCATGAGATTCTCACTCTCCCTCTCCTCTTCCTGTCCCCGTTCTCTCTCTCTAAAAATAAATACATACATACATAAATAAGAATTTAAAAATTAAAAAAAAATTTTGAGTGTCAGAGAGCAAATAAAGATTTGTGCATAAGAGTTTGGGTATTAGTGTCTTCTAAACTATGAAAGGAGCCCAGTAATCACTTCATTGTTTGTTTGTTTGTTTGTTTTAAAGCAATTATTTTCTTTATTTTTTTCATGAAATTTCAGGAGTGATTTCATACTAAAATTTGGCCTATGTTCTGTAAAGGGAAAGCAACCATGAAATCTGTTCTTCATTTTGTCTCTGGATGGGCAAGTATGGCTCCCAATTGGTACCTCAATAAATTCTGCCTGATTGATGGTTGTCACCGGTCTTCAGAATTAGTGATCCCCTTGGTTCACTATTTCTATCCCTACTGTTCTCTCTTTTGGTCTATATGCCCAAATCCTTCAGATGAAAGCCACTTTACATTTTCTTGAAATGTTTTTCCTAAGAAAAAAAGTATGTAAAGCTAAGGATTTTCATAGCAGAGACTAAAGTAAGAAAGTATAATACAGAAGAATATTTTTTCTAGGAAAAGAGTTCTGCTAATGTCATGGGTCATGAAGCAAAAACTAAGAAAGGACTAGCAGGTGTGGGGTTGTTCTGGCTGGCATCTCTAAAGTAATTGCCATTTGGGCAATGTGACAAGTCCACCTATGTAAACCATCTGTTAGTTCTCTCACTCCATTTCACTGCACACCATTTGGACAAGCAAAAACAAAAAAGCAAAATGCTTAGAGCCAAACAATGCAGTGCTTTTGGATGTGAAATTCTTACGTTGACATAGTCCATTTGAAGTCCCCTCATTCATTTAGTTTCTGGGCTTAATGATACACTGTATATATTTGGCTGGGAATTTTTTCTCATTCTTATATTTTTGAATCAAGAACCAGATAAGACCTCCCTGAAGACATGACAAATTAAGATTCCTTGGAAGCCCTTGCTAATGTTTTGAAAGCTCATTATACACCTACGTTAAAGGCATTTCTTCTGCAGTAATAAGGAGCATTTGCCCTCCCCTTTTTTTAACTGGAAGCAAAAATACAAACCTTTCAATTGTCGAATTGAGAAAAGAATATGAAAAAGAAGAACATTATATATTCAAAAAGCGGCACAAATTCATTACAGTGTGACTTGCCTTGCTGTGCTTCTTTATCATACACTTTCATATGAACAACACCAGAAGTCTTATTTCTCAGGACAGTGGGGTTTCTTCCATCTCTTTTGCTGCAGGTTCCCAGCTGAGCTAAGTTTTGGTCTGCCCACCACAGTTTCTTATCTATAAAAGTGAAAAGATCTCTTCTATGAAAAAGATAATCATCTTATTAAATAACAGTAAACAGCTATTAAAGTATAATACTTTCTGATTTCTTTCATTATAGTCCCAAACTCTGTTTCTAAGGGAAACCATGAAATCACTTTTACTCTTTAAAAAATAAAAACCACAGTGATATTTTATTGTTTAAATTTTTCTGCCTCCTCGCCAGTCTTGTCTTTTCTTTTTCTTAAAAAAAAGGGGGAAAAAAGGACACACAATGTAAATAAAAGCATATTCAAATTAATATGGAATTCATATTATATTATTTACATACTCAAACATGATCACAGTAGTTCTGTATTGTATCTGTAAATGGACGGTAAAATCCAACCAAATATCCAAACAACAATTATAAACAAAAAGACTGTACTCTTTGTTTGCAATATGTAAGTTTTTAATAATTAGTACTCCCCACTACTGAATTCCTCCTAGTAACCTCTTTTTATATTTTTTGCACAGCTCATGCCCCTTCAAAATTTTAATAATGTAAACTGTTCAGTGTATGTGTTAAGTGCATCTATTGAATATCTCCCTTAGTAGAGACCCTGCAATGTGCCACAGATTAAAAAAAAAAAAAAAAAATAGTCCTGACCTTAAAGAAGCTGGCATGCTGGTGAAAATGATACATTTATTATTATTTTATTTCAAACTATCATACCAAAACTACAAGGAATCTATTACCATTCTCATTTTATAGATGAAGAGCTTAAGATTCATAGAGATTAACTATTTTAATCAAATTTATATATTTGGTCTTCCTATCTCCAAAAATTGTGTTCTTTCTAAGACTCCATGTTGAATGCATTAAAAATTTTAAGGAAAGGCAATAATTCAAAATGAAGTTCATAAATATAAAGGTTTTGAACAATTTAGACTTTTCAAGAAAAACATAATTAATGATGATTGGGACCGCATCAATTTTTACCTAGAAGTTAAAGTTATTTAATTATATGAACAAAACAAAATAGTCTTTACCTTCACAGTACATTTATTCTTTTTTTCCCCAGTTAATATTATATTTCTTTATTTTATTTTATTTTATTATGTTATGTTAATCACCATACATTACATCATTAGTTTTTGATGTAGTGTTCCATGATTCATTGTTTGCATATAACACCCAGTGCTCCAGAGGCAAAGAATCTGTACTCAGAAAACTATAAAATACTCATGAAAGAAATTGAGGAAGACATGAAGAAATGGAAAAACGTTCCATGCTCATGGATTGGAAGAACAAATATTGTGATAATGTCAATGCTACCTAGAGCAATCTACACATTTAAGGCAATCCCTATCAAAATACCATCCACTTTTTTCAAAGAAATGGAACAAATGATCCTAAATTTGTATGGAACTAGAAAAGACCCCGAATAGCCAGAGGAATGTTGAAAAAGAAAAGCAAAGCTGGTGGCATCACAATCCCGGACTTCAAGCTCTATTACAAAGCTGTCATCATCAAGACAGTATGGTAATTGCACAAAAACAGACACATAGATCAATGGAACAGAATAGAGAGCCCAGATATGGACCCTCAACTCTATGGTCAACTAATCTTCAACAAAGCAGGAAAGAATGTCCAGTGGAAAAAAGACAGTCTCTTCAACAAATGGTGTTGGGAAAATTGGACAGCCACATGCAGAAGAATGAAACTGGACCATTTCCTTACACCACACACAAAAACAGACTCAAAATGGTTCACAGGACATTTATTCTTATTCAAATCCTAAGATATTTTGACTGAACCAAAGCCTAGATTCAGATATTGCAAGAAGGATAGTAATACAGACATCAACAATAATCATCCTTTACTGAATTTGATTTTGTGCAATGCCTAATTCTAAACACTGCAGATAGAGTAATTCATTTAATCTTCACAACAATTCTATTAGGTAAGTATTGCTATTACTAAACCATCTTATAGAAGAACACTGAGACAAAGTGAGGTTAAGTAGTTTTCCCCAGGCCATACAATAAATAGTAGCCCCAGATTCTAGAACAAGCCCTGATTTTAGAGCCCATGGTGTTAATTTAACCTCTAGTGTCCCCTTCCATTGATGGATGGAGTTTAGTCTTCTCTCTCTTGATTTTATATATATATAAAAGCATAGTGGGAGTGCTAATAAAGGTTAAAAATAGGATTTAAATTAAGTGAAGATATTTTTATATGTAATATCACCTACCACCACCATGTCCCCAAACCCTTGCCCTGAGTTTACAGAGGGTTAACAACTGATAGAAGTCTCAACTAAATACATAACATAGCTCTTTTTAAAAATACTCAGCAAAGAGGTCTGGAATATGAAGTCTGGTGCCCTGCAATAATGTTATCTTCATTCTGGCATTTGGGAGACCCAAAATCTGACCCCTAACTCCAATCTAAAGCAAAATCTGCAAGTCACGGTGACCAATGCTATGCAGAGCTCCCAGTGAGAAACCCCATCTCCAGAAAGATACCAAGTAAAAAGACTTTTATTTTCATGAAGGAAGAGGAAACCCATGATAGACACCCAGTTGTTATACATTATGGGAAACCAAGAATCTCCAGTCCAATGAAAAAAGCCAAACACTAAGATAGACATAAAGACACATAAACATAATTCAGAAAATATCTTTAAAAATTATCAAAGATATTCAAGTGTATGTCTTGTTCTAGAAAAATTAAAGATGCTGTAACAAGGAACAATGAAAGACAAACTCTTAGAACATTAAAAAATACGTGGTTGAGAAAATCTTCCATAATACAGAGGAAAAGGGCAAATAGATAACATGATAAAAAAGAAAAGATAAGTTGACTATTAGCCTAAAAAGTCACATAGCCAGCATCACCAATCTGACTAGGAATCATTGGATACTCCACTGCTATGCATTTACAGAAAAAAAAGAAAAATCAGCCTGTTTTACATAAAAATGTCTTTAACTGGACAGTAAAAAGTACTAATTTTATTAAATCTTGATCCTTCAGTACATGTCTTTTTAATATTCTGTGTGGTAAAGTGGGAAGTGTGAATAAAGCATTTCTGCTGCATGCTAAACTGTAATTGTCTGGAAGAAATTTATTTATGAGATTGCTTAAGCTGCAAGATAAATTAGCTACTTTTTTTTCTTTAAGTATTTATTTAAATCCCAGTCAGTTAATATACACTGTAGTATTAGTTTCAAATGTAGAATTGAGTGATTCATCACTTACATACAACACCTAGTGCTCATCACTACATGTGCCCTCCTTAATACCCATCACCTATTTAACCCATCCTTCCACCCACCACCCCTCCAGTAACCCTCAGTTTGTTCTCTATAGTTAAGAGTCTGTTTCCTGGTTTACCTCTCTCTCTTTTTTTAAATTTTCCTTTCTTTTCTTTTCCTTTCTTTCTTTCTTTTTTTGAAAATTAGCTACTTTTTTCATAGAATACCATTCTTTACTTGAAAGAACAACTGACAGACAATCTATGCTTATTCAGACCCAGGTATTTGGCAGGTATTTCTCAAAAATGAATGAAATGGAGAAGAGAGTTGGAGGACTGACAATACCTAACTTCAAGAATTACTATAAAGTTACAGTAATTAAGACAGTGTGGTGTTGGTAGAAGAATAGACAAACAGATCAATGGAACAGAACAGAGAGCCCAGAAATATACCCTTATAAATATAGTCATCCGATTTTTGACAAAGGAGCAAAGGTAATACAATGGAGCAAAGACAGTCTCTTAAACAAATGGTACTGGAACAGCTGGGTGTCTGCATACAAAAGAATGAATCTAGATACAGACCTTATACCTTTCACAAAAATTAACTCAAAATGGAACATGAACCTAAATGTAAAATGCAAAACTATAAGACTCTCAAAAGATAACAGGAGAAACCTAGATGACTTTGGATAAGGTGATGCCTTTTTAGTTACAACATCAAAGACATACCCCATGAAATAAATAATTGATAAAATAGATTCATTAAAATTACAACTTCTCTGGGGTGCCTGGGTGGCTCAGTTGGTTAAGCGACTGCCTTCGGCTCAGGTCATGATCCTGGAGTCCCGGGATCGAGTCCCGCATCGGGCTCCCTGCTCAGCGGGGAGTCTGCTTCTCCCTCTGACCCTCCCCCCTCTCATGCTCTCTCTATCTCATTCTCTCTCTCGCAAATAAATAAAATCTTAAAAAAAAAAAAAATTACAACTTCTCTGCAAAAGAAAATATCAATACTTAGAAGACAAGCCACAGACATGGAGAAAATATTTACAAAAAGTACATCTGATAAAGGACCATTATCAAAAATATACAAAGAACTCTTAAAATTCAACAATAATGAAATGAATAACCCAATTTTAAAAATGGGCCAAAGACGTTGACACTTCATTAAAGAAGATATGCCGATGGAAAATATGCATATGAAAAGAGGCTCCACATCTTATGTCATCAGAGAAATGCAAAGTAACCTAACAATGAGATACCACTAGACACCTATTAAAATAGCTAAAATTCAGAACACTGACAACACGAAATACCAGTGAGAATGTGAAGCAATAAGAACTCTCATACACTGCTGACTGAGAATGTAAAATGGTACAGCTATTTTGGAAGAAAATTTCGTGGTTTCTTACAAAATTGAAAAAACTCTTACCATGTGATCCAGCAATCTACTCTTTGGTATTTAAGGAGTTAAAGGCTTATGTCTACACAAAAAACTTACACAGATTTTTACAGACTTATTCATAATTGCGAAAACTAGACTTGACTAGAAAAAAGAAAAGAAATGAAATGAAATGAAAAGAAACTCTATCCTTAACCACTAGAAGGTAGTCAATCTATGTCAGACTACATGTTGCTTACCCAAAAGTCGCTGTCCTCCCTGTCAACTTTGCTAAAGAAGAATCATTTCCACAGACAACATTCAAAATGCCAAGCACATTCTTTTGCAGGCTCCTGCTCATAGAGGTGGCCATGTAACTTAATCTAGATTACAGTTTCAGGGCAGGAGGAGCTTCTAGAAGTAACACAAAACCATGCCCTGTTTATGTAAAAAGTCTCTGAGGATAACCAATTGGATTCTGATGGGGCAGTACGGAGTTGTCAAATAAATGGGAGAAGAGGCAGAACAGAAAGAACCATGTCCTTGAGGACCATGACCAAAGAAACTTGCACCCAGGAAAGACTATAAAGACTTGGATAACAGGCATCTCAGTACTGACCAGCATGAAACTAGGACCATGGATAGACTAGAAAAACTATTTTAGGTCGTTGCAGTCCTCTAAAAACATACCGTTCATCAATCCTAATTCTTGCTCAAGATTCTTCAAATTTCCTGATTATATACTGCCTCAAATTTAAAATTCCTTACCAGGTTTTTAAATCATGACGTAATCTGAATTGATTCCACCTACTAAGATGTCTTTCTAATTTCTCTCTAGTACATGCATTTAATCCACTCTTATCACCTTACAATACTCATTTATTCATTCATTTTTCAACTAATATTGAGCATCTATTATATTCATAAAGTACTATGTAGATAGTGGGAAAATGAAACACAATGTCTGTCTTTATAGATTCTATGTTCTAGTGATGGAGAAAGAAATACATAAACAAACAGGAAAGAAACAACTTTAATCCCCACAAATCAACAGCAAAAAATAAATAAATAACCTGATTGAAAATGAGCAAAGGGCTTGAATAAACATTTTTCTAAAGAAGACATGCAAATGGCCCACACGTATATGAAAAGATGCTCAACATCACCAATCATCAAGGAAATGCAAATCAAAACCAGAATGAAATATCACCTCACACTTGTGAAGATGGTTATAGTTTAAAAAAGAAAAGATAACAATGCTAACAAGGTTATAGAAAAATTGGAACCCTTGCACACACTGCTGCTGGGAAAATAAAATGGCAGAGACACTGCAGAAAATAGTATGGAGGTTCCTCAAAAAATTAAAAATAGAACTATCACATGACCTAGAATCCCACACATCTGAGTATATATTCAAAGAAACTGATGTCAGGATATCAAAGAGATATAACACTCTAATGTTAATTGCAGCATAATTCATAATAGCAAAGATATAGAAACAACCTAAATGTCTACTAAAGGATGAATGGTTAAAGAAAATGTGATATAGACATACAATGGAGTATTATTCAGCCTTAATAATGAAGGAAATATTCTGGTAGAGAATGTTGATAATGGGAAGGCTATCAATGTAAGGATATAGGCGGTACATAGGAAATCTCAGTATTTTCTTCTCAATTTTACTGTGAACCTAAAACTGCTCTAACGAAATTAAGTCTTCAAAAAAAAAAAAAAAAGGAGATTTTACCATAAACAGCAACATGGATGAACCTTGAGGACATCACACTAAGTAAAATCAGCCAGTCACAGAAGGACAAATACTTCATGATTCCACTTATATGAGGTATCTAAGCTAGTCAAAATCAGAAACAGAATAGAATGGTGTTGCCCGGGGTTGGGGAGAGAAAGAAATGGGGAGTTGCCCTTCAACAGGTAAAAAGTTTCAGTTACACAAAAGGGGTAAATTCTAGACATCTGCTGTACAACATTGTGCCAATAGTTAACAATATTGTATTGCACACTTAAATTTTGTGTGAGGAGGATGGACCTCATGTTAAATGTTCTTATCACAATTTAAAAAAAAATTAGGAAACAAAATAACTAGCAACTTCTATTAGTGCTATGAAGAATACGCACAGTTCCATTTTTTACTTATGTTGGTTTCCCCACCTTCGTGTGCACGTAATTCCACTATAGTCCCCCTTCATCGCACAGGTAGAACCCACCCTCAGCGAAGTATTTCAGACTAGCATGTCCCACATCTACTCTTCCTTCTCACTGATGCTAAAGCCATCTACAGACAGAATCACATGGCTTTATATTTAATTGTTGCTTTTCCCTTTCTTTTCACTTGTACTAATTTTGACTTTTTATCCAGAGATGAAAGCTCGAGAACAAGATCCTGTCTTGTACTTCTTTATATCTTCACAGTGCTTTGCATTCTTTTGAACTGAGCATGATGTAGAAGTTTCCTAAATACATGCAAAATGATTAGGGAAATAAATATCCCTAAAAATATCTCCCATAACAAATCGTAACTCAGAAAACATTTAAATAAAGCCATCTCTCCCATTCCCTGTTGATATTATCTTTTTTAAAATATCTTTTTAAATATACTTTTCAAGGATCTCTCTAACACAAAGGACTTTGGCTTTTACTATGTATTACGTAGAATCACAGATGTTTCTCTCACTTTTTCTTTCTCACATTGTTATTGACTTGAATATACTAGAATCTTCAGAAATTACCAAAATGCAAAGACTGCTTGCTTAACTTGATGTCAGCAATTATGAATATCTCTACTCCACCATTATGGGTTAAATTGTGTCTCCCAAAATTCATATGTTGAAGTCTTAACTCCCAGGACTTCAGAATGTAACTGTTTTTAGAGATAGGGACTTTAAAGAGATAATTAAGTTAAAATGAAGTCATTAAGATGGGTCCTAATCCAATATGACTAATGTCCTTATAAGAATAGAAAACAAGAAGCAGAGTAATGTATAGAATTGTTGAGTCGCTATATTGTACACCTGAGACTAATATAACACTGTATGTTAATTATACCAGTATCCAAAAAAGAAAGACAAAGAAAGAGGGAGAAAGAGAGAGAAAATTAGGACAGAGATACACACACACAGGGAAGACTCAGGGAGGAGAAGACACCCATCTACAAGTCATAGAGAGAGGCCTCAGTAGATACCAAGCATGCTGATACCTTGATCTCAAGATTTCAAGCTCCAGAATAGTGAGAAAGTAAATTTCTGTTAAGCCACCCAGTCTATGAGACTTTGTTATGTAGCCCTAGCAAACAAATACATTTACTAATAGACATATTAAAAGGAATTTATGAAATTAAAGAATGAACATAAATAACAAATATAAATTGATTCTGCCATACAGTCTCTAAAATCTTCATTCAAAAGAGAGAGAGAAAGAGAAGAGGAGAGGAGAGGAGAAGAGAGAAGAGGGATGAGGAGAGGAGAGAAGAGGAGAAGAGGAGATGAGAGGAGAGGAGAGGAGAGACAAGGGAAATAAATTTACTGAAATGTGCTAAGTTCCAGGGCCTTTGGTAGGCTCTGAACATAAGCGAATATGACTGTCTCATTTAATCATCATAAATGAGATGTGATGTGTTAATACACCTTCTGTTGTTACAGATGAGCAAACAGAAGGTCAGAAGGTGACCTTCTCCAAGGTCACACAGCAGAGGCATGGTGGGAACTCTCAGCTGGTATTAACTGAATTTCAATGCTCTTTCTACTGCATAGCTCTGTGCATAAAAATGTATACCCACTAGACCTAATAACACTATACCCTGCAATGCAAAATTACTTGATAAATATAAAGTTTGGTCCCAAATTAAAAACAGTTGAAATATATGTTTCAGTTATTATATTTTAAAATTATAATATGAAGTTTTAAAGTTTTAATAATACCTGACTTCTTAAAATGTATTATCAAAATTGATAGCTTATTTTTTAAATATTCAGAATATGTACTTTATTGAACCATACCAAAAGTATTGAGATCCATATTTAAAAATTATATTTCCTCAAAAACTAGCCCTTTATATTTAAAATATAAAATATAACATTATGGCCAGTTACATCTGAATTACAGATAAAGGGCAATTAATTTTTGTAAAGTATGCCCTAAAAAATACCTATCCAAAAAATGTTCATTTATATGAAATTCAAGTTTAACTGGGTATCCTATATTTTATCTGGCAATTCTATTATCTCTATTCTCTTCTGAAACCCCAAAATTTATAAGAAAGCAATGAAAAAGGCAGAAGCCTATAAAGACAAGGAGGTCTTTATAAAGAAAACAAAAGATCATGGCTATAAAAATTGTAGTAGGTTAAAAGCAGATTATAATTGGTGGCTGACTTTACAGATAAAATGAAAATCTAGAGCTGCAAAGGAAGAGGCCATATGCAAGCTACTCTGCACTGCAGAACTTCAGAATAGGTCAGAAACTGGGAACCTTCAGGCCTCTGAAGATAGGGAGTTAGATGCCATTGAAAAAAAAAGATGACTGGTTTAGTCTATTTAAGAAGGAGTTAAAACCAGATGTACACAGCCAAGAGGGTGCTGCTCTTTAAGCCTGGTCAAAGAGTCAGAGAAATACCCTCTGGAGAGGATGACTGAGGACACTGAAAATAAGATTCTCAAATTGGAGGATAAAATAGAATCACCTGGACCTCCATTCAGTCATCAGAGGTAAAAACCAGGCAGTCGTCTTTTTGTCCCTCACCTCCTCCACTGTCTCACCCAAGGGCCTGCCATTCTGAGTAAGCTCAGTTAATTCTTTACCCTTATTATCTCAGGGATGTTTATTTCCTCTCCATTCCCAATGAAACTGCTGAGCTCAGCCTCAGCACCTGTCATTCTCTCATTGCTAAGGAAACACTAGCGTGATCTTTCCAAAATGCAAATCTGAGCATATCACTCCTCTGGTACTTAAAACTCTCCAATGGCTTTCCCCTGCCAACCCCCTAAGCAGGGCACAAAGGCCATCCATGATGTGAAGCCTGCTGAATTTTCCATCACCAGATCTATCACTGCCCCCAGTGCTCCGTGTTCCAGGAATATTGAATTGCAGTCCACTTTCAGTTACCCAGGGTAGATTAACCATGTTATGGCAGAAACATGTATAGAAATAATCAAAAGGCAACTTATTTGTAAAGAAAAATAATTAAAACTGTGAGTAAGAGAAATGCCTACACATCAGGATGAGTCTATCATTTCCAATTATATAGAAGCCATTACATTTTTGCATTGTATCTACTGCAAATCAGAAACGCCCCTCCACCTGCACCATCAGAGGTGGATATGTTTGCTTACAGCAGCGGTCTGTTAGCCTGTTAGCTGCTCCTTGATGCAGGAGCAGCTCTCCGTAGTCTGTCTGAAACCTATGCAAAAATCTGTTCCTTATGGCTGGGATGGAACTAGATGTCTCTTTGCTCTGTTAAGACTTGGTTTTTGTTGTTTTTTCTAATGCAGAGAATTTGGAAAAGGACAGTGAAGGTGGGATGGAGAGCACTGCAGAACAAAGCCCAGAATTCTGGGTTGAAGCCTTTGTGACCTTGAACTGACAGTTATGGCCCTAAAGTCTCGATTCATTGTTATATTGAGAGCATTGCCTCATTGAGAGCTGACGGGGCAGTCTGAGGTTATAGGGAGAAAAACTTGAGAATGGCAGGTAATTTAATTTCCAAGTGGATGGCTTCACTGTGTTGCCAGTGAACTAGTATTCTTGCAATAATGGAGAGAATGACAGTGAGAGGGAGGAATTAGCTGACAAAGACAAAGCAGCTCCAAATAACTGCTTGCTGGGGTGTTTAGAAAATAGAAAATGTAGAGTTTATTCAGTGAAAATTGATGTTAACTAAGATAGTTTTCATTAGAAGCAGGGAGTGGAGAAACAGCAGTAGGAGGCTCAGATAACAGAGCAGACTATTTGAACATTTTAATTGCATACATTTGTATTAAATATTCATCCTGTATCACAGTTGTGTTTAATTGTGCCTGAACTATGTTCTACCTGTGTCCTCCTTCCATTTTCCATTATCCCAGTTAATAGGTTAATAAATTGTTGACAGTATATATACTTTGCCAAAATGATTGTTCCCAAACATCTCTATGCTTGTTTGCATTTGCCCTCAGTTTACTTCCTTACCTCTGCTACTATATCCACACCCCTACTCCCATTATCTGAATAATGGACACATTTTCAGACTCAGTTAAGGTGATACCTCTGTTTGGAAGCTTTGATTGCCCTCAAAAGGTAAAGTGGTTCGCCAGATTCTTTGTGTTCTGTAATTTGTGTGTGATTATATTGTAACATTCATAATGCCATAACACTTTTTTAATTTACATATATGTCTCCTTATTTAAAATGTAAGATTCTTCAGGGCAGGAAGTATGTCTTATTAACTCTTGTCCTCCATACATATGCCAATGCCAGTCACATGGATGGTTTTCAAGGCTGTAGTAGGTAAGAGAATGTGATTTGGAGTCATGCATACCTGTGGTTGGATGCCTGGCTGTGACACGTACTCTCTGCTTGATCCTGAGAAACTTACTTGGACCCTTAATATTTGTCTCCCCATGTATAAAATGAGAAAAATTGTACCACACTCACATAATATGAAAAGTATTAACTAAGTGATTCAAATGGTAAAGACAATAATTGGTAGCTTATTGAATAAACAAATGAATGAGTCAACAGAAAATCTGAAACATATACGTGAATATACTGATTCTATTACATAAACAATTAAGAAAAATACTTCTACTAATTATTAGTAGGAATGTGTGTGGAATTACTTTTTCAAAATGATGGATGGATTTGCATTGTTTCTATGATTTTATACTACTTCTCTTGTGGCTAAAGAAGGGTAGTGTGCCACCCCAATAATGTGCCACCCCTTTGTCATAAGGATTATTTTGACCTGATTATTTTGAGAAAGAGCAGACACAGGAGAAGCTCTGAAAACAGTATAAGTTACCCTTTTGTAAGGGACATTTATATTAGAAAGGAGGCCTGTACCATGAAGAGAGCTAATACCAGAGATCACTTGTTTACTGGAGAAACTTTCTGTATGGCAGGGCAATCTTTGTTTACCAAGCATTTCCTCTTCTCACCTCCCCATTAATTGCCTTCTCCCCCTTGAAGTCCCAGACCCCTGTCCCTTTCCTTAGCTAAGGATGATATATAAGCCTCAATTATCTCACTGCCTTTCCAGTCTTCTATCTTTTGGGGGCTTCTGTACACACATACAAATTATTTTTTCTCCTGTTAATCTCCCCTTTATTACAGGGGGCTCTCAGCCAAGAATCTACAAGAGTAAATGGAAAATCATTTTTTATTCTCTATACTAGTCATAATCATTAGCATGGAGGTTGGTTGAAACTAGTAGCATAATTCTTGACAGTAGAAAAGAATTATGCTATTTGCCTACGGGGATCACTCCAAAGGTGATCATCAAGTTCAAGTTGTACACAAGATGACCAATTAGGGTAGGTAAAATAAAATATTAGAACTTCCATTTATAGTTGTAATTGTAAACAAGTGAGGTTATCAGTGTTCAAGGAAAGCAACTTAATTCTTTGTTTGATATTTACTTATACATTGTTTAAGTGAAAGGTTTAAGAGAATCATTTTCCCCCTGTTAAGGGCCCCCTTGCTTAAGAAAGGTCTAAAGAGGGTTAAGTTAGGTGATGGCTTTCCTCTTTTGGACTGAGTTGTGTGCCCCCAAAATTCATATACTGAATCCTTAACCCCCAATGTGACTGCATTTGGAGATAAGGTCTTTAAAGAGGTAACTAAGGTTCATGAGGTCATAAGGGTGGGGTCCTAACCCAATAGGACTGGTTTCAATTTAAGAAGAGACACCACGGGTGTGAACACAGAATAAAGATGACAAGAGGACATGGTGTGAAGGCAGACATCTGCAAGCCAAGAGGGCCTGAGGAGAAACAGAACCCGTTGACTCCTTGATCTTGGAATTCCAGCCTCTAGACCTGTGAGAAAATAAATTTCTACTGTTTAAGCTACTCAATCTATAGTCTTTTGTTATGGCAGCCTTAGCTGACTAATACACTACCCCATATCTACTAGTTTGTTAAAAGCATCCTGGGGAAGTTATTAAAAAGAGTCTGAGACATTTTGAAGGACCAGGCTAAGAAGCACAACTGAGAGAAAATTCACCCTAAATTGAAAGCAGATCTGAACCTTACCTCTAAAATACATTCCATTTACCTATATCCACATTCTTTCTAAGTCCTCCATTTCTTCCACTTCCACTGGTACCACACTAGTCCAAGCTATCACAGTCTGTCACCTGAACTCCTATAACAGCCCCCTGAAGTTTTCCAAATTCTATTCTTGCCTCTCTCATAGCCAGTCTTCACACACTATCAAATAATATTTTAAAAACACATCCAGATTATAAAACTCCTGCTTAACCCTTCAACTGGATATTAGAATAAACTCCTCAGTCTTTACCATATTGGGTACATTCCTCGGGATCTCTCTCTGTGGCCCTCCTCTCCTCTGGAACGAAGCTCCTGCCACTCTAGCCACGTTAACCATGCAACACGCCAAGCACTGTATGCCCTTAAGGCCTTTGTATTTGCTATTTTCTCTGCCCAGAAAGTTCTTCCTTGGAAATTTTCACAAGGCTAGATCTTTCTTGCCATTCCTGTGTAAGCCCAAATAGCACCTCTTGGTGGCTCAGTCGTTAAGCATCTGCCTTTGGCCCAGGTCATGGTCCCAGAGTCTTGGGATCGAGCCCCACATTAGGCTCCCTGCTCAGTGGGAAGCCTGCTTCTCCCTCTCCCACTCCCCCTGCTTGTGTTCCCTCTCTCGCTGTGTCTCTCTCTGTCAAATAAGTAAATAAAATCTTAAAACAAAACAAATAGCACCTCTTTGGCAAAAACCTCCCAGAAACTCTATTCTGTTTTCCAAACAGAGATAACCAGAATGAAGCTCTCTGTTCCTGGTAATCAAATACCATATAAAATAGTATCCAGAAAGAATTAATCTCAGTAGACCTTGTTCTAAATATATCTTTATTATTATGTGCAGGTCTTGGTTTTTAGTTTTTGGAAGAAGTCTTGAAAGATGGGAAGGCTTAGAAGATAGCAATCATAATGTAGAAGGGTCTGAGAACCATGCCATTCTGAATGAAATTAAAACAAGCAAACAAACAAACAAAAACAAAATAAAACAAAAAACTAGGTGTCTTACCAGATAGTTCAAGTGAGGAGAGAGAGCAGGGAAAAATAGTACTACTGCTTTCATCAACTGACAAAATGCTTATGAGAACAAAAGAAGATGAATAGTAAGGCCTTAAAAATTTCTAAACAATTTGACTCAGAAATGCTACATCGAAAATCGTACCCTAAGCTCAGCAAATAGCTACGTATTAGGATAGTCATCACAATATCTATAATTTCAAGAAAAAAAAGAAAAGAACTTTAAAACTTAACTATATATGTGATTATTTAAATAAAATATCATATAAGTATACAGTAGAATATTATATAAACATTAAAATGACATTGTAGAAACACTTATTGGTCTAGAAAGCAATGTTTAATACAAATTAAAAGATACATAATTAAAAAATATATATGTCATAAATTTTAACGCAAGCTTTAAACCACAGCTTTATAACAAAAAAATTTGATATTTTGAATCTGTTACTATTTTTGCCCATTTTTAAAATAATTTACTGTATTAGCATTCATATTATATAACTTCAACTTCAATTTCAATTAATTTAAGTCATATTTACAGTGTGCTTCTTGAACAAATTTTTTTTTCTTTTAATATATGAGAATTAACTAACATTATCCTTGTTGGAACATACAGTATATTATAAGGTTCCATTATTTTAAAAATTGCTTCAAATGGTTGTTCTAAATTGGGTAATTTGCTGTTCTGTCCTTATTATTAAACTATGAATGTTGTTGCAGTTACTGTGCAATTCTTGATACTGCCAAATAATTAATATGATAAAATTCACTGATCTAGAAGTATGTGTGTGGGTATAAGTATAAATAAATTACTGGGGAAAAGGTTAAAAAATAAATAGTCACAAATGATCTTTGGTGATCCTATTTGACATGTTCTTGCCCTTCCCAAATAATTTAATGTATCTATTCACTTGAAAATAAAAAAAACATGTAAAACCTCTATATTATAGCACAAGTCAGGGGAAAAAGTTGCCCATTTAAATAATCAGTTAGCAAAATATTATGTCATTGCAACTCAATACTTTCAATTGAGTTGAATGAGATATCTGCCAGCTGGAGCATACTCTTGAATCAGAAAATAAAAATAAAATTGTTTTATAAAGTGAGCATCATTCTACAATCCTTTATTTTATAGTTCATTAAATCACCAGTGTCATATTTTAATATAAATTATAAAATAAAGAAGAATGCATGTGCCCTTTATAAGGAAATCCAGAATGAGTGTCCTTATATGATCACTTCATTGTGCCCTCATTTTCATACCAAGAAATCTACTAGATAAGTACTCTATGTTTGACAGAGATCACAATATAATGTTCCTGAAAAAGGAATGTAACTCTGAATTTGCAAATAATACATTTCTCTTTATATTTGGGTTTTTAAAAAAATGGTCACTTATTGATACAAATTTTTATAAAGAAAGATGATGTGGAGATGTGATTTTTGTCATTCTACACCAAGTAATCTCCAGCTTTGACTAGATTTCTTACAACCAAAATTCCCTACAACAAATTTGGATTGCACAATATCATAAGGAAACACACACACGCACACATACACGCTATACACACAAGAATGCTTAGATGTAATTTGCATGGAAATGATTTGGAGGTATATTAACTATTTCAAAAAAAGAAAAACATGTTTCAAGGGGGCCTGTTCAGATAAATTTTTAAATAATAGAACATGGTTAAATAATTTTGAAATTTTACTGACAGTGTATGTTATGCCTACGTTCTATAACTATAAAGCTTTTATGTATTTTGTCCATCCATAGAAATACAAGAAATATTCCAGCTTAAGAAGTCTTCAATATGTTTGCCACCATTAAATGCAATCTTGATGATGACAAGGTCAAATAATCCTTTAAAAAAAGAAAAGAAAAGAAAAATGTTTTTCTTCTAAATTGTATTTGTAGTAATCCTTACCATGACACATGTATTATTTTTGTATTTGCTATTGCACAAACTAAAGAGTTCTCTTGTAAATGTTTCTGGGTCACCTACCTGTCCTTCTAAATCTCATCACATCTTTTAGGCAAAGCTCTTATTCTTATTCTAAGATTATAGTCTTTTATCCTCCCACGCTTAATTTCATTTGGAGTCAATTCAGGGCAAAATAATCTTATCACTGGCCTTTTGAGTACTGCCCATCTTTGATACATCTACGTTATAAGCTACATAGAACAATTTTACATACAATTTAAAAGCCTAAAAGCATCATATTTTTAAAAGGTGCACCTGATTTATGTTCTTTCAATTTTTTTTCCTATACAACACAGGATATTTCTTGAATGGTTATGTTTAAATATGGAGCAGTATCAATTAGAATTAAATTGATGAGGACATTTATTTCAACTTTGTAATGCTTAATATTCTCTCCAAATTATATGAGATTGTGCTGATGCTAATTATGGAAAGAGGAAAAAAAGAGAAATTTAAACATATTGATGCCCAGGTACATTTTTTTTATTTACCTAAATCTAGGTATATATGGCCCCAGAAAATCCTTTGTGATTAAATGCCATCTATCTAAGCCTAATTTGAATTGAACAGAATCGCCAAATAGCAAAAAGGGCTCAAGTTTGATTGTTTAACTTCAGTTTAAGTGAATAATATTCACTGGAGCATAATATGATTCCAAGTTATTTGTTACATTCCAACATGGGATAATACCTACAGAATATTGGCAGACTTGTGGAATGACCTCTTTGGTTCTCTTGATTCATTTTCAAGATTCATTACATTATTGTTATAATTACATTAACTCAAAAATCTATTATAAATCTAAAACATGTCATGTCTTTTTGTACTCTACACACCTTTTTTTTCTTTTTAAATAAGGAGGAGACATGGGGCAACATAAAACAATTATGTCTCTACTCAAAGAAAATATGCATTTTCAAATTTGTTCTTTTTTTAATGCCATAAACATGAACAATGTAAATTTATTTTTCCTGAAAAAAATGATTCCAAGAAAGTTAACCTTTAATAGTTTATAAAGGGGAGACAATCACTATTTAATGCTTTTAAGTATGGTAAAGCTGAGATGATTTAATTATACCATTTATGTTAATGAGACCATTCTCTGATCACTAATTATAATCTGGTTACAAAAATAGTACCATGATGTACTTTACAATTGTAGTATTTATCCATTCCGTTAGGTAATTAGCATTAAGAACAGCAACATATTGGAACACAGCAATTTAAGGTGACAAAAATTGCTGGAATAGGATCACATAGAGTCCTTTGGAGATTTCTCATAGTACTTTTAATGTAAACTTTGATGGGCTATTAGTTTTCATTAATGGTAGTTTAAGTACTTAGAGAAGACAACTATGTACTGTACTTAGTGCTGGGCAAACTGCCTGGATATAGTTCATATATTACTGTTACTTTAATGAATAGTGTTATGGCAATTAGAAGACTGATGGCTTAGAAAATTTAGGTGGATATATTTGAAGTTCTTTGCATTAAGTGACATTGGTTGGTGTACACTAAAAAGTATCTTATCCCTTTTTGAAAAGTATGATTTGAAAGGAGAATTACTTTAAATATATAGCATAATTATAGTGCATTTAAAATAACCTGGTTTCTAGATATCAAATTACAGATAGAGATGCAATGTAAGTGTACCAATTAAATCACTGGATCTTTTGCTGAAAAGTAGATGTAAACACAATTTTTAAGTAAATAGAATATCTTTTGAATCTTTATAAGTGATATGTTGTTTGTTCAGCTTTTGACTACTTGTATTTTTAAGTAGAACACACTTACGCAATTCCACTATAAACACAATAATAATCACGTAAATATCTCATATAAGTGCACTGATGATCATTAGTATATCTAAAAGAATTAACATTTTTTCAATAACTGGTGTTATTTTTCTGAACTGTTTTAAAGACTCTTAATTAAAAGAACCATTTTCAAGCATTATATTCCATCTTTCATGAATGCTTTCTACTGAGTAATCTTTTATAAATATATGATCTGGTGTCTAGAGATCATTTTCTCAAAAAAAGTCATTTTTTTAAAAATAAGTTAATATTCTTTCTAAATCCAGATATTTTTAACTGACATAATACAATTGCATAAAGATATAAATCATTAAAGCTTTTAATTTTAAAACAATTGAAATTAAAGCAACAAACTAAGAGTTCTTCAAAGTTAAGTGTTCTAAATAACTATAATTATTTTCTTCATATGATTGATTTTGTTTTTTTTTAATTTCTATAAACATTAACCATAACAGCTTGAAATAATCATATTTACTAGAAATCTCTCTTCTTTCTTATTAAGATACATAATTATTAATAGTAACATTGTATGTAATAAATTGGAAATAAAGCAAAAGTCATGGGGCAGAACTAATTCCATCATCATTAAGAATTTCATAAACATGAAAGCTAAAATCTTTAGAGAAGTAAAGTTATTGTAGATTACGACTTCTAGCTCATACTATAAGCATAAGTTAACTATGTATTGTATTTTAGTAGACTAGTGGCAGCACATGAAATATCAAGTATTTTCTAAGCAGAGTAAAACTTTCATGGAGGGCGAAAATGAATCAAAGCTTATAGCATTAAAAAAAATAGACTCTCCATCCAAAAGTAATAGGTGTTCAAAAAAATGCTCAGATAGTCAATCTCCACTTCCTATTCTTTCTTCCTTACATGTTCTTCCCCCACATACCTGAATGACTCACTCCCTCACTTCCTTCAGATTTTTGCTCAACTGTCATTTTCCAGTGAAAATTGCCATGACCTCTCTACTTAAAATTGTAATTTTTCTGGCTCCTTCCTCTCAACTCAACTCTACACTCCTTATTCTTATGCTTGGCTGAATTTTCTCCATTAGTACCTTCCATCACCTGACAAACTTTATTTCACTTGTGTATTTGCTTTTACACTTGTTTTCTCCCACTGGGAATATCAACCCCTTGACGATGGATTTGTTACCTGCTGTAAACTCTGTTGTATTCCTAGCACCTAAATTAGAGACTGGCTCATGATAGTCACTTGCTAAATTATTGAATGAGTAAACGAATCGAAATCGGGACAAATAAATTGCTATCTGCATTATCACGCACAATATATAAGACTAAGATACATATAAACATAAAAAACACAAATCCAGACTCTTTTTCAACAAGTTACATTTAAAAGAAAGAAAACAGAAGGAATCTTTTTGATCTAGGTTTCTCAACCTCAGCACTACTGGCATTTTGAGCCAGAGTTCCTTGTTAGGGAAGACTCCACTGTGCCATTTAAGACGTGTACCAGCATCACTGTGTTATACCCACTAGAAGGAGACCAGTGACCTCTCCACCCAGCAGTCTTCAGACATTTCCAAATGTTGCCTGATGGACATCTAAAATGTCTTCAGACATTTCCAAATGTTGCCCGATGGACAAAATTGCCTTGGGTTGAGAATAACTTGGGTAATGAGAAGAGCTCTAACTTTGGAGTTAGAATTATGTTCAAGTCCCAGCTTAGACCTTGGACAATGCACATTGTTTCCAGCAGTAACACTGCAGTCACAGTACATTCTTTCTGCATGGTTACTGTGTCTATTAGCCCTAATATGTGTACATTTAGAGAGTAGGTGCTCTGTAAATAGCAGTTATTGAGATAAACAGGGCAGCATAATGGATAAAAATACGATTTAAAAATATATCTAAATTTGTGTTTTTAACTAAAGAAATGCATACATGTGATAAAAACTGGAGCAGTCTCTACAGACTTTTTGAACCTACCTATTTTTAATTAACAACATATTTTGGCTAATAGTTCAAACCAACATATAGATTTACCTCATATTTAATAGCTGCATTATATTTCACTGTACAGATATGTCATGATTCATTTGGCTAGTCATTTATAATAGATATACAGATATTTTCCCTTGACTTTTCTAATCACAAGTACAACTTCAAAGTATGTTCTTGCATACATTTCAGTGCGCATACATCTTAGTGTAACTATGTCTAGAAGAAATTCCTAGAAGAAACACAGGCTTTAAAGTCTAAGAATCATGGACTAGAAAGCTTGCTACACTATATGTAACCCTGAGTGATTAATTTAGGCTGGCTGGGCCTCTGCTGGGACCCCTGGAATAAGCAGTGTTAATGATACCTGTCTGAGGAGATTGCTGTGAGAATTACTTGAGGTAAGATTTGTAACCTAAATACTAAAATGCTTTATTTATTTAGACTGTCAATTATTATTATTAAAGAGAATAATGCCGTTAGGCCCAGCTGTGAGAGGCTATCCTTAAGAGCCTAAATCATTCCAAACACTCAAGTTTTTGTTTCATTTTGGAAGTCTTTTATTTGTGCGTGTTTATGAGTATTTTATTTTCTTCTTCCATTAAGCTGTTTAGTTTCTTTGAGAACAAACACAACCCAACATAACCCTTCTTTTCTTGCATTTCTATATGCATATGTATATACAATAAATGCCAGAAATAACTGACTATATTTTATACATTTGTCTTGTTACTCATTTTTCCCTTTTCAATTTAAATCATTATATTATAAAATATTTTATTTTAAAGTTTATTTCAATACATATTTAAATTCTACATTAAATCTATGGTTGTGATCATTCTGCATAAAAACGCATGCTTTGAAAATACATTTTGATTGCTGTGGCAGATGTTTTTGCATGTAGATGGTCATTGTTTTATTTATTCATACATTCTACATTTCACTGGTCTCCTTCTAGTGGGTATAACACAGTGATGCTGGTACACATCTTAAATGGCACAATGGAGTCTTCCCTAACAAGGAACTCTGGCTCAAAATGCCAGTAGTGCTGAGGTTGAAAAACCTAGATCAAAAAGATTCCTTCTGTTTTCTTTCTTTTAAATGTAACTTGTTGAAAAAGAGTCTGGATTTGTGTCTTTTATATGTATCTTAGTCTTATATATTGTGTATGATAATGCAGATAGCAATTTACTTGTCCCGATTTCGATTCGTTTACTCATTCAACAATTTAGCAAGTGACTATCATGAGCCAGGCTCTAATTTAGGTGCTAGGAATACAACAGAGTTTACAGCAGGTAACAAATCCATCGTCAAGGGGCTGATATTCCCAGTGAGAGAAAACAAGTGTAAAAGCAAATAAACAAGTGAAATAAAGTTTGTCAGGTGATGGAAGGGAGGGGAAAATTCCACAAGAAGCATGGACTTAATTGAAACTAAGTTTCAGCCTTTTTCACATGCAGAGGGAGATAAATATTTAGCAAGCTTTGATTTAAAAACAAAACAAACAAACAAAACCCTGCATTTGACAACACATAGACTTGCATTGTACAAAATAGGAAATGACTCCTTAAGGTGGATTATTAAAGTTAAGAACTTGTAAGTTATCAGACCCATCGCCTTGTCATAAGAAGACAGCATATAGTATCCTTCTAGACTAAATTTTATTTTGAATCTGTGAATGTTCAGTCTAAGGACTGTAGCAAGACTAAATGCACCACACTCACAGCCTGTCCCTTGCCATCATTTATAATATCCCTTAGATGCCATGACAATCTGACATAATTATTTCAGGAGGTAAAGTAGAAAAAAAAGGCTTTTGATGATTTCTGCATGGCAATTTTACTGGGTTGTTTATTGTATATATTTTTTTCACATTCTTATCATTATTTATAAGGCATATTATCTATCTGAGGAAATTCCTGACAAGTACAAACTGAGTGCTAGATATGCTTTATTTTTAATAAACCCTAACATCAGTCATTACACCAAGTAATATTTTGCTGAAAAGAACAAAGATACATATTTTAAAAAAACTGAGAAATCAGTCAAGAAAGTGTAAGTGTTAGTGTAGGTAAAGACTAATTTTTTGCCATTAGCTTAGCATTTCTTTCAGTCAGCAGAGAGACAGACAATTGTAACTGCTTTGTTGTAGAAATTCTCCTGGGAACATTGGAAACATCTAATCCCCAACAATATTAACACTGTATTCATTCTTAAGGAAATAAATGTGACCTTCTCTGATACTCAGATGGTTCTGGAAGCATTTTAATCTGTCAGCCTTGACTCTCCCATGACAAACTATCCATATGCTAGGAATCTTCATAGCAGCTATTATAACAACCTTGAATCTGTGAAGTGAGTCTATGAAAAGTATAATCAAATGTCCTTAGGAATTATATTTGTTAGAACCTTCCAAGGGCTCCCTAAAGAGCAAATGATTCATTTATTTTGTTAACACTGACTTAGAACAAATGTGTGCATAACCAAATCAAGAGAAGTGAAAAGCCAACTTTCTACTCATTAAAGGGCAGAGTTTGTTTTTGATAGGAGACTGAAAATGCACATGAAACATGCCTTATTCTCCTCCTTTATTGATCCTAACAGTAGCCCAAATTCAATATCCTTCTAATATTTACATATTAAGCCTATTCTGGCAAATTGCTACTTGAAACAGATCAATAGTATAATATATTTAAACTGTGATTGAGAACAGAAAAAAATCAGCTGAGAGAGTTTAAGTATTCACAGAAAATGCATAATTAAAGATTTTTTTTTTTTTACCTTTACCTGTGACTCAATCTTTCTTTTATTTTAAAGAGAAGTTAGCCAAGTTTTGCAACTGATTCTAAGATTAGATGGGTATGGACATAGCTACTTAGATATTTATAAAAAGTACAAACCTATTCTAAGACAAATAATCTAAGCAATTCTATGTTGTAAACATCTACTGAATTCTCAACTAAAAGTCAAAACAGAATAGTTTTGCCTCACTACTAGAATAGATTCATATGAACTCTGATTAGCATAATTTCACAAGTGAACATTATTTTTATTCACAATTTTTGTTGTCTCTCTACTTAGCCATTTTTTTATATAAGTAAGAGTACTAAGCCATTTTGTATATAAACACTGACATTGTAGAGGCCCAGAGAAGGCTGACCTAAGATGGGCCACTTGGGCATAAAGATTATTTTGAGTTAAAAGCAATCAAAACCCAACAAATGCAGGAAAAGCTCTTTGCCTCCTACACAACTGCCAAATTTACATTGGATAGGAGAGCCTGTAACAGGAAGAGAACTGTTAACAGAGACCTCCCCTTTACCTAAAAAATTTACCTGCAGTAACAGAGCAACTTGGTTTTTCTAAAGATCTCCTTTCTCCTTCTTGCTAATGAGCTTTCTCCCCTTTGTATCCTTAGGCCCCTACCCTTCTCCTGAGTCTTGTATAAGCTCCATGTTGATTCACTGTCTTTGGAATTTCACGTGTGTAATTCTTCATATGGACACCTATTAAATTTGATTTTCTCCTGTTAATCTGTCTCATGTCAATTTGATTCTAAGTCCAGCTAGAAGGACCATAGGGCAGAGGAAGTTCTTCCTCTCAGACAACATTCAAGAAGAACATGTCATGTTAACTTTGGAATTCTTATCTGTAAATACCATCATAAAGACAATTTTCAAAGGTCATATAGCACCGGAAAACAAAACAAAAATTAGATACACAATTGAATCTCAATGAGACTAACTGCATATTCAGTGGAGTAGCAAAGAACAATGAATAAATAGCTCGTAAGTCGTGAGTGTGGGGTGAAATTTTAAATTCAAGCTTATACCCCTGTAGTGCCCAGAACTCAAATTCTTGCCCTAGAAAAGCTTGACAAATTACTACATGACACATTTTAATGGACCATATCAAGATCAGCCTGTGATTAAAGAAGATGCTGACCATTAAATCCACAAGTGCCAAGGATTTTCTGTATAGACACACAGATTTCTTCAAGTTTGTTTAAGTAATTCCCATACCTTCACTTCTATTTTAAATCTATGGTCCATTTGCCCCAGATCCTCCCTGCCCCACCCAAAAAATATAAAATACAGGTAAGTCACCATCCTACTATTTCCTGAATTCCATCTTAATTTTCTTCAAACACCAATAAGTCTGTTTCAGCTAGTTCATTTGTTTAATTTGTGTCTTTCCTCTCAGGACCATTAATTGATTTTTCTAACTCTCTCTTCAGTGTGAACACAATATATACACTCTGCTCTCAAACTACATATGCTGACAGTGAAAAGGAATACTACGTTAAATATAATCCATAAATAACTCACAAGCCCTAATTTTAGTCAATAGTTTCAGTCTCTTCCTCCTTTTCACAAAGACACTTAAAATTGAATGGCAGCTTGATTAACTTAAGTTTACCTCTCTGTCTCCTGCAGGCATTAATGATCAGGAAAATGCCAAAAGTTATGAGGAAAGCTGAACAAAAACAAAAAAGCTCTGTATCTAGGTAATCAATAGTCAAATATAGCATAGCTGACTGTACCCTATTTTATAGCACAAACAACTTAAAAATCATGTAAGAAAACATTCTAGAATATCGTTATTTCATGAAACTGAAGTATATTATTTATAAAAGAAAATTCCCGTAAAAAGAGTGGCTAAATACTGAGAAAAATATCTAAGACAAATAATTAGTAGATACAATTTTAGAGCTACCAGCTATTGTATTTGAATGCAGAAACTATTATTTTTGCTGGCTCTGATAGTTTGAGAAAGACAATTGATAAGATCTTTTTTTTTTTTTTTAATGGGGAAGAATTTGATGTTTAAAGTTATAGGCCAGTTTCAGTTGAACTGAAATAAGATGTGGACCTCACATTCATACTTCCTTCATCTCTATATACCTCAGGCAGAATGCAAGGTCTGGTCAAACAAGACCACAAAAGCTTGGTGGAAAATCATATGTCCTGTCCTGTAGGAGAGAGACTCCTTCTCCTCTGTAAGGTATGCCAGCTCTACCAGGTGATTGATTGACTGATTGATTGATTGATTGATTTTACCTAGTCTCCTCTACTGGTATAGTTGGGCATTAGCTGCCTTAACTCCATCCCCTTCTCTCAATAATTCAAAGCCACCAGTATAAATGATGATGATTAAACCAGAGGTAAGAACTAACTACTGTTCTCTGGGCTGAATCAAGTACACCCATCCATGTTTTTGTGATGGTGGTTTTGTTAGTTTGCTTGGTTTATATCGTGCTAATTTTCAGGGTTAGCCTATACAGCATGTTTGCCTGCATTTTTTTAAATATGACTACTTGCTAACATTTAAAAATTATGAATTTTTTTGTTTTAACTGGATTTCTTGCCTCTCTTGCAAAATGAAAGATCTGGCACAACTGTTTAATGTTCTCTATGGCAAAAATAAGTGGATCTGAGAGGTGAGGCATTAGCTTTCTCCAGTTTTATCATACTTCTTGCCATTCCCATGTGAGTCTGGATATTGAAGCCTAGACTCAATTTCCACCGACCATCATGTTGGAATGATTGGGTTTTATTACACCTGACACAATTTACTATTCACAATTATTCGGATTCTATTAAATAAGAATTTGATTTTGTAATTCTGTTTATAAATGAATGAGTTCTGTAGATGGAATGACACATAAATTACTTACCTTTTTGCTGTTTTAATAAATACCCTCGAAACTCAGTACCTTAAAACAATAAACATTTGTTGTGTCTCATAGTTCTGTGGGTCAGGAGTTTGGGAGCAGGTATATGGGTGGTTCTGGTTTGGGCTCTCTCTTGAGATTGCTATAATGCACTGGCTTAGACTGTCATCATCTGAAATTATTTTTTTAATGTTATGTTATTCGCCATACAGTACATATTTAGTTTTTGATGTAGTGTTCCATGATTCATTGTTTGTGTATAACACCCAGTGCTCCATGCAGTACATGCCCTCCTTAATACCTATCACCGGGCTAACCCATCCTCCCACCCCCCTCCCTTCTAAAATCTTCAGTTTGTTTCTCAGAGTCCATATTCTCTCATGGTTTGTCTCCCTGCTTCATTTTCCCCTTCCTTCTCCTAATGTCCTCCATGCTATTCCTTATGTTCCACAAATGAGTGAAACCATATGATAATTGACTTTCTCTGCTCATCTGAAATTTTAACTGAGATGGAGGTTCTACTTTCAAGATGGCTGACTCACATGGCTTCTGGCCAAAGGTCCCAGTTCCTTGCTGTGTGGACTTTTCCATTGATCTATGTGGATGGCCTCATGACATGTCAGCTTGCTTTGCCCTGAGTCAGCCATCCAAGAAAGAGAGGACAAGGAAGAAGGCTCACGCCTTTTATGATCTTATCTCTAAAGTCACACACCATCACATCTGTGTTATTTTATTCATGAGAAATGAGTCACTAAGTCTAGCTCATACTCAAGGGGACAGAAGTTGAGCACTACTTGTAAGAAGTGTCAAAGTGTGAAATTTGGATAGAGCAATTTTGATCTTGGGGTCTTGGACTTGGTTAAATCATCAAATCATTGCTTTATTAACCTTCTACTTTTCCTGATCTTAATATTTCTAAGTTCTTTTCAGTTTCTTTTGTATATATTTTTCCAAATAAAACTAGGAACTCTAAATCATTATAATTTATCATCTTTGAGGTTTGAAAAAATGATGTGTCTAAAGAGGATTTTCATTTGATTTTAGGAAAACTACCTCTAAATTTTAGAGAAACAAAAACTTTCAGTTAGTTTTTGTTGCCTAGGTAGTATGTCTTGAGGAGCTGGTATACACTGGTATATAACTAGTAGCTTCATAGCACAATTATTTCCTTGCTTTCTAGATGTGTAATTTCAGTATTACTGAGCAAATGGCTCCTTAAACATTTGTAGCTATAATCATCAGTAATCCCCTGGATAGTAAGTTGTAAAGTTCTGTTTTACTTTTCTATTGCCTTTTTTATATGACTATAATCCTTAGCCTCAGCAGGAAACAGGTCATCACCCTTTATTCCATCCCCAAAGAAAAAGGAGAGGTTCTCAAAGAAGGAGGAATTTGAGCAACAGAGCATGTTCAGAGCCAAGCTAGGAAATTTTGTAAAATAAAGTTTGCTCTGCTGCTTCTCTAAGGTACTCTCCTTTAAGTTTCGAACCTCCAAACTAAAGATATATTTTGATATATCCACTGAATGCATTGTTGACAACAGAGTCATTAATAGGTTTTATAATGTTTATTTTTATCTTTCAGGTTTGACCAAACTATGGTGGCAGGGAGGGGTATACACACATGGCCATGCACTTGTTAAAATAATTTTAATGTATGCAAAGTTGGGTTCCCATGCGGTGCTGATGTCCTATCAGTTTCACAGAGCTGACACAATATAGGGATTATGATTTCCTCCAAATTTTCACTCTTCGATTTTATCAGGGAATACAACTGACTTTTATTTAGCTACAAGGAACTACTGCTCTATTTTTGAGACCTTGTTTACAGCATTGAGTTCTGTAAGTTTAGTATTCATTTTCTACTAGCAGCAGGGTGGGTAGCAATCACGTTAGCAGAAATAAACCTTTATAAAGCTTTCCATTATTCTATGAGGAAATGATTTTTATAGTATACATATGTGTGTGTGTGTATATAGATATATTCATTAAAAAGTCAAAGATGTTCTTTGAAATGTTATACCGTATTTTAACATTTTTCCCTCTAATTTATTGTATTCCTCGGCTATATTATTTGCTAGTTTAGGTTGATTTCACAAGGTATATTGGAATTCAATTTTTGAAAACATAATGTGGGTGGTGATTTGGGGATTGTTGCAGAATTTAAACTCTGCTATTTTTACTCAGGTGATTTAAAATATGTACAAATATACATAATACAAAATTTTCTTGTTAATTCGGCAAAGTTGAGTAATATAAAATAACCTTATTTTCCTTATTGCCTTAAAAGAAAATTATAAATAAATTTATGCTTTTTTTTTAACCTACTTGTCAGATATAGTCCTGTTGTATGTGTGTGTATGTGTAACTTCTGAAAACACACAATGAAAAGAATGGCAACATCATATTCTACAAACAATATAGGAATTGTCCAAAGGCTAGAAAGAAACTTGGGACATTATTAAAAATAAGATTTTTTTTTACAAGTTTAAATTCTTCCTCCGGAGAAAAACTTTAAAAAAAATAACACTAGTTCTAAGAAACAATTAGAAAAAAAATGGTGACAATAATAGCAGAAAGACAGCCATTTAGGAATAAAACTACAGCAAAAGAAAGTTACTAAACGTCCGTGCCACACTATGTCAGGGATCTGCAAATGCCCAATGAGGTAAAATTCCAGTGTCTTAAAGATCAAATTAAGTGACTCCAGTCTCTACTTTTGACGTTTGTAAAAAATTTTACATTTTCAAAAGTGTATTGCCGTACATTTCCACGTGATTCTCACAACTTTATTAAGGCAAATATATTTATTTTCTGTATTTCTCGGCTATTGAAACTGAGATATTCTTTGTGATTGACGATTGGTTGAAACAATCTTATTTTCTCTCTCCCTCACAGAAATGTATGTTCTGTTTTGTTTTGCTTGAGAATAGTGTCCATGTTTATGTTTGTACTTGAGAGATAAGTGCACTGTCTGTACTTAAAAGATTCTAAATACATGTTGAACTGAACTTTAATTTTTTTTATATCCCAGACTCATCCTGTTTTAAATAATAATTTCTAATATCTAAACCTTGTTCACTTTTATTCAGATATTTTAAGTCTAATTGAAATAAAAGGTGATTAAAACACTTCTTTTAGTAGAGAATAAATTTTCATATCTTTCTCAATTAACAACTATTTACTTTTAAACTTTATATACTAATCAATAGTCACTAGTGAAAACAAAACCAAAAATAATTAACATTCAATTTGAGAAATGATGAGGTGAGGATTGTAGAATATTAATTTAAAAGACTTAATTACCTATATAAATGTTTAAAAATATATTCACATTGGCTTTTCATAAATAGTATATACAGTTATATATATAGTACTTATATATACACATATAATTATGTATATATAGTACACACACACACACACACATATACATACACTCATACCTATATGCTATCCAGAATACCTCATATTTAGAATTGCAAATATGAAATCAGTTTTCTGATTTCCCATAACCAAACATAACTCCTGAGATTCTATGTGGAAGATCTAATCCTCATACTGCTGACCTACCATGAATGTCAGTTTAGAGTCAGCCATTCATTAAGTAAAGGCAGAGCCATCCTCACCAAAAAGCGCTTCTTTATGGTATCTCCTCTTAACATCTTTTCTAAAACTCAAACTATTTTGTATAAAAATTCATATTTCAAAAATCAACTTCTAATATCAATACAGAGGATGATTATTTGTTCCATACCCCCCTGTTAGCTTCTTGATTGTCTCATTCATCTAGCATCTTTTTTTCCCCATAGACTGAACCAAAAAGAATAGAAATGAGGCTCAAATCAGTACGACTACTCATCCCTAAAAATAAGAAAGAATTATTTGTGGGAGAATAATTTCATTTCTTGGTCAATGGGTCCTGTGGCCTTGTTTTTTGAATTATCTGTGTGGATCAAGCTACCCTTTATAAGCAGAGATAAGCCAGATTTGACTTTAATGTGACAAATAAACAAGGCCCTTACACTTTAGAACACTGCAGTAGAACAAAGAAAACAATAGTAAAATAATACCAGTCACAGCCAAGAATCAGTAACGGTAAAGTTTGTATTGCAAACTGTACAAAGTCTCTGATCTGGATAATCTTACAAGTCTGTTTGCTAAGGTTAAAAAAGAAAAAAAAAGGGAAAAAAAACCCAACTCTCATAGAGATGTATAATTTGAATGTGCTTCTGGTATTAATGGAGCAGTAACTTCTCTAAGCTTTTAACAGGTCATAATTAATCAACCCCCAATCAATACATAGCATCCTAGCTATAGAACCATTACACTTACCCATGATGGTTAGGGCTGTAGCTTTTGTTAATTCTTCTTTCATTGACTCTATTACTTCTAAATTACCACCATCCAGGTTGCATCTATTTATGGTTCCATTTCCCGAACTGATCCAATAAAGCTTGTTTTCCACATAGTCTATCGATAGACCTGTAATTAAATTATACAACTTAAACATAACAGTAGCCACTTAAATAGTAATGTTCACCTAGCACTAGATTTGAGGGGAAAAAAATAAGTTGCAAGCTTAGATTTTTGTCTTTAAAAATAAGATCTGGCTAAGAGGGAAATAATACTGTTTTAACTATCTGTGGAACAATATACTTTTATAGGCACTTAAGCATTATCTCTGTTGATTATCAGAACAATCTGTGACACTGAGAGCAATGACTGTCTCATTTCATGAATAAGAAAAATAATATTTAGAATAGTTAAGAAATCTTTTTGAGCCCATAGCTAGCAAGTGGACCTTACAGAAATATTAACAAAGTTTTCGATTTCCAAATTGACTGCCTGCCCTCTTCATTATACTGCTCTGCCTCAGAAAATTTTAACACACAATACTTTTTTGGGAAACTAATATCATTGATGAAATTTTTAATTCCCCCCTACTTTCAGTAAAATTTACTTTAGGCAGTTATAGATTCAAGTTATTGGTTTCAGTGATTTTCAAGGAAATACAAAAGTAGAATTTCAAAAAAACTGTAATGTCACCGAAGCATGGAATTGAGTTGGGCTTATTTAGGATCTGTCATGGGGTGATAAACTAACTCTCTAGTAAGGGAACCAAGCCAAAGGCTTAAGATCATTATCCCCACGTCACAGTATATCACTGCAGGTTAGCTTTATTGCATTTTATGGACAATTTCATATGTTATAGTGGTATTCGTGGTTTTCAAAGGTCTCAGGATATGTATATTTTGATTGCCAAGGATTCTTGGTACACATCTACTTAATTACTGGCATGTTCAGTAGGCTCAGGGTTCACGTTATAACAATAACTCTGTGGTTCCATGTTGGTCTTCTATGACCCACAACTACTTGTGGAAAAGCAATGTGGACATATACTCAGGCATACAGTACAATAAATTGGTTCTGGAATCTTCCTCCGAGAATGAAGGAAGCAAACCACACACACACACAAAAAAAAAAAAAAAAAAAAAGAAAAGAAAAGAAAAAATCCCTTCCCTATTTAAAAAACAAACAAACAAACAAAAAACTAACACAAATTTAAAAAAAAGGAAGAAAGGAGACACTTGGAGAGAATCACATGAGTTCCAGTGCATTGAGAAAGAGTTAAATATAGTCCAAATATTTATAGCTACAGATTGTCCCAATCCAGGGAGCAGAACTAATTTATCAGAACAGTTTTAATCAAGTAGAAATAATACTACAAGTCTATACAATATATCAGCTATTTATTGATTTATTGGTATGTTTTACTAATCCAAGTCTGAAAGGTACAGAACAAACCTAATAAATAAAATTAGACATTTCAGGGATAAAGTTTTCAGATTTTTTTTATGACTACTGTGAATGATTAGCTTTAAGAAAATAATCAAATAAAAACTATCACATTCATATTCTTTGGTGTAATATTTTCAGGTTGAAGGTCATCCATCATTCAATTTTTTTATCAGAGAAAGTTCAGTTATTCTGTAGGTACTTCCTGAGTCACCTCCATGCATTTTTTCTGGTAAAAATCTTGGTTTAGACCACTTATTGTTCAGATGTGCTCTACTTACCCTTCTGCTTAGTTGGCTATCTAAATCATATAATTCTATCTTTAATCAGCAATGAAGAATATCTTACTAGAGATTTATGGTACAAAATATATGCCAAACATTTTGTAGTCAAATCTTTATCAAGAAGTGAATTAATACATTTATGAAGAATTCCTTCTAAGCAGTTATCTATCCCTCTAGATATTCCAAATTTCATCTCTCAATCAAGCCAAACCATCAGAGAGCTACCTGCATTTTTAGATTGCTGGATTTTTGTCCCTCACTTAATCTGTTGGTGAATTGAGCTCTGACATTGTGCCTTTGATTTAAATGAAGGATGCTATAAAAAGTAGCCATAGGAAAACCACTGTTACACTTCCCAGGATATAGCGTCTGAAATAATATATCACATAGTGACCTCTTTATACAAGGACCCATGGGAGAAATTTCTTTCAGGGGTCAGTGCCAGAAAAAGCTATAGTAGAAAATATAAAATCGTAACTGATCATATTTATCTCTTTGCTTTGGCTGCAACCTAAAGAGTCATATTTGTGACCCATCTGCAGAAATTGTAAAGGAATTGCATTTACACCACTAACTTCACTCCTGGCTTCAATCGACTAATCTATTACTTTTCTTCACCTTGATTTTTAAAATCAATATTCTAGTCGGCCTTTCTTAAGGGATTAAATTTGTCTAAGTTTCCTCAACCCCTTTTTTTGAAGGAAAAGGTGCGTTAATACCAAATGTGCCCAACTCCAGATTAACCCACAGCGTCAGAACTTTCTCATCCACCTAACACCCTGGATTTCTGGACTCTAACACTGGCTGTGTAAAGCAGTCATACAGAGCAGGGAAGTTACTGTGTTGAGGTCAGAGTTGCCCAGAGTTTACTACTCAACATTTTTGTTCATGGACTATGAGTGCCTAAAGAAAAGAAGCAGGGTGGTAGTGAGCTTTGATCTTCAGTACCGAACGTAATGCCTAGAGAAGAGAAGAAAATTTATAAACACTGAATGCATGAATGCGTTATTTAATTCCCTTGTGAAAATTGTAAGTTGTCTTCAAGGAGTTCTCCCTACTAAAGTTGAATTATCTCCACAACATAATTTTTTAATATACTATCTATACCCAGAAGCTATGACAAAAGAGAAGGGCAATGATTCAATAGGTCTACTTGGCCTGGCTTAGGTTTTTGCATCAATATTAGGATGGAATAGTTTAGGACTAATCATTTTAAGATTCACAGGAAAAAAAATAACAAGTCCCTATATTAGCCTACATATTCTTGTGATAAGTCACTTAGCTACCTATGGGTATCTTCTCTTCTGTTAAATGTATTAGCTTAATCTCTGAATGTTCTTGAGCATATTTATTCATGGGTTTATAAAATAGAATTAAATTTTTTTTAAGATTTTATTTATTTATTTGAGAGAGAGAGAACATGAGCCGGGGGAGAGGGAGAGGGAGAAACAGATTCCTCACTGAGCAGAGAGTCTAAAGTGGGGCTCCATCCCAAAACCCTGAGATCATGACTGGAGCCAAAGACAGATGCTTAACTGACTGAGCCACACAGGTGCCTGGAATTGAAATGTTTTAAAAATCCTATTATGAATTCAAGAAACTGGTGATATGTTTTAAATTCACAGATATATGCATGTTTAGAAGTACATATTTTTAAAGCCTTTAATGTAAATGTTTTCACAGCATAAGATTTTTTATTTTGTTATTCTCATACACTTAGGTCTTAATAACATTGAAGAATTAATGGTGTCCATTTATTGGAATAATTGCTGAATCGAGTCTCTATTGCACTATTTCAAAAGATGAGTCACTAAGCAGTAAACTCATGCAGTTGAAACTACTCAGTGATTTTAGAACGCTAAATCAATAGCCATGAGAAAACAGATCAAACACAAGCATGTTTATAAAGTGTCCTAAAACCTATGCAAAGAGATATGATTATGTTTGTACTAAAAGGTCCTCAGAATGAGTGAGGGTGACTGAGATTAAAACATCTTCAAAAGGACTGTTGGATCTTTCTACAGAATATACCACTATTAATATAGACTTGTTTCTATAAGACATGTTTATTTTTAATATCATCTGGATTTGGTAATCAAAAGAGGAAACCTAGATTCAATAATGTAACAGGTATATCAAAGGAAGAAATGTCATCATTTAAATTTAAAAGCCTTTATGAAGAGAAAAATCTACATTTTCACCTATCTTTTCTATTATTGTAAAAATGCAGAGTTAATTCATATGCTTTCATTCTGACCTTTTTTATTTTAAGCCAAAGATTTCCCTTAATGTATTATTTTAACATTTTGATTTAAGTAGCCCAGTGCATTTTTTAATTGAGACAATGTAATTTGCCAAAATTATGTAATTGCTCTCATACTAGAAATACATTGATATAAAAAACTACGTAATATTTTTTAGAAAAAAATAGTCTAATTGTATTTTCATATATTACTAAAAAAAATTAAGTCCATTGAGTTTTAAATTTTGTCACAATTAAGATTGGGAAGTTCAGGGATGCCCGGGTGGCCCAGTAAGTTAAGCATCTGCCTTTAGCTCAGGTCCTGATCTCAATGGCCTGGGATGGAGCACCATGTCTGGCTCTCTGTTCAGCGGGGAGTCTGCTTCTCCCTCTCTGTCTGTCCCTCTGTGTGCTCTCTTTCTCTCTCAAATAAATGAATAAAATCTTTTAAAAATTTTTTAAAGATTAAAAAAATCCTGCGAAGTTCACCTTATGTGTCTCACTTCTTTTTTAAATGACTCAAAATTAAATCAATGTACTATACAATATGGAATTGAAGCAAAAATGCAAATATATAGAAAAAAAGGAATTTTTAAAATTAATGCTTTCTAGACATGGTAATTTCCTAATATTTTTCTGACACCAAATTTCATTTCAAATTTTTCATCCCTGGCTATGCATTACAATTATCTGGAAAACTATTAAAAATACTGTTTCCTGGGCTTCACTCCCAGAAATTCTAAGTTAATTTGTTTGAGTTGGTCCCAGGAATCAGTATTTTAAAAAAAAATGCTTCGGGTGATTTAGAATATAAACATTAAGAAATTCCTTTTAAAAATTGTATATTTTTTATAAACCTTCAAATTTGAATATATAATAAGTTTAATGAGGCCTTTTAAGTATTGCTGGGAAGTGTATTATGAGGAGATCTCTTTGGAGACAGAGGAACACTAAAGATATAGATGGGAAAGAAGGCATACTATGGATATTAAAACATAAATAACCTTTAAAGCCTCTAGACATGTATAAAAAAAAAATTGACATTTTCTAAATTTTCTCCTTGTAGCATTATCTTCAGATAATAGAATACAACTCCTTCTGCATCTAGGATTGTGATAGTTGTAGAAACGGACTATTGAAAATACACAGTAGGTGAAGAAATATCATAAAATTGCATCCCGCAATATACCTGTGGAAGAATTATAATATTCTAGATACTCCGAAATGGAGATCTTTGCAGAGTTCACCAGAAGAGGCATGATTTTTCTGGGAGGCAAAACTGTTTCTGAAACACTGAATTTTTAGTTCCAAAGGAGCATGGTTGTTCCATGAGGAAGTAGAGTGGGGTTAATTGCCTATTCACTATCAGGCTATCTCAAAAAATATCTCTTAAGAATGCTTAGATTTTTAAGTGCAGGAATAAATAGGCTGAGGAAACCTGAGCACTCTTTGTGCTTCATCCCTGGCTTCTCTCTGAGGTAAATATAAATATACGGTACCATCTTTCAGTCAGCTTGTCTATTCATTTCTGGGTTCATCTACAAAGGACTAGTCAGCCTCCACCTTGCTACACCCTCATTTCACCATTAGGAAATTGTAATAATAATATAAGAGTGTCTAGCACATAGAAAGCGCTCAATAAAAACTAGCTATTTCTTTAGTACTACAAGTTCTTGTATTTCCTTTTAAGGCTAAAATCCTAGTTTAAAATTTGCAACTATCTCTTTGGTAATCCCCACAACTGATAGTTTTGAGATAACTTAATGTGAGGTGTATTCAGATTGTGCATTTCATTCGTTACTACAGTATCTCTCAATTACGCAGGTACATCAAAATTAGAACCTTTTGTTCTGTGAGGCCCAATAAAAGACATGCTTCAATCTGGGAGAAAATATTTGCAATCCACATATCCGACAATAGAACACAACTCCTTCTGCTTCTAGGATTGTGATAGTTGTAGAAACTGGCTACTGAAACACACAACAAATGAATGAAAGACTAGTATCAACGAAACTACACTCAAAACTCAACAGTTAAAAAAATCCAATTTAAAAAAATGGGCAAAAAAACCGAACAGATTCTTACAGAAGAAGATATACAAATGACAATTAAGCACGTGAAAAAGATGTTCAACATGAAAAGAAAATACAAATTAAAGTGACAATGACATCTCTACACACCTGTAAGAATGCCTAAAATAAAAATAGTGACAACACTAAATGCTGACAAGGATGCAGAGAAAAACTGGATCACTAATACATTGTTGGTGGGAACGAAAGTGATACAGCCCCTCTGGAAAACAGCTGGGCAGTTTCTTATAAAACTAAGCATCCTGTTTTCATAGGACCCAGCAACTGCACTCCTGGGAATTTATTCCAGGGAAATAAAAACTTATGTTCACACAAAAACTTGTACATGAATGTTTACAGCAGCTTTATTTATAGTAGTCAAAAATTAGAATCATCTCATAACCTGCAAGAGGAGAATGCTTAAATAAATTGTGGTATTGACATATCATGGCCTCCTGCTCAGCAAGAGAAAGAAGAAAAGTACTGATAGATTCAATTTCAATGGCTCTCCAAGGATATAAGCTGAGTCGAAAACAGCCAATCCATTAGGTTACATAGTGTATGACTGCATCATATAACGTTTTAAAAACAAAAAATATTAGAAATGGAAGACAGATGGTGTGGGGAGGAAAGGGGAAGGAGGTGGTAGGCATGAGAGAGGAGGTGTGGTCATAAAGGGGCTGTAGGAAGGACCACTGTGGTGTTGAAATTACTCAGTATCTTTTTTTTATTCTTTTATTCTTTTGTTTTTCCACTTATCCATAAGAACTTCATTCATTGTATTCATTATCTTGACTGTGGTGTTAGATATAGGAACCTGCGCATGTGGTAAAATTAGATCTAAAATTAAAGACACAAATAAATACAAGTAAAACATGAAATCTGAAAAATATTAATGGATTTCATGAAGGTCGGGATCTGGGTTGTAATATTTCATTAGAGTTTTACATAACGTTCCAATGGGGGAAAATTAGATAAAGTTTATATGGAAAGTCTCTGTCTTATTTTTTATAACTTCGTGTGAATCTAAAACTATCTCAATAAAATTTTTAATTAAAAAAAAGCATATTATTCAAGAAAAAGTTGAGTACGTAAGGGATCAGAATATGCCACTCCAAAATATGTCACTTTGGCTTAAGAATTATTTTGATTTCAAGACAAGTGAGAAATAGCAGACAAAAAACAAAAGCTCTTTGCCCTCCGTTTTTGCTAAAAGCAGTCCTATCCACTTAATCACTAGAGACCAGTCTAGACTCTTACCAGCCAAAGGATGGCGCAGAGAAGAATCTACATAATAAACCTTACTAACACAATCCTTATCTTCCATTCCTTTCCCTCAGATATTTGCCTTCCCATAGTTTGCCTCCCTTGTAAGGTTAAAACCCTTTTCCTTTGTTTTGTCACTACTGTTTTGTCATTATTTTGTTTTGTCATTATTCTACAAGTTTTCTGTTCTTTTAAGATGCTATATAAGCCGAAATTCTAACCGCTCCTTTGAGTTACTGATCAGTGAGTTTCCCTACATATGTGTGTGTTACTCTTGTTAATAAACTGTTTTTCTCTGGGTAGTTTGTCATTTGTCAATCTAATTTCCAGGTCCTTAGCCAGAGAAAGGAAAAAAAAAAAGGTGGGGGGAGGGTCGGTGGTGGTTGTTTTGTTTTTTTTTCCTCCACTGCAAGTGTCTAAACTATTATCTTAACCAGATCTAAATTCTTTCTTGAAATCATCCCTCTTCATTCATTCTGCTTTAAGAAGTCACTGACAACAAATAGAGTTACAGAACTAAGTTAATTAGTTCTTTGTTGCTTATCTCATGGAGCTAAGATTTCAGCATCTGCCTCATCCTCCCTCGCATTAATCATTTTATCTCAGACAATTTATCCCATATTTCAAGATCTTGATGATTGGCAAAAATTATGTGTGACTTGTGAAAATAGCACATGCAAAATTGGAGGCAAGATCAGACTCAGTGACAGGCTTTTCTTGAGGAGTGTTTTGTTCTAAAAGATCATTTAAAAAGGTTTAAGACCTATTGTTTTATAATTCGCCAAAACTATATTTTATAGCTTGATAGGTAAAATAGAATAAAATATTTTTAAAAGCACTGGATTGTGTCATTTGAATATTTTAAAATTAGAGTTCCTGTCAGTGTAATCCCAAACATCCCTTAGTGTTAGATATTTTTCCCTAGACACACAGAAGAATTCCGAGTTTTCTAGACATATCACGAATGTGCCTTTTATGCTTATTTTCCTTTCTACTAAGAATAAGGTAAGCCCCTTCTCTTCTGTCCCTGCCTTAAAAACAAAAGTATATTGTTCCTTCAAGATCCAGTTGAAATTTCAAATATTACCAATTTGGGTACTACACTTTCCTCTATTTTTCTTGCTCACACAACATTGGTTGTCTCCTCTCTTTTCACAGTGTCTACTTATATTACCTTTATGGTGTCTGGAAATAGTACTCAGGAATGACACTTCATCAAATGATTTGTAATTATTTCTGTCTTTTTATGTCACTGGACTATGACCTTCTTGATAATGTATCCCAGGTTTTATTTTCAGGTTCTGGCACCTACTATACACTTCGTAACCTTTTTTTAATAACTTTTTTTTTTTACACTTGATCACATTTGAAAGAATGAGTAAACAAATGATCAGATTAAAAAATATATAATAAATTTAAATTATTTTTGTGTATATCAATGTGTAATTTTGTTAATTCCTCTGGCCTTTTTGTAAGCTCTAAGTTCTTAACATTTCTTTTGGGGAACATGACTTTATATATTGATTATATTCCATACATAATAAAAGTGACTGTGCTGAGTAATAAGTATATTTAAATAATATAACTGCATATATCAAGCAAGAAAATATATACAGAAATTTGTTTTAACCTTATTTTTAAAAAGTGAGGTCCCTTGAATTCTTCTGATGTGATAAAAAGTGTTTATGAATGTTATCCAAGAATAGATTTCAAAATTCACATTATACAGCATATGGGTTGGAATGATTAAATAATAATTAAAAAAAAGTTTGGTAGGCTTCAAAAAGGTGCACTTGAAGGTTGAGAGTAAAGAAATGACTTTTGGTTGAGATTACATTGAAAATGAAGGGAAAATATCAAGAAAATAAAATACATAGTACACTAGATTCTTAAGAATAAACCATGAAAGATAATGCTGATTGACAAGCCAAGTTGCTTTATTTGAGGCTTAAGGGATAAAATTCATAATATGTAAACATTTTATACATGGAAATGGCTTTAACTAGTAAATTAAAATCCTCTGTTACACAAACTGCTTTAAGCACTTAATGTATCCAAGACTGAGCAATAAATCTTAATTGAGAATATTTAGTTCAACAATGGATAACTGGAATGTTGATTTGTATTTAACAGAAACAAAGTTATTTAGCCCAAACTGCCTAAAGGCTCCAATTACTTAGTCTTCAGTGATACACAGTCCTAAAATGCCAAGTTGGGTGTTTTGATAAGATTATGATGAACTTCTATTACAAGTATGTCATACATATGGATTTAACAACAAACAAGCAAGGGAAATCCAGTGAATTCCAACATAAAAACAATTTCACAAATTAGAAAGCTTAGTATATCAGTGACATTGCTGTTTAAAAGTAGCATTTAAAGATTTGGAAATAATTAATAGTGAGGCACGATTGGCACAGAGGTGGAATTGCTTCTTGTGTTCCCTAGCTGCTTAGAAAAGCTGACTGCTGTGTCCTAATTGGGCCCGCATTTCTCAGGAGTACCCGGGTTCTGAATTTTTTTCCTCTACTTTCCATGCTTGAAAGAATACCAGTTTTATTCCCTGATCTGAGCTTGAGGTCAGATAATTACTATATGAAATCAACCTCTCTGCGCATAGCATAATGGTTAAGGTTTAATATGGCTTTGGAAGCAGATAAACCTGGATTTGAATCCCACTCCACTATCCATCACAGGCAACCAATTTTTTCAATAAGCCTCACTTTCTGTATCTATAAAAGAAGGATAAGAAACCCTTCCAGAAATGATTAATGTGAGATAATTAATGCAAAGCATTTTACAAGTGCTTGACATATTCTAAGTGCTTAAAAAGTAGTCACTATAATTATGTTATTTTTGTTGCCAAAGTGATGATGGTTCTACTGTATAACGCATCCTAGGCTAAGGACAAGCAAACACAAAGGTGGGGGTTCATGATGAGAATACAGGTTCCATAAAGGAGGATAGATAATGATTGATTTGAGTTGATACTTCCCAGCCTCACCAAACAGAATATTGTGTTTTCTCCTTACATCTGGGAAAAAATAATTTATAATCTGATAACCAATATGCCCGAGGAGAAAAGCAACTGAACGGTAGCTCCTCCTTTCCTAATCACCTAATTTTCTTCATGGAAATGGTTTAGAGAATGCAGTGGGCAGGAGTTTAAGCCAGAGATTGCCCAGACAGACTCATCATGAAAAAATAATTACAATAATTTCCTGCAGTGCAAAATATCAGTGCAGTTCGATAAGTAAATAACAAAGTAATAAATATCCCTATGTATATGTATTTCATGGATATGGTGATCATGTATACCAAGAAAAATAGGTTTGTATTTATTTTTTACACACATTCATGTGTCCACCCACAGTACTGGAAAATTCCATTTTAGAATTCATCTCAGGGGAATAGCTCTAAGAGAATCTTATGAAGTGGGATTACAATGCCATCAATTCTCGGGAGTAATTCAAAGATTCTTCTCTATCAAATGTTTCCTTATGAGACTTAACCTTCATGCTGAAAGAGGCCTTTGGATGCCTCCATTTGACCTCAAACTTTCTAGCTGGGTTCTTCTTTCCAGCTTGGCTTTTGGCACAGGTGGAACCTTGAGGGCAAAGCATTCCCTGATAGGAACCAAAATTACCCCCTGAAGCAATAAGGACTGCCCTGAGCCAGAAAGACCCCTCCCGGGATTGACTCCAAGATGATGATCCATTTGACTTTCACTGCCTACCTGCACTTACCCACCACCTTTGCCCCCACACTTTTGCTTATAAAAACCTGGAAGTATTTTCATCATTCTGGGGGCAATCTCTGAGACATTGAGTCCACTGCCTTCCCAGTGTTGGCCTCACTGAAATAAACTTGTTGGTGATGTCACCAACACTCCTTTCTCTGCCTTTGGATTTTGTCAGCGGTGAGTGGCTCAACCTGGTCTCCTTGGGACCCCCAGAGCCAGGGCCTTAGCTACAATGCTATACTAAATAGCAATTCAATTTTATATATAAAACAAACAAACAAAAAATAGTCCACTTACTTGCGTCACTGCTCTAAACTCTCCAGAGGAGAAAAAGTAAGTAAACAATAGCAAAAATAATATTTTTAAAAAAGAAAACAATAATCTGAAATGCTTCAGATTTTGTGTAAAGTAGTAAACAATATGTTATTGAATATATTTTAAGAAAATGTTTCAAGCACACAGTGAAAACACTAATTTTTTAAAAAAATAGTTATTATGCAACGTAGTTTTTTTTT
>NC_138371.1:81086361-81127630 GCF_054177405.1 Leptonychotes weddellii | reverse complement strand
CATAGTTTTAACCTTTTTTTTTTAAAGATTTTATTTATTTGAGAGAGAGTGAGTGAGAGAGAGAGCATAGGCAGGGACAGAGGGAGAGGGACAAGCAGACTCCCTGCTAAGCAGGGAGCCTGACGTGGGGCCCTATCCCAGGACCCTGGGATCATGACCTGAGCCGAAGGCAGACACTTAACAGACTGAGCCACCCAGGCGCCCCCAGTCTTTAACCTATTTTAATCAATGCCTATAAAAGCTTGAAACCCGCATCATCTTACCTGGCTTCCATCCCTCCCAAATAAAGAATCTGAAGTGACTGAATATAGATAGGACTTTCCTGCTGTAAACTTATTCACAATGATATTTTTTATAGTTAATTTATAAATAATAGTCTCTCTAGCCTATTGGGATAGATCAAAAACTATAATAACAATCAGAATGAATAAGGCATTACTGTGCAAAGAAGTTAATTTTATCTTTACACTAACTTGACCAAGTCTATTTTTGTCCTATTCTTTCTTTCTATGAGAAATCTCTGAGGTGCTAAGGAGACCTAAATGGCCACAGGGTTAGACAGGAGAGGGAGGAGAAAGAGCAAGACGAACATGTGAAAAAGCAAATTTGGAAATGAAATATTTCTAATTTTTCCTCTCTAGTTAGCCATGTTTTGATTTATAAGCAATCCTGTGGACATAATTCTTACACTTCATACTTTGAGAAAATTTTGTCATAAATACAAATATTTCCTACTCATCAGATAATTGAAGGGAATGCAACATGAACAACACTCAGATCACTTAATATGCACTTCTTTCACAAAGTAATCTTACTCAACTATGATATATAAATAAATCTTGGAATTATTCAATCATGTAAGATCCTGTTGCTATTGGATAAGAAACAGTGGTCACCTCATTCAGCAAATATTTGTTGAAGATCTACTTATATGTCAGCACTGAGCTATGAGTTAAGGACACAATGGTAAATAAAACAGATATGGTCTCTAACTTTGTAGTTTCCTTTCTAGCTGGTAAGCAGTAGTTATTCAAATATTCAACAAACAAACGGAAGTCTAAAATAATGACAGGAGCTGTAAGGTGAAATGGTGCTAAAGGTGTCTATTTTAAGAGACTTTGGCCTTGTCAAGGTAGGTCAGGGAAAGCTTCTTTGAAGAAATAATATTTGATTTGAAATCTGGCAGATAGGCAGACAACTGAGTTGGGAGACATTTCTGGGAAAAGGAATACCTTGTTAAAATACACTGTTAGGGGAAAAAGTCTGACAAGTTGAGAGAAGCAAAGAAGGAAAATATGGCTGGAGTGGATAACTTTGAGTCATACTACAAGTCCTTTTAGGTAGTAAACTCTATGAGGAAAGCATTCATATCTCCCCTTTTTGCCTTGTTTCTCAGTAACTGGCACTCTGTAGGAACACATTTTTTTTCCATTTTCTTCAAGAGGCCCACATACATACAAACTACACATGAATCCTTACCACATGTTTCTGACTCTTTCTCATTAGTATGTCATTGCTACAAAGCAAGTATTACATAAAAAGTCATCTTTGTGTCATCCATAATGCTTAGCATAACACATTAACATTAGCCACTTGATACATGGATTTGGATTTAAGAAAGAAGGGTTATTGTAGAGATGTCTTTCTTTCTTTCTTTCTTTCTTTCTTTCTTTCTTTCTTTCTTTCTTTCTTTCTTTCCTTTCTTTCTTTCTTTTCTTTTATTTTCTTTTTTTTAAATTTAGATGTGGCTACTTCTGAAACATTCTTAAGCATTGTTTCTTTTTCTCCTCCTAGGTTAAAAAGGACATATTATCATCCTTTATATAATAATCTATATCAAATATGTTAAATTCCGTAAAATAAAGTCATTTGCCCAGCTTCCATTCAGAAAGCATGGCTAATTAATGATAGCTAAATTTTGTTCACTTACTGTTTCTGCTTAATAGAGCTTTTACTAGATTTTATTTAAATATTTATGGAAATTTACATTTGGATCAATATACACAATTGCTATATTTGCAGGCATATAGATTAGTGGCATATAGAGTAAAATATAGGAAAGTTTGTGTTTAGAAATTGTGATGTTCATTTAATGTATCAACCCGGCTTGGCTATCATCCCCACTAATATAGATTTTGCTGTGATGGTATTTTGTAGATGTGGTGACTATTTGCAATCAGTTGACTTTAAGTTAAGGATATTGTGCTAAAAAATCTAGGTGGGTTTGATCCAGTTAGTTGAAAGGCCATAAGACTAGAACTAAGGTTTCTATGAGGAAGAAGAAATTGTAGCCAAGGTCTACAGTTTAAGCTGCTGCCTGAGACTTTCTATCCTGCCAGAGGATTTCAGATTTGCCTAGCCAGCCCCCACAATTTCATTCCACAAACCCTTGTAATAAATCTCTTTATATATCTATATCTATACGACTACACATCTCTCTCTTTCTCTCTCTCTCTCTCTCTCTATCTATCTATTCATACACACTACTGGTTCTGTTTCTCATGAAATCCTGAAAGACACACAACTGTCTCCCATCCCCTATTGTAGATCATTTTTTAGAATCAGCTAGTGAAGAATACATTAGTGAACACAATTCTTCACAAATGATGCTTTTATTATATTTTAAATGAGTAAAAAGAAAAGCCAAAAAGAATCTATGAAACAAAGGCTTAATTTTATAGATGAGAAAACCCAAAACACACCTGATTGTCTACATTAATGTGGCTTTACTATCCACTGTCTCTAATGTCATAACTTGCTATTCTAAGAAACTTCTGTCTAGTAAGTTGGGTTGAAGATAATATTATTGCAAATTTCAGAAACTTCCTGGATAGCCCATCAACTCTTCAGCAAAAAAGAAACAAATGACACTCTATACATCAGGACTCTTTGACCCATGTTCCCTCAAAATCTATCTGTATCTACTAATCCAGAATTATATAATGATCCTAACCACGCCTCCAATTGAAACACCTACCCTACACCAGATTCCCAAATCTCAATTACTATTTCAGTGTTGCTTTTTCTTCTCTGAGACACTGCGAAAACATTGATGACTTAAAGTTCTTTCTTAGTGTGGGAAGTAAAAAACTCAGCTTTGTCTAAACAGCAGGTTGTTTTAGGGATATTTTGAAAACCCAGTATTTAACATAGAGAAGAGAAGAAATTAATAAACACTCATATATTCACTACCCAGAACTGAACAATATTAATATTTTACTATATCCAATTTGAGTCTTTTTATGAAATATGAAATAAATTTTACTAATACAGTAATGTCCCTTTTGGTAAAGATGCAATTTTCTTGTGAATGTCATTATTGTTCCTTCCCAAAGAGAACTGCTATTATAAAATTGGTATGCATATTTCCAGTTTACCTTTTTCCATTTATTTTATAAATATATTCATCCAGGAGCAATACATATTAATGTTGTATGTTTCATTTTGAACTTACATAAGTGGTATCCTATCATAATACCACTCTGCTAATGACTTTTCTCACTCAATGCTTCTGAGATCTATTTATGTCTTTTTGTATACATAGATACATAAACATACTTGCATTTCAGCACATAAACATGCTGCATTTATTTACTCATTCCTCTTTTGATGAAGATTTAGGTTCTTTCTAAATTTTTTATTATTATAAACAGTGATACATTGAATATCCTTGTACTTGTGTCAAGGCTATATTCTTGAGAGTGTATATATTCTTTAGAGTATATATATATATATATATACTCTAATATATATATCTAATCTATATCTAATATATATATCTATATATATATATTAGAGTATATATTCTTCAGAGTATATAAGTATGGAGTTGCTGGGACATAAGACATTGCATATGTGTCTTTAATTCTAAAAGTAGCTCCAAAAGGTAGACATTATTATCTCTATCTTATAGATAATAAAACTGAGCCTTTGAAAAGGAAAGAAGAATGTTTAAAGTCACAGAATTAATATAAGTATCAAAGCAGAGATTCAAATCCCTGTTTGTTTGGTTCCTAAAAGAACTTTTTCCCCAACCATATTGTCCCTCAAACACAGAAGAGGAATGTTTTGTGTGAATGTGAAAATTACTAAGTTGTCCTTAGTTCTAGGTTCCTGAAGTTCATTCTTCCTCTTGAAACTTACACCTTGAACAATTTAATTCATTTAATTTGGAGTGGGCAGTTACAGTTGGCAAATGTTAACAGATATATTAATGACCTACCAAAATAGAAATATTGCTTATTGTAGGGAAGTGAAGGAGGAGAGAGGCAGGAGATAACTTCACCTGCTCACTTGCTTCCTCTGTACATCAAAAATAAAGATATCTGTGGGCAGAAGTGTGGTAGAATACATTGGGGTGAGGATTTGCCACAGAACATCAGGATATCCAGAAAAATAAAAAGGGAAAATGATTTGTTACATTTATATATGGACAACACAGTCTCCTATTCAGCATTGCAGAGACCATCAGTTTTAGCACCTGGTTAACATGACTAGTTATCTAAATAGTAGAAAGTTACAGAAGGAACTTGTAAGTAACACAGGGCCTATTTTGGGAAGATCTGAGAGTAGAATCTAGCTACTTCAAACTTGTTTACCTCTTAGCATTAGCAGCAAAATAGTGTAAAGTTAAATCCTCACATTTGCATAAAAATTTGTTCATCTCAGAGGCTCACTTGGTACATATATTCCTCTGCAAGATTTCTAAGGATTCTATTGTATGTTTATTCTTCACTGAACTCATTTATACTCCCTACTGCAGACAATCAAATCATTCAAATTCCAGTCTATTAGACCCAATATACCTTGTATTATTACTCCTGACAGTTTCCATTATTAGAGGCCAGATGTTCCTTTAATAAATCTTTCTCATTCAATCCTCATGGGAACTTTATAAAATAGACATTTTGTCTTGATTTTACAGATGAGGAAAGCAAGTACTACCAAGATAACACTAAATTGCTGAAGGTCACTGAGTTAAATTTACTTAATGGAATCTAAAATGATTTAGGTTCTTGTGTCCCTTAAGGGCAGTGTCAAATTTTTATCAATAGGCCTAGGCCTAGTACAAAATGTAATACTCATTAAAAATCTGTTTATTGAATGAATGAATGACTTGCAAGCCATATTCATTAATGCCGATTTAAGGCATAGTTTTCAATGAGGTTCTGGGTTATTTTGGTTAAAATGGTATATCTTGCACAAATTAAAATTAAAAAGTATCATTTTGAATTGATTTTAAAGTGATTTCCAAATATAACAATAACTGACATTATATAGACATCTACTATTCGTTATTGAATATTGAATCCTCATCCATATACAGTTAAAAATATCACTTGGTGCACATCACCTTGAGGGCCCAACTACAAAGTGTAAACATTAACACTATTTTTCTTATAAATGTTCTTTATATAAGATGTTAGATTTTTTTAAATTTATTTTGAGTAGGGGAATGGATATTTAGTATTAACGGAGATAAGGTTTTCCCATTATAGAAACAAGCATATAAATTAACATTTTGGTGTAACCTGTGGCTCTCACATTACAGTATAAGGACTTTATTTGCTTATACTATTTTCATCATATTCACTTTTCCATATTAAATACTCTGAACAATTCTAGATAAGCACACACTGAATTGCTTGAGTCCAAATTGAGTCTTTTGTATGGGTCCTAATCTTGTTAAGGCCCTTGTTTCTTTTGTCCTATCATTTTCCACACAGAAGTATTAGCATTTCAATTTGCCTTTAATTTCTAACACTATCTTGAATTCCAATTGTGTATCAGATCTTAGAACGGCCAGTCCAAAGAAAAGGTTGTTAATATTATCATTTTCTATCAGAGGTTTATTCTATAGACTACATGAAAAGAATTATTTATTGTAAATCTTGGTGATAGTACACCTTTACTAAATCACTAGTAAAAATGAGCTACTTCAAATAAGGATACTACCACATCTGAAAATAATTGCTGAAAAGCTTCATGGTGAATTGATTTTACCCCCAGACTTAAAAATATATTGTGTTCAATTCAAAGCAAAATTATGATTTTCTTTTGTATATTCCATCATTTGCATTTAATATTTATCAAAATCTAGGTTCGTTATTGGATTTTTTTTTTTAAAGATACGTGAGATGACAAAAAGGCAGTGTGATTATTCCTGCCTCTTAAAGAAATATAAGAAAATAGGGAAGAGTGATTAGAATTTGAAGAAATATATATAGGTAATATAATAATGTAAAGATATCTGTGCCAACATATATAACATATTAACTTCTAAAAGAATTTTTGTAGTTAAAATTTTAAAAAATGTTTTATGTATATACATCAGAGCTTTCTTTTAGCACGATGGAGTTTTAGCTAATGATTTATAATGGTTACCAAGGGTAGAATAACAAACCAAATAAACCTACTGCATAGTGAATAAAAACTGCTGAAAACTAAATACTAAATGCTTAAATCATTATAACTATTAATAATAACACAACAATGATCAGGGGAAGTCTTAGTACATTATATTGCCACTGTAACAATGTATCAGGTATTCACCACTTAAAGTAAGATATTTATTAATTACATCAAGTTTTAAGTGACTTCAGTACTAAAGATACTTATAAAAGTTCTCATATCAAAAGAATTTATCTTCTTGTCCACAAAGTTTCCTCCTTACTTAACAACATAGACCCAATGGATTCAATGAAATTGAGGAATTCCTGATTGAATTTATATTGCTAATCTGTAATACTTTCTTTTAGGTTCTAGATCAAAGATACATTGTATAGGTTTGTCATATTAAAAACTGCAGTGATTATTAAAAAAGAAAAAAAAAACTTACCAACTGGCTCCTTTTGATTCTGAAAGAGAATCTTGCTGTTACTGCCATCCATGTTTGCCATGTTAATTGTGTTTCCATCTGTCCAGTAGAGTTTCCTTAATTTAAGAGATATGGATTAAAAATATTAGAGATAGACCTACTTGTTAACTAGAAACATACACTGAGGAATAAAGTTAATGTCAAAGTAAATTCTTGGTTTAAGATTAATTCTTTTTAAGAAGAGCCCGAATTGTTGAGACACTTGCTGACGGTAATGTACATGTTTGCCTGAGAAGAAAGCACCACTCTTGCTTTTTCCTGTCATTGAAGGACAATCATCTCACTTCCTTTTTCCTCCTACATTCACAACTGAAATATTTACCTATGACTATAGTAAATTATTTCCATTTAAAGTAATTCATCCAGATTGAATCCTCTCGGTTTAGAGAAACCAGATACCAAAGAAGAAAACAAAGTCATTTCAGCCATTCCCACTGAAAGCACTGGGGAGAAAGTATTTTAACCCTACACAAGCTCTCTACATGGTACATGATGATTAGTCAGAAGGTGGGAGAAATCTGATCTACTAAACAGTGACAATAACATCAGCACACAGTAAATATGTTAACAACTGGTGTTTGAAATAAAATCAGTCACTTTTCCCTGCATCTACTTTTTTTCTTCTTTTTTATTCTGAACTGCTACTCCTTAGAAACAAATTAATAAACTCTTGCAATAATGTATAAAAATCTGGTTTTATGCAGATAACAGAAATCTCTAACCAGGGATCTCTTTTACAATTTCCATATTCACTTTTTTTGACTGGTATAGCTGATATGTTAATTCCTCTGAATTAAACAAAGTTTTTATATAAAATCAGGGCAAAAATGTGTGAGATTTTTGAAAAACTTCACAAAAAATAATCATACTTTACCCCCTGACTGGGTGAGCTGCAAGACACTGTGGCTTATCGATTCCGTGGATAATTGAGGTTTTCAAAGAGCCATCTAGTCGTGCCACATTAATTTGTGTCTCATCAAATTCGGAGCTAACCCAATATAAATTACGTGAGACCCAATCCACTGCTAGCCCTCTGATACTCTGAATATCTGTAAAAAAGGAAAGAGACAATTAAAAGTGAATGAAATTTCTCATTCTTTTTGACTTTCCAAGTAAGTTATTTTCTGTCTCAGGGAAAATTTAATTTACCCTTCAATTTGTTAGCTAAAATTGTACAAGATTGTAATCTCATTCCCTTATCAGCCCTTCTTAAGGCATGAATAATCATTAATGTCTTACTGCTGAGCCATTTGAAAAACTGAAGCAACAATTAGCATTGAAATTACACTAACACTCAATGATTCACTAGTAAACACTTAGCAGCAGACACAGGCAGCAGTCTTATGGGCCAAGGTGACCAAAATTCAAATTAGAGTAAAAGCTTCTCCAGTTGGTAGCACATCTTTCTAGTTAGGAAAAAGTACTTGTGGGCCGTCAACAAATGGGCTATGTTGTGTTTTAAAGTGCTAATTTGTTCCTGAAATTAAATAAAACGCTTAAACTTTCCTAAAAAAATCACCAGAGTTGAACATCTTTCAAAATAGATAATTAACAGAAATTGACTGAGATATGAGCAAAGAAACAAAATCCTTTTAATATTCCTCCAACGTGGATTCTACAGAAATTACTGAAATCTAATTAAGTTTCGATTCATTATAGCCAATATGAATATTTGGGTTGTTATTCCTTGATTATTTAATTAGGCATCTTTAAAAAAAAACGATAGAATTTAGGCTTAAATGCGATTGTACGTTTTAATTAAAGAAACAAATTAAAATCAAGTATTTAAAATGATGGATCCTATAAAATCTTTTTAGCATATTTACTGGAAAATCTTTTTAAGATATTAACCTATAAAGTAGGCCAGTGTGGTCCCCAATCCGTGGCACTTGAATAGTCTAATTTGGTTTTGTCTTTATTTTACAAAATTTTGTTACTTGCAAGCATACTGAATCTCTAAAGCTCTTTAGACCGGTGTTACTCAAACTTCCAAGACCTCTGGAGATTGTAAAAAAGGAAGACTCTGATTCAGTCATTCTGAGGAGGGGCCTGACATTCTGCAAGTTCTAACTAGCTCCGAGGCCCTGCTCCAAAGCAGTGGTTCCAACCGACATGCTTCCAGAATCACAGAGCAGCTGTTGCTTAGCTCTTCAAATGGCTATGTCTTCCATTTTTATCATTTTTAAAAGATGCCACAAAGCTAGATTTTCATGTGAAAGTAAAAATACCAGATGTGTAAAATTTGCTAATTATTTCAAAATTTAAAAGACTAGAATAAGACAAAGAGACCTGGCAGTTCTGGGTCGCTTGTAACAGTAATGTTGGCATGGTGGGATCTACCACACGTTTCTGTCCTCCAGTCTTGACACAGCCTACTTTCTGCTCAAAAATCCTCTTATTATTTCTAAGTAACTTTTAGTCACAGCACTCTTAGGAGATATTCTCCATGTTTCTATTCTCTTCCTAACAACATCTTCTCCTCTGCAATTTACCTTTCATCATTAATTTACTGGTAAGTTGGTGAATCTTAAATGTGAACTTTATTTCTCAACCCAATACTCAAAATTTCTTTTTATTTTCAGTTATCCTCATCCAGATCCCTTTTCTTGAGAAAAAGTAATACAACACCTCTGTAAAGCTAAACCTGCCATGTCTGAGATTTATTTATTTGCCTCACCCACGATATTTACTCCTTCTGTTCCTTTACCCTCTGGACATAATTGGGTTGCTTCGAGACAGTCTTGCATTTATAATGAGAAGTTCTGGCTTCATGGTCTAGGTTGGGTGCCTATTTTTTGTCTTTAATCAAGTCACTTAAATTTCAGCCTCTATTCTTATCAGGAAAATGAGGCTAATTACAGATAATACATAGGATTGCTGTGAATATTACATTAGATGATGTGTATTTAAGCACTTTAATGCAGGGTTGAGGGGTATTTTGCCAATCCAAGGACTTAAGGCTTTCTGCATTTTTACCCTGGATTGCTTGGTATTGGCAAAAATAACACAGTGTGCTTTTATTTCCTCGAAAATACATGTTATCCAAAGGTTTTTGTTTTTGTTTTTGGCTGTTTCTGCTGCTCAAAATCCTTTCATTTATTTCTGATTGACTCCTAATCACATGGTCTAGAGAATACACTGCACTCCTAAATTGGGAAGCATAGCCAAATGTAAGCTATTAATACCTATTTAGTCCTTGTCAATTCTATGGTTCATGCTCTTTCCAATCTATTTCTGTCTTTAACACTGCAATAGCATCCAGTCTTTTTCCTCATCCAACCAAATGATTTAGTTGCTGCCAGCTTATTTTTCTGACTAGAGAGCTCTGCATCATGACCTTTGTTTGTCCCAAAGATATTTAATAGCTTCCAAGCACTCAGAAAGTGATGTCTAAATTCCTTAGCCTGGCTTTCTATATAATCTGAATATAACTACCTTTCCAACTTTATTTCTCACTATTTTTAACCAGTTACCTCACACTTTAGTCATACTGATTAATGTTTTCAGATCTCCAGACTTGTCCTGACCTTTCTAACCTATAGGGAATTACGTGTACCTCCAAACCTTATCACATTTCCACTTACCTGAATCTCACACAAAAATAAGCAAGCTGATTGGCAACATCACCCTTCAAACAACAAAAACCTAATCAATTCTCTTATATATTCCAGCCAGAAAGTTTGTCTCTAATAGGACTGTATCTGGTCAGTTCCTTTGTACTTAACGTGATAGTTATTTGCTGACATATTACTACTCTCACATATACTTCTTGAGGGTAGGCTCCTTGCTAATATATCTTTATACCTCCCTTCCCAAATGTATACAACACTGCTTTCAACATAAATGTTTTTAATGAATTGATGAAAAAATTCATGACATGCACAATCTATAATTTTAAGGCTATCTGAGCTGAGTTAGAATTATCAGATAAGTTCCTCAAGTTCATTCTCAAGAGTAAATACATATCTAAATACATACTCACCCAATATTAATTCTCATGCTCTTATCCTTACCTTTTTTCTACCCACTAGATTAGATTTTTTAATTATCAACTTTAAGTCTAAAATAAAACTTTTGTCTTTTTTGACCATTCTTAATACCTACATCGTTTTGTTTTTTTTGTTTTTGTTTTTTTTTTAGACTCACCTGGTAAATTCACCATAAGGGTGGGGAGGGATAAAAACTGCCATATGGGGGCGCCTGGGTGGCTCAGTTGGTTAAGCGACTGCCTTCAGCTCAGGTCATGATCCTGGAGTCCCGGAATCAAGTCCCGCATCAGGCTCCCTGCTCAGCAGGGAGTCTGCTTCTCCCTCTGACCCTCCCCCCTCTCATGCTCTCTCTCTCTATCTCATTCTCTCTCTCAAATAAATAAATAAAATCTTAAAAAAAAAAACAACTGCCATATGTTTAGTGAAATTTTTCTTTCCTTGATAAAAACATTGAAATCATAAATTCTAACTCAACCCCTGTTTTCAAGGAAGTCAAAGACTTCTGAGCAAATTTCTCAAAGGGTTCAATTTTCTATATTGAGGGACCCTTACCTCTTGAGCTAAAACAGATTAGATATTTTGAAAAGCCCTTCATTGCAATAATATTTTCTGAAAAATGATAAATTATAACTTTTAAATGATTTATCAAGATCACAAGACAGGAAAGTCTCTACATGCTAAGATAGACTTGTTTGTTAGCTAAAACCATAAAGGAAGGCAAATGAGAATACAGAGTCTGGTGCAGCCATAGGGACAAAAACCTGAGAAATCAAATCAAGTGATAATCTAGAGATATATGGAATATTAGTTGTTAGTGCAAGTGGGTTCGGTCTTTAAATGCACAAATACTAGGAGAGCTAAACAAGAATAATACCAGGTGTATTAGAAGGGTATACATCATCACTGATAGGTGAATGGGAAAAAAAAAAAAATTCTCCTTGCCTGCTTAAAAAGAAGAATAATTTAAAAATAAAAACAAAACTTATTTTCTCTGTTCTTTCTCTGGTACAGAAAACAAAACACAACAAAACCAAACCAAGCCCAAACCAAACACAAACAAACAAAAACTTTAAGCATAGGTCTATACTGGAGCAAGAGATCACTAGCTTATAAATGGGATATCCACTGGTTGGGTAGGGGATAATGAAATTCAAATGATTTCCAGTTTACAGTGACTCCTTTTCCCTCTAGCAGAAGCAAATTCAAATCCTCTATGGAAGAAAAAAAATTCTTCAACCCAGGCCCTCACAATTTCCCTAGATTATGTTCATTCTCATAGTAGATCAGAACAAAAAAATAAAACACAAAAAGAAATGAAACATGAGAGCAAGAGTTAAGAGAAAAATCAACAACAGATTTAAGCCTCCAAAGCCTACATGTTTTTAAATTATTGTGCAAGATAAAGAAAAGTGAGTGGAATATTTTAAAGGAAAGCATATGCTTTGAAATAATAAGCAAAGCCAATAATTTATTTATTTATTTTTAAAGATTATTTATTTTAGAGAGAGAGAATGTGGGTGCGGGAGGGGTAGAGGGAGAGAGAGAATCTCAAGCAGACTCCCTACTGAGTGCAGAGCCTGATAAAGGGCTTGATCCCATACCCATAAGATCATGACCCGAGCAGAAATCAAGAGCCAGGTGCCCAACCAACTGAGCCACCCAGGTGCCCTGCCAATAATTTATTTTAAAAAAATACTCTTGGAAGACATAAATGAGAACCAAAAATCACTTGTAAATATTTTTTAAACAATATTAAAAAAGAAGCAATGTATTAAATGGATTAACCAGTAGCTTAGACACAATTCAGCCAGTAAACTACAAGACAAATTGTAGGAGTTAGCCAGGGCCAACACAGAGAAGCAAAAAGATTAAATGAGTTGGAGAATGAGTAGTCTAGCAAATCCAGTCAAAGTTTCCAAAGGAGGAAATACACTAGGTTAGAGAAAATGGTGAGACATAATATTTGAGGGTTTTTTCCTCCCTTGGCTGATGCAAGACATGATCCCATAGGAGGCACAACAGACTCTTGGTGGCTAAATAAAAACGTTGTCATGAAGACAAAGAAAGAATGTTAAAAGCATCTAGTTAGATAAACACAGAGATTCTTAATAGCTATAAAGAATGTAAAAGATGGTAGATTAATATCTGCAAAGGGTTGAGAGAAAATAACTCAACTTAAAATTTGTACTCAACAAAATTACCTTTATATCTATATCTCAACAACAGCAAAAATATTTTTCCTTAAAAACAGGCAAAGGGATGGAATAGACATTTCTCCAAAGCAGGTACAGAAACGGCCAACAAGAACATGAAAGGATGTTCAACATCACTGATCATAGGGGAAACACAAATCAAAATCACAGTTAGAGACCACATCATACCCATTAGGATGGCTACTGTAAAAACAACAATAACAACCACCACTACCATAACAACAAAACCCAAGTGTTGACAAGGATGTGGAGAAATTATATATATATATATAAATTCTGACACTTGCTACAATATGGATGAACCTTGAAGACATCATGCTGTGTCAAATAAGCCCTTCACAAATAGACAAATACTGTGTGATTACACTTATAAGAGGCACCTAGAGTACTTAAATTCATAGACAAAGGAAGTAGAATGGTGGACACTTGGGAAGTAGAATTACCAGGAGTTGGTAATTGTTGTTCAATGGCTATAAAGTTTCAGTTACAGGATGAAGAGTTCTGGAGATTGGTTCACAGTGTGAATGTACTTAAAACTACTGCATTGTACACTTAAAAAGGGTCAAGATGATAAATTTTATGTGTATTTTACCATGATTAGAAAAAACTATCAAAAACAAAAGCTAAATAAATATATTTTCAGACAACATATCAGATTATCACTAACAGATTATCACTAAACTAAAGGAACATTAAAAGGCATAAGTCAGAGAGAAGAAAAATGATCACAGTAGAAAGGCCTTAGATGAAAGAGGAATGGGGTAAGCACATAAATTGGTTGACATGAAAATAAAACTAAATGGAAAACACACACACACACACACACACACACACAATGGTTGTCAATTCTCTGTTTCTGAAATTTCTTTCTTTCTTTCTTTTTCCCCCTATGCAGTGGACCTGCTGATACCAGCATCCTGGAGGTGGGCATAAAGGCTTTTGCCCAAAATTGGATATGCCTTCAAAGAAGGAAGGGATCCCAACTGTCACAATTTTCTGAGGGCAGAAATGTCTATATCTGATCAAAACTCATTTGAAGTGGGTTTCTGGGCAATTATGTATCTGTTTTTAGGGGCAAAGTAAAAAAAAAAAACAAATTGGTAACATTTTTGCAAAGCTTTTTCAAGGGAACTTTGTAAATATTAAATATTCCATTTACTGCAACTATGAAAAACTGTATATATACACACACACATATTACTATATATAACACATGGTATACAAATTAACAAAACATCCATAAACACAATCCAGCCTAAGAAATAGAATATTACAAATACATTAGAAGCCTTCTCTATATACCCTCACTAATTTTATGCTTCAACTCTGAACAATTTAGTGTTTATTATTGTCTTGGTTTTGTCAGTTTTAACACATATATATGTATCCCAAACTTACGTTGTTTTTTTCCTAGAGAATATGAAGCAGAATTGCAACTTTTTCGCTAATCATATCTCTTAATCTCCTAAACCTGTAACTATTGATATTTTACAGGAACAATTCACTGCTGATTTGGGAAAATGTCCAAAGTAAGGTTGTCTATTTTATTTTCATCTGGATCAATGTCTCCAACATCTTCCCAATGATCTGGTTAACTTCACCTCTCTCCCAGCCATCAGGTTTTTTTTTTTTTTTCCTACCATACCCTTGATGTCTGTCACTTTCTTATATCTCTCATTGTTCTAGCCTAATTTTTGCTCTAGATTTAGAACATTTCTTAACCTTCTAGCTGTATCCTTATCTATAATTTCTTTTCACTCTTTCAGATTTCCACCTAATTTATCTTCAAAAGAGTTTGAATCACTTATAACCAGCTCTAAAAGTCTTTAATGGTTACCCAATGCCTTTAGGAGAAAAAAAATACAAAAATACAAAAAAAAGCTCCTCTTCCTGATGTAAAACCCTTTGTGCTCTGCTGTCACATTAACCTTATAATTTATTCTTCTTGAAGGTCTAGCTACTGCTCACTACTTGCTCTTCCCTTTATATAAAGTGTCCAGAGCTTTGTGACTACTGATACCTCAACATGGACTGATCTGCTACTATTTCCCCCCAAGGTCTAATTTGACTACTATTTCCTAGTGGGCACTTTGGTGATCCCGTATAATAACTTAGTATTCCTTGTGCTAATTTTCTAAGTATCTTACCCCCTTATTAAACTCCATATCTCATTTAACCTTACATTTTAGTTAGTGTTTGTATCTCATTATTTTACCAGATATGAAGCTGCCTGAGGTTATAGACTGTCTTAGCTAAATACAGCCATCTCCCCACCCACCTAATGTTTCACATATAGAATCCACATTTAGAATTTCCCTATGGGGAAAAAATAAAATAACATTCTATCCTTCTAACTAAAAGATAAAGAATAAACACAGGAAGTATGGCTCATTTAGCACTCATTGCTATCGATACATAGTTCTCAATGAAACGGCCTTTATAGGTGTGGTTTTGCCTTTCTTTCTTTCTTTCTTTTTTTTTTCTTTTCTTTTCTCTTTTTTTAAATCACAGATGTAGACATTCTTCCACTGAAAGGTTTCCTGGGTGAAAATGAAAATTGAAAATCCTATTCAGAAATAGGCAAAACAACAGATGTTCCCTATCCAAACTTTCTACTTGAATTCAAGGCCTGGTTCCAAAATCTAGATTTCACTGTTATTACTGACCTGTTTTCATTTCCTTCATTCTCTCTGGACCAATTTTCACAATAGTTTTTTTTTTTTTTTTCCCCTTAAGCATTTTTATTACTGGGTACAATTAAATATGGTATCTTGCAAAATAGAGGGAATGAATAAATCTTAATACTCACTGACAAAATAATTATTGGCAGAAGTGGATAACAATTTCAAATAATAATGGAAATCTACTTTGAAATAGGTCCAATTAGATTCAAAGTACCATTGAGAATTAAATTTTATATAGTGGCAATGTGATCAAAAGGTCTGCATTTAAAGAGGTTTATATTTTTGTAGTTAAAAAAGCATATGATTATATGATAATTCCCTACCATATAAATCAGTGTTCTTTATAAACAGATAACTTCTAATTTGTATTAATCTTCCTTTTGTTCATTTTAGCATCTGCTTAACTCAGCTTAATAGTCTAGTTCTTTCAGATGGTAGATGACTCTAGAAAAAATACTTTGTTCAATCAATGGTACTTGCCCAACGTTGAGTCCTTAATTTTCCAGAGGTGAACAATTCACTTTGCCCTAGAATAATCAGATACATCAGGAGTTTTTTCCAATAAGTGAATTTGTATTGATAGTAGCCTTGGAACCTCATAAAGCTGCCAACATATCTCTAAAAGCTTTTTCTTATATATCAGAATAACCAGTCAAACTATTGGCAGAGGGGTGGAATAACCCTTATACTTCACCCAGGTGCTACTAGGTGAAATCAGCGGAGTATGCTGAGTGTATATTAAGTGAACATTGGAAATAAATTTTGTACAAACCATGTGGTTATAATAAAGTTTCTGCTCTCTACTTGCCAAAGTTCCTTATTTGTAAAAGAAAGGGACGCTCAGGGGGAAAAACAGCATTAGCTTTAGAGTCAATTCAAACTTGGATGTAACAAAGCTCTGCTATTTCCTAGCATGGGAAACCTGAATTAAATGCCTCCTCATTTTTAAAAACAGAAAGCAACATTAACTTCAAAGCACTGCATGGGGAATAAATGATAGATAAAAGAAGAATAGATACAAATGTGAAAACTCAACTGTGCAACTCCCAGTTATATAAGGAACTTTAAGGTCTAGTAATGTCTTCTTTTTTTCTTATGATGTTAATTGCAAGTTAATTTCTTGCTATGTTAATTTAGAGTTTGAGGAGGACAATCCTCTATCTAGTAAGGTATAATGGTGGGCAATATATAAACAAGTACTCAGGAGGGGCAACTGAGCATAAAAGGACAACACCAAACCACTGGGTATGAAGTCCCAAATTCTTTCATTGTAGAGTAATGAGGATGACAGGAGCTCTAAACATACAGTCCAGAGTGTGAATGTGTCTCCACAGTGAATGTTTCCTCACTTTGTTTCTGAGACAGAGTTTTAACTTTCACAAGCTTAAGCTTTCTCATCTGCAGAATGAAAGTATTTCTTAATAATAGGTTTATAAAGATTACATGAGATTATGGTGCTTGCCACATTAATGACAGCTAGTATTATTCATCACATCAGAAAAACAAACCTGAAAGCATCAATAATTAAAAAATATCTGTGGGGCGCCTGGGTGGCTCAGTTGGTTAAGCGACTGTCTTCGGCTCAGGTCATGATCCTGGAGTCCCGGGATCGAGTCCCACATCAGGCTCCCTGCTCGGCGGGGAGTCTGCTTCTCCCTCTCCCACTCCCCCTGCTTGTGTTCCCTCTCTCACTGTGTCTTTCTCTGTCAAATAAATAAATAAAATCTTAAAAAAAAAAAAATATCTGGACCAAGCAGTGACTCAAGGATAAGTATTAATCACCACCAGAGAGTCAGGCTGCAGACCACTAGCAAGAACATCTGTTATGAATTGTTATAGTACTTTTTCTTAGAATACAATTACTTTTTTTGTGTGTGTGAAAGAGGCAAATATACATATGATAATAAATATTTGTTATTTTATACAAAGAATGCATCTATAGTCATGTGTTAGTATTTATGCTTACAATGAAGTGTGCTTTGTACAAGTAACTGTAACAAATAGCTCAGGTAGGTAGTACATAAATTAAGAACAGCTTAGTATTTTAGCATATGGAGAATGGCAAGGCAAGAAAACTATTTCTAGACCCCTTCATGAAGGCTCAGTGTTTTTTCAGAAAATGGTCTGCTTGGGGCAATGGACAAATGTAGAGCCTGATTTTTGAAGCAGGTTTCACATTAGACTTAGGCTAAGGAAGATAAGGAAAGAAAGAATATCTCAAGAAAAAGTCCAGTAGAGGAAGGACAGCGAAGTGAGAAGATACAGAGGCCAGCATGTAAGAAATAAGAGAAGGTCAGACAGACATTCTCAGGGAATCCAAAAGATGAAAGGATAAAGTAAAGTACAATTACTGGCAGGATTTGAAATACTTTGATGAGCTCACAAGATGAACTGTCAAAAGTTCATCTCAAGCTTTCTATTAATGGAAAGATAAATCAGTCCTTAACAAGTTTTCACCCTGGAAGAAAGGAAAATGCAACATCATTCAACTTGTACGGTAACCAGAAATGAAGGACTTATCTTCAAAAATGCTTATTCCTCAACCTTCATATACAATTAATTAAGTTCCTCTATATTTTCACTCTTATATTTCTATAATTCTCCCTCATTTCTCTATCTCTATTGTTTCCTTTCTAGTCCAGGTTTTTATCACATCTTACTAAAACCACTATACCAGCCAACGACCTAGCCTCCCAGAGTCCCTGGCTCACCTACCCCTCATCTCAGACCTCTTCAATTCTCTACTAAACCTAAAAGCTAAAACCAATATTTTCCAAAGGCAAACCTAACCACATAACTGCTCCCTCCTTGAAACACTCCCTTGGTTCTCATTATTTTCAGTACTAATATAAAAATCAACAACTTATAAAGTCTAGATTCAGTTTCTATTTATTTTATTGCTAAATATTTAGAGTTCAACCACTGCATTTGCATGTATGTCTAACTTCACTTCACCTATATTTTCTACTTTGGGGAAAGTTACTTTTTTTTAAATGGTTAATTTAACAACATTTACCAATAACCTATGGTTTAAACTGTCAGGTCAGAAGGTGGACAGAAATAAGTTCCCTGTCATATTTGTGTAGTCTAGTTCTGTAGAAATTTATGCAAAAGGAAGTCGATAATAAGCTTGAGTCAGAGAGGGAAACCAGTCCTTCCCAATATCCTATATATTCCGTATACAAATTACTATCTCCCCATCAGCAAAAAGGAGTCTTCAAATATGTTTGTTTAGAAATCCATAAATTTCAAGGAGATCCCTTTTGAATTTTTTCTTCTTTTGAAACTAAATTTCTAGTTATCAGACTATCATGTGCAACATAATTATAGCATTCTACAATTTTAAAGACATAGCATATTATTAAATCTCTGAATAATCAATTCCAACTTTCAATTAACAACATAGAATTGAATAATAAGAAAAGAATACAAAAGAGACTTGTGATTTTTATAAATTGAATGACATTTTTTTTTAAGTTGTAATGTGCAAAACTCTTACCTCTTGAAATAACAGTTTCCAATCCAGTTCCATTAATAAAAGCCCGTTTAATGGTTTGTGTTTTAATATCTGTCCAGTATAAACGTTCTTCAGATGCATCAAAGTCTATCACAGTGACATCATCAATATCAGGGACTGTAAAGGCCGTGATAAAGTTAAAATACGGATTATCAATATCCACTCCTCTGATTTCAGAACGTCTTGCATATAGAAGAAATTTTTTCATTTCTAGAAAAGAAATAGAAATAAGTGTTTTATAAGCTCGGCAAGTTTGAGGCAATCTATAAATTCTAAAATTATAACTTGTTGATGATTTAATGGAATTTTAACACCAGAAAATCATAATCAAGATTTGATGGGCATAGGTGAGTTATCTATTACTTAAATTAAAATACTTAAGAAACAAATGTAAAACAAGTTAGAATTCTTAAGTCATTATTTTTCTTTAGTTAGAAACACCAAGAAATTCTCAGTGATTTGATCTTAGAATTTTAAACAATTGCTAAAACACATGAATTCTGCAAATGTCAAACAACCATATTTGTTCTTTGTACCCAATTATAACAAAATTAAATGATTTTTGAAGGCATTTAAGAACATTTTTATACTATCTCTGAATAAAATTAAACATGGATTTAAAAATCATGTTCATGTTTTCCTTATCAAAATTGGGGTTCAAATAATGTTAAAGCATGCTTTATTATACATTTTTTTAAATCTGTAGTAAGTAACATTGTGAGGCATTGCATCATTTTTACTTTCCATAGACACTTTTTTGAACTGAGTTTGTAAAATAGGAGGTTAAACAGAAACAGAAGTCACAGATATTCTATTATTTCATTGCTCTCTTTGGAATTATTATTGTTGTGATATGTTAAGATTACATATAATTAATAAATCAACATGTGCCTACATTCCTGAGTTAAGATTTTGTGAGTATATTCTTTTCTGCCCTTAAAAGTAATTGCTCTGCAAATAACAAAAATTACTCAAAATTAAAATAAAACAGCAAACAACCCACAGTCTGATTCACAAATTTCATTATCGTTTTTCTAGTTTAAATGTGCTGTTTAAATATTTTTAAGAAATATATCAAAGTTATATATTTTACTTCACTTTTCCCCCCTTTGAGTTGATAATCTCCTATAAAATGATGTGAGAGTAACTTTAGAAGAGCAGGAAGAGATTAAAGCTGTTAAGTACTTCTTTGTTACATGGGTTACCTACATCATCACTTTCTGAAAATGCACTTTCACTTACAAATATCCCTGTTTTGTAGAGATAAATTCTGCTAACATACCAAATAAGAAAGTGGCAAGAAAAAAATGAATAAGGTAATAAATAGTAAAGTGCAGCATATCACATATTTAAAGAATTTGTCAGTCTTTCCAAAAGTAGATGAATCATCAATAGAGTCTGGAAATAGCACTACCTTAAATGTTTTTAAGGAATTAAAAATCTCTTCTGCTTTACTTTAAGCAAAATCTTAATGCTAATACAATTTGAGAGAATTCAATTTGAATTTTAGATAGGAACTTCAAGAAGTTTACCATGGCAGGTCTTCTTGTCTGAGGAAAGCTTCATCAAGTGGGGGCATGCACAAGCAGCACTCCTATTATGACTGATCAGACACACGTGAGAGCAGGGGCCTTTGCCGTCATTAGCTGCACAGGGATTGGGAGCTGTAATTACACAGTGAAATATTAACAGTGAAAAAGGGAACCTCTGAGGTTGACAAGGGTAATTCACTTAAAGATTCAAAGTGAAGTTCCTATATGGCACCCATTACTGGGATGAATAATATGACAATAATAGACAATCACATACAGCAATTACATTAATAAAGACATTTTCCTCCTCAAAGATAACAACTAAGTTAACGCCCTCAATTTTCTCTAAGTCTAAATATATGCATCCTATTTCCTTAGAAGCAAAGACTTTTTCTGAGAAAAAAAAAACAACCCAGGAATAATTATTAAATTTAGTTTATAATAAGTTCATCTAAATCATAATCCAGGAATTGAGTGTATCAGTGGATATTGTTACTTTCCTAACCTACGATATAGACTCTCTTTGTGCCTGAGCACACCACTCTTAGTGTTTCCCTAGGAAACTGTGTTGTTACATACATATCTTTCCTTCAGGTCATATGATCTTTATCAAATCAGAAGCCTAAGTGAAGAAATGTTAATATCCTTCATTATTAAGACATCTACTTTTTCTTTTTTTTTTTTTCTCTACTAACTGGCTAAAGTTTCCTCTACTTACACAGACTTGCTAAACTATATTGTATAACTAAGTTATAATATATTCAAACTTAGAATGGAATATTAAATTTTGCAGTTCGATATCATTCTCTTATTCTTTTGTGTTTCGTGTTCTGTCATTATGCCTTTTAGATAAGATTTTAATCTCAGTTGATCAATTCTCTTAAATCTTATTTTTATAGAACCTATCTGGTAGAATAAGAATACTAAATTAAAGGCAGGAAAGTGTTACAACTTCTGATCCCACCAGCAATATTTTAGTTTTCAACCTATTTTATCTTCCTAACAAGTGGACCTATTGCTCAGAGTAGTTAATGAAGTCTTGTAGAGTTTTAAAGCACAAAGACTAAAAATCAATGGGTTATAATAAAATTGTAGAGGATATGAGAAATTAACGGTACTTGACACTCAGTGTGGTTTTTGCTAGTATTTAGCATCCTCCCAGCCAAGGTAATAAAAATAATCCATGTCTTTGCATTTGCTTAAAAATAAATAAATCAATCAAAGGAAATGAAAGACTCAGAAATTTTTTTCTAAGAAAATCAATTAAAGAAAGATTTTAAGATGGTGGCATAAAAGGATCCTGAACTCACCTCCTTCCATGAACATAACAAATCTACAACCATATATATAGAATAATTCCCTATGAAAAGGACCTGAAAGCTAGCTAAACAGCACCTCCACAGCAAAGGATAAAAGGGCCACATTGAGACAGGTAGGAGAGGCAGAGACATGGTTTCAAAGGAAACCCTCCTTAACCCTCACTGCTAGCTCCAGTCAGAGCACCCTGACCACACACACCATAGCCGCAGCCTGCCTAGCTCTAGCTGGCCAGCCAAGCATCCCACCCTCATGCACCATAGCCACTGCCTGTCCCACCAAAGCTGGCAGGGATGTACAGCCCTCACAGGGGACACTTCTTGAGCATCTAGCTCTTTTGGCTAGGGAGGATTACATTTCTGGGCCTCATGGGTCTGAAACATTTGGAGAAACAGAACTTGGCAGGCTACAACCCCCAAGGCACTGCATAAACAGTAGACTGAAACCCTCCCCCAGTATTTGTGTGAAAATGCCTATTTTCTTGTTCAGGAGCTTAAGCCTGAGGACATCCAGAGGTCAGAGATGCCCCTGGGAACTAAGTAAAGAATCATATTAGTGCCCTCATTTGTCTTTGCTGATATTTCCCAGAAAAGGGATTATACATATGTCTAAAGCCATAATTTTTAAAACTGTTATCCAGATCTCTCAGGTTTGGAAGTCAGCATGGTTTATGATTATGAACCCATAAGACTCTATTTATACACCTTAAAAGCTTTTGCCTGAAGATCTGGCTTACAATTAGATTAAAACTATGCACTGTCTAAAATCCCTCCCTTTGGAACACTGACAGATTTTGGCATACCTGCAATAGCTGGGACCTATGAAGAATAAATTAGGCTACTTAGACAATCACAAAGGTCTGAGGAAAAAACACAAGCTAAAAAAGTTTGAAAGATAAGGTTTATCTGATACACAAGTCCACTGCTTTAAGACTGAGAGAGGTGGTTGTTTCACCTAATGCATAAAAACAAAAACAGAGAGCCAAGCAAAACGAAGAGACAGAGGAATAGGTTCCAAATGAAAGAATAAGACAAAGCCTCGGAAGAAGACCTTAACAATGCAGAGGTAAGTAATCTATCAGATAACAGTTCAAAGTCACGTTCATAAAGATGTTCACCGAACTCTGGAGAAGAATAGATGAACACAGTGAGAACTTCAGCAAAGGGACAGAAACCATAAGAAAGTACCAAAAAGAAGTCAAAAGACTTACAATACAATATATTACAATAGCTGAAATGAAAAACACAATAGAGGGGTTCAACAGCAAACTAGACTAAGTAGAAGAATGGATCAGCAATGTGGAAGACAGGCAGTGGAAATCATCTAATCAATGGAGCAAAAAGAAGAAAAAAACAAAATAATAATAATAAAAGTGAAGGTAGCTTAAGGAACCTGTTGGACAATATCAAACAGAATAACATATGCATTATAGGGGTCCCAGATGGAGAAGAAAGAAAGAAGGGTGGTAGATAATTTATTTAAAAAAATAATGACTGATTAAGACAGTATGGTACCAACACAAAAACAGACACACAGATCAATGGAACAAAATAGAAAACCCAGAAATGGACCCACAACTGTTTGGTCAACCAATCTTTGACAAAGCAGGAAAGAATATCCAGTGGTAAAAAGACAGTCTCTTCAACAAATGGTGTTGGGAAAACTGGACAGCAAAATGCAAAAGAATGGAACTGGACCACTTTCTTATACCATACACAAAAATAAATGCAAAATGGATGAAAGACCTAAATATGAGACAGAAAACCATCAAAATCCTAGAGGAGAACACAGGGAGTAACTTCTTTGACATCAACCATAGCAATTTCTTATGATGTCTCCAGAGGCAAGGGAAATAAAAGTAAAAATAAACCATTGGACTTCATTAAAATAAAAAGCTTCTGCACAGTGAAGGGAACAATCAACAAAACTAAAAGGCAACCTTCTGAATGGGAGAAGATATTTGTAAATGATACATCTGACAAAGGGTGAGTATCCAAAAAATATAAAGAATTTATAAAACTCAATATCCAAAAAAACAAATAATCCAGTTAAAAAATGGGCAGAAGACATGAACAGACATTTTTCCAAAGAAGACAGACACATGGCTAACAGACACATGAAAAGATGCTCAACATCACTGATCATCAGGGAAACACAAATCAAAACTAGAGATATCACCTCACACCTGTCAGAATGGCTAAAATCAATAATCAACAGCCGGTGTTGGCAAGGATGCGGAGAAAGGGGAACCCTCTTACACTATTGGTGAGAATGCAAACTGTTGCAGCCACTCTGGAAAACAATATGGAGGTTTCTCAAAGGTTAAGAATAGAACTACTCTACAATCCAGCAATTGCACTACTAGGTATTTATACAAAGGATACAATAATATTGATTTGAAGAGATACATGCACCCTGACGCTTTTAGCAGCATTATCAACAATAGCCAAATTATGGAAAGAGCCCAAATGCCCACTGACTGATGAATGGATAAAGAAGATGTGGCATATACATACCATGGAATATAACTCAGCCATAAAAAGAATGAAATCTTGCCATTTGCAAAAGAGGTCAGTTAGACAAAGACAAATACCATATGATTTCACTCATATTTGGAATTTAAGAAAGAAAACAGATGAATATGGAGGCAAAAAAAGGATAAACCAGAAAAGAGACTCTCAAGTATAGAGAATAAACTGAGGGTTACTGGGCAGTGTGATGGGTGAGGTATTAAGGAGGGCACTTGTGATGATCACAGGCTATTGTATGTAAGCAATGAATAGCTAGATTTTACACCAGAAATTAATATACACTGTATGTTAAATAACTGGAATTTAAATAAAAACTTAAAAAAATAATGGTTGAAAACTTCCATAATCTAGGAAAAAATTAGGGATTAGGCATCCTGTTCCAGGAAGCACAGACAGTTCCACATAAAATAAATACAAAGGGATCCAAACCAAGATACATTATAATTAAAATGTCAATAGTTAAAGATGAATAGAGAATATTAATAGCAACAAGGGAAAAACAAATTCTTACATACAGGGGAACCTTAAGGCTATCAGCAGATTCATCAGCAGAAAGTATATAGGCCACGTGGGAGTAGGATGACATGTTCAGAGTGCTGAAAGGAAAAAAACAAAACAAAACAAAACAAAGCAAAACTTCCATTCAAAAATACTTTACCCGGCAAGGTTTTTATTTGGAATTGAAAGAGAAATAGAGTTTTCCAGATAAGCAAAATGCAAAGGAATTCATTACCACTGAGTGGCCTTAAAAAAAAAGTCAAAGATGGGGTGCCTGGGTGGCTCAGTCGTTAAGAGTCTGCCTGGTCATGATCTCAGGGTCCTGGGATTGAGCCCTGCATCGGGCTTCCTGCTCCGCAGGAAGCCTGCTTCTCCCTCTCCCATTCCCCTTGCTTGTGTTCCCTCTCTCATTGTGTCTCTCTCTGTCAAATAAATAAATAAAATCTTTAAAAAAAAAATGTCAAAGAGATTTCTTTAAGCTAAAAGAAAAGGGAATAACTAGTACCAAGCAAACATATGAAAGTAAAAATCTCATTAGTAATGTAAATATATAGTAAAGGTAATTGATTAACCATTTATAAAGCTAATATGAAGGCTAAAAGACAAAAATACTAAAATTAATTATAGCTATAATAATTAGTTAAGGGATACACAAAATAAAAAGATGTAAAAAGTGACATCAAGAATAGAACACATGGTAGGGGAGGGTAATAAAGATGTAGTTTTTAGAATGTGTTCAGACTTAAGATGCTATCAGCAAAACAGACTGCATCTGTGCGTGTGTGTGTGTGTATATCTCTATCTATCTATCTATCTATCTATCTATCTATCTATCTATCTATATGGTGCTATATGTGGACCTCATGGTAACCACAAATAAACAATCTATAGTAGATACACGAAAGACAATAAGAAAGGAATCTAAACATAACACTAGAGAAAATCACCAAACCATAAGGGAAGAGAGCAAAAAAAGAAAAAAAGTAACAGAGGCAAACTACAAAAATGTCCAGAAAACAATCAACAAAATGTTGATAAGTACATACCTATCAATAATTCTTTAAATGTAAATGGAGTAACTCTCTAATCAAAAGACACAGAGTTGGCTGAATGTGAAAAAGCAAAATAAAACAAAACAAACAAAAAAACCCCAAGATGCATGCATATATTGCCTGAAAGAGACTCACTTCTGATCTAAGGACACACACAGACTAAAAGTGAAGGGATAAAAAAAGATGTTCCATGCAAATGGAAAGTAAAAAAAAAAAAAATTCTGGTGTAGTTTATACTTACATCAGACAAAATAAACTTCAAAGAAACTATATGAAAGACAAGGGCATTACATAATGGTCAGTCCAACAAGAAGATATAACATTTGTAAGTATTTATGTAGGTATTTATACACCCAATAAAGGAGTACCTAAATATATAAAGCAAACATTAATAGACTGAAAGAGAGAAATTGACATCAATACAATAATAGTAGGGGACTTTAATGTGCCACTTACATCAATGGATGGATGTCCAGACAGAAAATCAATAAGGAAATATTGGCCTTAAATGACACATTAAACCAGCTGGACTCAGTTATATATAGAACATACCATCCAAAAGCAGAAGAATACATGTTCTTCCCAAGTGCACTTGGAACATTCTCCAGGATAGATAGCATGTTAACCACAAAATAAGTCTCAGTAAATTCACAAAAAACAAAATCATATCAAGCATCTTTTCTGACCACAACAGTATAAAACTGGAAATCAATTACAGGAAGAAAAGTGTAAAAATTACAATTATGTAGAGAATAAACAACATGCTACCAAACAACCAATGGGTCAATGATAAAATCAAAAAAGAAAAAAAAATACCAGGAGACAAATCAAAATTGAAATACAAAAGGACAAAATCTGTGAGATGCAGCAAAAGCTGTTTTATGAGGGAAGTCTATAGCAATACAGGTAACCTGAAGAAATACGAAAAATCTCAAATCAACAATCTAACTCTATACCTAAAGGAAGTAAAAAAAAGAACAAATAATGCCCAAATTTAGTAGAATGAAGGAAATAATAAAGATCAGAGTGGAAATATATTGAATAGAGACTAAGAAGACAAAAGAAATGTTCAAGGAAACTAAAAGCTGGTTCTTTGAAAAAATAAATAAAATTGATAAACCTTTACTTGGACTGAACAAGAAAAAAAGAGGTGGCTCAAATAAATAAAATAAAAAATGAAAGAGATGTTACATCTGATACTAGAGAAATACAAAGGATTATATATTAAAAAAAAACCCTACTAAGAACAATTAGATAATTAGATAATTAGAACCACCAAATTAGATAATCTAGAAGAAATGGATAAATTCTTAAAAAATATAATCTTCCAAGACTGAATTATGAAGAAATAGAAAATATGAATAAATTGATTATAAGCAAGGAGATTGAATCAGTAATCAAAAACCTCTCCCCAAAGGACCAGATGGCTTCACTGGTAAATTCTACCAAACATTCAAAGAAGATTAATACCTACACTTTTCAAACTTTTTCAAAAAATTGAAGAGAAGCAAATGTTTCCAAACTCATTTTAAGAGACCAGCATCACCCTGCTGCCAAAACCGGAAAAGAACACCACAAAATAAATAAAATTATAGGCTGATATCTCTGATGAACATATGTATAGAAATCCTCAACAAAATATTAGCAAACAGAATTCAACAATTCATTAAAAGATTATATACCATGATCAAGTGGTAGTTATCCTTAGGGGTGCAAGGGTGGTTCAACATTCCCAATCCAATCAAAGTGATATATTACTTTAACAGAATGAAGAATAAAAATCATATGATCAACTCAACAGATGCAGAAAAACATGTTTGACAAAATTCAACATCCATTTATGATAAAAACTCAACAAAATGGGTATGAAGGGAATGTACCTCAGTATAACAAAGGCCACACATGACAAACCTACAGCTAACATAATACTCAACAGTGAAAAGCTAAATGTTTTTCCCCCTAAGATCAGGGACAATACAATGATGCCAACTCTAGCCACTTTTATTAAACACAGTACTGGAACTTCTAGCCATAGCAATTAGGTAAGAAAAAGAAATAAAAAGCATCTGACTTAAAAAAGAAGTAAAACTATCACTATTTGCAGATGACATCACACTATATATAGAAAACCCTAAATACTACACTACTACACACACACACAACTGTTAAAACCAATAAATGAATTCAGTAAAATTACAGGAGAGAAAATCAATATACAGGAATCTGTTTCAATTCTATACACTAATAATGAACTATCAGCAAGAGAAATTAAGAAAACAATCCCATTTACAATTACATCAAAAAATACCTAGAAATAAATTTAAGGAGGTGATTTATACACTGAAAACTACAAGACACTGATATCAGAAACTGAAGACACAAATATGTGGAAAGATAATATCGTTCTGGATTGGAAGAATAGTATTGTTAAAATGTCCATAATATCCAAAGCAATCTACAGATTCGGTGAAATCCCTTTCTAAGTCCTAAGGGCATCTTCCACAAAACTAGGACAAATAATGCTAAAATCTGTATAGAACCACAAAGACCCTGAATAGCCAAAGCAATCTGGAGAAAAAACAAATCTGGAGGTATCATGCTCTCTGATTTCAAACTATATTAACCAAATGGTAAAGTACTGGTATAAAAATAGACACATATATCAATGGAATAGAGTACAGGGCCCCAAAATAAACCCACACTTTTATGCTCAATTAATTTATGATAAAGGAGTCAAAAATATATAATAGGAAAAGGATAGTCTTTTCAATAAATGGAAGTGGGAAAATTGGACAACCACATGTGAAAGAATGAACCTGGATCACTATCTTACACCACACATAAAAATTAACTCAAAATTGATAAAAGATATGAATGTAAGGCCTGATACCATAAAATTCCAGAAGAAAACATAGATGGTAAACTCAAGGCAAGGGAAACAAAAGCAAAAATAAACAAATGGGACTACATCAAACCTAAAATTTTCTACACAGCATAGGAAATCATCAGCAAAACACAAAGCAAGGTGCTAAATGGAAGAAGATATGTTCACATCATATATAGGGGCTAATATCCAAAGTACATAAAGAACATGTAATTTAACAACAACAACAAAAGAAACAACCTTGTTAAAAAAATGGACAGAGGATCTAAATAGACATTTTTCCAGAGAAGACATAGAGATGACTGACAGGTACGTGAAAAGATGTTCAACATCATTAATTATCAGGGAAATGCAAATCAAAGACATAATGAGATTATCATCTCACACCTGTTAAAATGGCTTTTGCCAAAGAGACAAGAAGTAACATCTGTTGGAGAGGATGTGAAGAAAAGGGAACACTCATACACTGTTGGTGGCAATGTAAATTGGTAAAGCCACTATGGAAACCTATATGGATATTCCTCAAAAAATTAAAAACAGAACTAACACAATTCAGCATTCCACTTCTGAGTATTTACCCAGAAAACAAAAACACCAATTCAAAGAGAAATATGCAACCTGTGTTCACTGCAGCATTATTTATGATTACTAAGATATGGAAACAATCTAAGTGTCAATCAATGGATGAATCGATCAAAAGATGTGGTATATAGATACATAGATTTAGATATGCTGGAATACCACTCAGCCATAAAAAAGGAAATCACTATTTGTGACAATATGGATGGACTTTTAGGGTATTACGCTAAGTGAAATAAATCAGATAGAGAAAGACAAGTATCACATGACTTCACTTATATATGAAATCTAAAAACAAAACAAACAAATGAAATAAAACAAAAATGAAGTCATAGAGAATATATTGGTTATCAGAAGGGAAAGAAGTTGAGAGGGTAGGCAAAATGGGTGATAGGTATCAATTGTATGGTGCTGGATGGTACTAAACTTATCGTAGTAATTGCTTTGTAGTGTACAAAGCTGAACTATAAAGCACAGCTGAAACTCATATAATATATACTAAATTTTACCTCAATTAAAAAAATAATCAATTAAGAACAAAACCATTAGAAAAGAATGGAAGCCTAAGTCTAGAGATTCCTTGGGAGACCAAGTCCTTCTATCACATGGAGAAGTGCCACATATTTTATTTTCTTCCTTTTTATATTTGTGTGTTACAATTGGATTCCCTAAAGAATTGCAGGTTAGAGAAGCAAGAGAGCAGATGTAAAGGTTATTAAGGAGAAAAGGTTTTTGGAGGAAAGGAGGTGGAATCAAGGGACACTGTTTGAGAATCATTAAATACCTAGAGTCAGGGAGACCTAGCGGTAGTAGTAAAAGTCAAAAATCCAACACTTGAGACAAGGAACAGAGGGTGAAGAAAAAGAAGAAAAACAGAAAAAAAATAGAGGAGTAAAGAGTGGAAGAGGAAGGAGGAGGAGAAATTTGTTTAAAAATATTGACATAGGAAATGCTATTCCTCTCAAGGAAATTAAAATCATAATCCAAGACAGTTCAATGGTAGGTACTTGGATTTCACTTTGAACATCACTATTTTTGGTCCAGAATCATACTAGCTCTTCTCAACATCCTATAATTGTAATAAAATATTTTTAAAAGCAAAAATAAAATATTTACTTTCAGTATGCACAATAAAGTAAAAAATTACATTGCTTTGCAGCCCATCTGTATTAATGATAACACTGAAACATAATATTCACAATATTCTGTGCTTTCGCAGTATGCAAAATCCGAAAGACATTTTACTTTCAATATTTATCTTTTCTCACTTTGAAATAATGCTGTTAAATATTTTTAGTTTTTTTCTAACCATGCAATCGAACAGACACCAAATCACCAAATTAAGGAATTTGATTCACAAACCCACATTTTTTTTTTTAAGATTTTATTTATTTATTTGACAGAGAGAGAGATAGCGAGAACAGGAACACAAGCAGGGGTAGTGGGAGAGGGAGAAGCAGGCTTCCCGCTGAGCAGGGCGCCTGATGCGGGGCTCGATCCCAGGACCCTGGGATCATGACCTGAGCCGAAGGCAGCTGCTTAACCGACTGAGCCACCCAGGCGCCCCACAAACCGACATTTTAATATAAAGCAGGTATTAGCAAATGGTGACTATGGAGCCAAATATGATCCACTGCTTGTTTTTGTAAATAAAGTTTTATTATCACATAGCCATGCTCATTAGTTTACACATGGTTTATGGCTGCTTTCACACCACAGCAACAGCACAGTTGAGCAGTTTCAGCAGAGAACAATTAACTATTTTATAAGATATACTATTGCAGAATTCAATATCAATACAGAGGTTGTAAACTCCTACAAGACCAAGACTATCCCCTTTATTTGTATCCAGGAGATGGGAAAAGCTGACCAGTCAATGTAATGGTATAAGCAATCTTAACAGATGAAATTCAAACCGAGCTGTGCAGACTGAGTGTACTGATAGTTCATATTATCTAAACTCAAGTTGAGGATGCCTGGGTGGCTCAGTCGGTTAAGCGTCTACCTTCAGCTCAGGTCATGATCCCAGGGTCCTGGGATCGAGTTCCTCATCGGGTTACTGGCTCCGCGGGGAGCCTGAATCTCCCTCTGCCTCTCTCTCTCTTTCTCATGAATAAATAAATAAAATCTTTAGAAATAAAATAAAACAAACTCACGTTTACCAAACAAAGGACCTTAGAGATATATGTAACTCCCCTCTTTATATTTATGCATTGAATAAATATTTATGAAGCACCTAGTTACTCTGCCTACTTTTAAAAAGCTTGAATTTAATAATAGACAAGACATAGTTCTTATACCTAGGGATTTAAGAATCTGTACACTAATCATGTACACCATTCCCTGCAATTCTATGGTCACTGTGCCAATTTAGGTTCTCTCCATTTCTCTCTTAGATTGCTACACTAAGTTTCTAAGTAATCTCTTGATTTCTAGTTTCTCCCCACTGCATACCGTTAGCCTTCTAAAACACAGACTTAATCATATAGCTGCCTTGCTGAAAAATTTTGGATGAAAAAAAAAAAAATTTTGGATGGCTTCCCACTGTCTACCTCATAAAGTCTCAGTCTTACCTCCTACCACGATTCTTTGGCACTGGCCAGAGTTGTTTATTTTCTGTTCTTTAACCTCCAGGTGTTTTTTGTTTGTTTTGTTTTATCCTGATGCACTTTATTTGTTTTTGTTAAAGATGTTCTCAGCCTTCCAAACTCACAAAACTTAAATTTCAGACCATTTTTTTCACTTCTTTTTCACTACCGTATTTAATGAGTTACCAAATATTATCTGACTTCTCTAATTTGTGTTTCCTTCTCTCCATTTTTACCTTTCCTCTTCCAACATAAAGTTTTATTTTGTCACCTTTAACGACCTTTATGGCCATGCAACTGGTACTCTGTGGGATACTGCTTAGAACATACCAATCACTCTTTCTATGATACCTCCCTATCTTCCAGCCTCTATGCCTGTTTTTCTTCTGCATACACATTATGCACATGCTCTAATCAACTCCTCATTGTTCTCTGAATATCTATAGCTTGTCCTTTTCCACTTCCACATGGTATATTTCTCCCACAGAATTTCATCACCAACATCTTAACCTTTCTTCATGAATCACTTTAAGTCATTTTTCTTCCACAGAACAGTTGCTAATGAAGGTAGCAAATGCTGATCTTCTCCATCACTAAACATTAGTTTTAATTATTGGCTATACAAGGCATTAAGCAATTTATTGTTTACTATCTTATTTTCTAATTATATATGCCTTATATTCATACATTTTATGTCTGTATACTGATAAATGAAAGATTGGCATTTGCTTTCTATTTTTTTTTTTCTGTAAAAACCCAGATAGTAAATATTTTCACCTTTGCAGGCCTTATGGCCTTCATAGTAACTATTCTACTTTATTGTTGTAGCAGAAAGTCAACCATAAAACAATATGTGAATCAAAAGGTTTGGCTATGTTCAAGTAAAACTTTATTTACAAAAGAGGCAGGAAGCTGGACTTAGTCTGAGGGCCTTAATTTTTCAGTATCTGAGCTTGAGTATCAGGGTCATGTTGGCAGGAACTACGACTTATGTACATAACATATTGTTTTTTCGTAAAATTTCTCTGGTATCTATTACTATGTTAGACTGAAAGACATTTGGAGTCATATGCATGCTCATCAATGTATGTGGGATATGTTCTTAAGAGTCAGGAATCTAAATATTTGGAGAGTGAGTTAATCTTCTAAAGCACATCATAGCTGTAGGTAAAGGGACTAAATAATGTATAATTACAATGCTTTATAGGAGAACCAAATGTTAATTATGCAATCACATAAGACTGATGTGTGCTCTGTGAAGAAAACAATATCATTAAAGATAATTTCATATTTCATGCAAACCATATTTAATTGTAGTACATTTCTCACCAGCAAAAATAAACCCTTTAAACCCAATTATTTTATCCATTAAATTCAATTGATGCAATATAAAATATGTATGATATTTATTTATGTAATAAAATTCTGCTCAAAGAAGAATGTCAGGATCCAGTTTGTTAGATAAGTGGAAGATTTTTCTTTTTCCCAGGTAGTCATTTTTTTACAGTAACTAATACTCAACCTGTTAATAAATTTTATTGGTGCAAAATAACTGCTAATATAATAAAGTAATTTATCTATAATTTTCCTTTTAGAAAATAATTTAATATTTTTAAAGAAATGCATTTTCAGAAGGATTTTACAATTAAACACTAATCCCAAATTCTATTTTACTTTTGACAAATACCTTCAAATTATAATTTAAACATTCGATGTTGAAGAACAAGAATGAATTTCTTATTCAAAACCCACACATATAACAAAATACATGTAAGTGAAAGATGTTCTTATTGCTTTAGTTTCACCAGATCCCAGCAATACCAGGAGCTACTTTCATCAAATTATAACATATTTTATGGATTAATTTTATACTGTACTCTATTTTTATGGAGTAGAAAATAAAATGTCTAAAAATCTTACCTGATCTTCCATAAAATATCTGTATTTCAATGAGAAAAATTCTAAAAGCCACAAATACTGTTTCCATTTATTTGTGCATAGTTCTTTGTAAAAGGATAAAAGCAAACATGTAATATCATGTTATATCTAGTGGTGGTATGCATCTTAAAATACCAATGAACTTTCAGTCACAAAGAAGTGACTTTAGTTGTCTTTCTGATATCTTAATTTGCTTGCCATTTATTGTATTTGCTGCATGATCTGAATTAATAAGCATCAAAGTTTCTATCTTTATGATAATTTTATAACCACAAAAAAGCTTTCTTATCTAAAACAGTGGTTTTCAACCAGAGGTGATGGTGCTGGTAGGGATCCCCCCCCACCACCACCACCAGGGGACTTTTCGGAATGTATGGAGACATTTTTGGTTGACTGGAGATCCTATTGGCATACTAGTAGCCAGGGATGCCAATAAACTTCCTGCAGTGCAAAGGAAAGCCCTCCCCCCCACCCAACTAGGAATTATCTGGTGGAAAATGTGAACAATATAAAGGCTGAAAAGTCCTGACCTTGGAGTAAAACCGTGGATTTAGCATTTAGTGGATTTGAATGAATGCATGGCTCTAAATCACTTATGTTTGCATGACTTAGGCAAGTACATCAAGCAGCATACCAAAGAAGAAAGAATTTTGATGATTCCTTTTTTATTAATCTTTTCTACTGCTCCAAGGTAGATTGCATATTTAAAAAATAGCAATTTATAATGCAGCTAAACCTAACACCTGCATATAAATTCGTTTGCAGGTTAGCTGTTTGATATTTTTATTACATTTTGCCAAAGAAATAATGATAAAAATGGTAATTAAGTTTTTCAGATGAACTAACAAAACCCATAATTTATAATATGGTTTTAAGATAACACAGAAGGATTCATTAACAAACTAAATTGGGTGCTAGTCCATATAACTGGTACTGGGAGCAGAGGACTATGTATTACAGGAAAAAAATATGAGGAGAAAGTGAGTTCCATTCTATCTTTTTATATCAATAGTTGGAATGAGGGAGCAACATGTCTTTGACATGTTTCAACTCTCATTTTTCTTCTTCATTGTTCATTTCCTCTCTCTCTTCTACCAGGCTCTCAGTACTGCATGAAGTTCTAAGCACCTCATTATAGAAGCCTCACAGGTTTACTCAAATCTCAAAAATCCCTCCTTGCTTTGATATCACCTGCCTTTCACTTCACCTCAGTCAGAATCCTCATCTCTTCAAAGTTGCTGTATCAACTACAAGTAAAGGAGAAAGCATTTTGATTTAACCATTTCAACCAGCTCATCATTCTTAGAAATATTAGCATTTTAAAATAGAATTCATGCAAAATAAAATAAATCCCCTTTTGATAGTATATAAAGATTTGAAATAAAGAGATGCTACTAAATAGCCAGGGGATGGGCTGCCTGGGTGGCTCAGTCGGTTAAGCACATGACTGTTAATTTTGGCTTAGGTCATGATCTCAGGGTTGTGAGGCCGAGCCCCACATTGAGCTCCATGCTGGGCGTGGAAGATTCTCTCTCTCTGCCCCTCCACCCCACTCCCTCTCAAAAACCAAAACAAACTAAACCAAACCAAACCAAACCAAACCAAACAGGGGAAACAATATTTTTTTAACAGCGTTCATAATATGTAAGACGGAGGATGCACATACACTATATACATACACACATATGTACATCCACATACATATACATCTATGTAAATATATAAATATATGGAGGTAGAGAGAAATTTAGTTTTTATGACAGATACTTAGATCTTGAAATAGTAAACTGTGGAACTAGACAATGTAAGCAATTTGCAATTATTTGAGATTCACCTCTACCACATTGAAACACGGTTTCAAGAGTATTTTTTTTTCTTAAAACTTTCTATTAATTTGATAAATACAGCCTATGATTAAATATATTTACAACCCCAAATGGAATCCCTCCTTCTTCAAGTTTTATAAGTGATATTTTGTCCCCTAAAAGGGCAATGATATTACTAATATTCTTAGAATCTAGAATATTTTTTTTTCAAAATAGGATCAGCTAATTTTCTTATAAATGTTGCCAATAAGTTTCATTTTCTATAGAAATATTTTCCTGAAGCAATTGTAGGCACTTATACCATTTCAATGTTAAAACTACTCTTTGAGAAACAGCCCACAATCCTCCTTATATTGTCATAACATATTAGGCAAGTGAGATAAAATTTGATGGAAAGAGTAAAGGTTCCAAAATGGAATGATTTATTTTTATCGTAATATGCTAGAAAATGTGCTAAGTGCTTTGTAAGCATTATTTCCTTTATTCTTCTTACTAGTCAGTTTTGTGTATTAAAAAAAATTACCCCCATTTTATAGAAAAGTGAACTTAATTTTCAAAAGGGTAAAAAAAAAAGACAATCACAGAACTATTAAGAGGGAACTAGGTTTCAGATGCTAGAGTATGTGCCTGTAACCATTATACATACTACCCCTCTAAATGAACTAATTCCCTTAGACTCATTCATTCTTGTAATGATTCGTGGATGCTTCACAAAGCGGGGATGTGGGATGGATACTGCCTTGGAGTATAATTTTTTTAAATCTAATTAATCTAATTCTTGTTGTAATTGTGAATAAATTCCTCGTGTCTCATTCGTTTTGTCTCTGGGTTTTGATTTTGCCAAGAGATATTGTCATTAATGTGTTATATAAAATAGTTGGCACATTTGCCAGTCACTATGGGTTTCAAGAACAAAATTGAAAGGAATGATTGAGTCACTAGCCTGTCTTTGAAAGTAAAATAAAATGATTCCTGGAAAACAGCACTATTTATATCAACAAATATTTATTAGGTCACCACTGAACTGAGTTCTTTACAGAAAGAAAAAAGTTTCTTCAAAAAGGGAAAATATCTTGTAATTGGTGAAAGTCTAATAGATAAAGTATTTGCAACACTCTATATTTAAAGTGACAGTAATATTCTTGAATTATTTCAGGAACAGATTCCAATCACAGAACCTAAAGAAATACAGAATAAAACTGAAAACAACAACAACAGAGTAGTGAAATCCTTCTGGATTCATGAAAAAACTGAACTCCACTTGGTATTAAATTACAACTGAAGTTGTGATTAAGAAAACATCTTTGAGCTGAGAGACCACACAGAGAAGGCCAACCTGCTGGATGGGAGAAGGTTTGCAAACAAAAGAAGTTGTACTTTCTCCATGTTTATAAACAACTCCTCTCATAAGAGGAAGAGAGGGATACTGATGGATAAAACAAAGTAACTAAGGAAATTGTGTCTGTGTCTATCTATCTATCTATCTATCTATCTATCTATCTATCTATCTATCATCTATCATCTGTCTATCATCTATCTATCTATCATCTATCATCTATGCATCTATCATTTACTTAATAACATTTATATAGTGCTTAGTATTTGTCAGCTAACTTCTAAGTGCTTTAAAAAGAAACTAACATGTTTAATCTTTCACAATGATTCCATTTTACAGATGAAAACACTAGGATAGATAATGGTTATGCAGTCAGGATAGGACAAAGTTAAAACATGAACCCAAACAGTCTGGCTCTATAGTCTTCCTCCTGATTATGACATTGTGTAAGCTAATTATTATGAAGGTTGTCTTTTTTGCATTTACATTGTGTTACTTAACAACATTGTTCTTTTGTTTAATAAATTATATTTTTTTTAGTAAAAAGACTTGAAAATTCATAATACCTAACCTCAGACATATTATGACCACTATACAAATAATTCCACTGAAATTGTTCTAAATAAAATTATGGCTGACCCTCCTCCAAGTTGCCAAATTCAATGAATACACTTATATCTTTGTCTTTCTTAACTTCTCCAGGAGAATTAACTCTGTCAGCTACTGTCATCTTGAAACTTTTCTTAGTTTTTTTTTGTTTTTTGTTTTTTGTCTTGTTTGTTTACTTGTCTGTTTGACTGTGCTCTCTTTGGTTGTGAAATCTCTTGGTCATCTCCTCAGCATTCTGCCTTCCCTTCCTCTTTAGTGTTCGTTTTCTTCAAAGCTCTGTCCTTGCCCTCTTCTCATTTTCTGTAATGTTCTTGGAAAATCTCATCTATCTTCCTTCCTTCAACCTAAAATTGAATGACTACCAAAGCACTACTTCTAGTTCAAACTCTCCTTGCCTTTACAGCTCTGAATATTCAATCATGTCCCAGAGGTATCTCAAATTGAGTATATCAAAAGTTTACTTTTTGTTTATCCTTTAAATCAGGTATCAGTAGACCTTGGCCTGCAGGCTAATACTGTAACTTAGAAAACAAATGAAGAATAATATTCTGGGGTGCCTGGGTGGTGCTGTCATTTAAGTATCCGACTCTTGATTTCAGCTCAGGTTGTGATCTTGGGGTCCTGGGGTAGAGCTCATGTCAGGCTCTGTGCTCAGTGTGGAGTCTGCTTAAGATTCTCTCTCCCCTCTCCCTCTACCTCTCCCCTGTTTGCACACTCTCTCTCTCTCTCAAATAAATAAATATTTTTTTTAAAAAAGAATAATATCCATAACACATGAAAAACGTATGAAATTCTAATTTCTATTTTGTCCTACTCTGACTGCATACCCTTATCTATCCTAGTTTTTCATCTGTAAAGTGGAATCTCTGCAAAAGATTAAACGTATTAGTTTCTTTTTCTTTTTTAAAATTTTATTTATTATTTATTTTTATTTATTTATTCGACAGAGAGAGAGAGCACAAGCAGGGGGAGTGGCAGGGAGGGGGAGAAGCAGGCTCCCTGCTGAGCAAGGAACCCGATGTGGGGCTCAATCCCAGGACCCCAGGATCATGACCTGAGCTGCAGGCAGATGCTTAACCAACTGAGTCACCCAGGTACCCCACATTAGTTTCTTTTTAAAGCTCCTAGAAGATACCTGACAAATACTAAACACTATATAAATGTTATTAAGTAAATAATAGATAGGTAGATAGATAGATAAATAGACACACACAATTTCTTTCCAAAATAAAATTTTATTGTAATACAGCTACAATAGTTCATTTTCTATGTGATTACTTTCACGCGACAACATCTGAGTTGAATAGTTGCAACAGAGTCCATATGGCCTATAAAGCCTAAAACACTTACTGTCAGGCCTTTCACAGAGAAAATTTGTTGATCCCTGCTTTAAACCAATCCCATGGACTCTCTGTCATATTTTGATCATGAAGCCAATTACAGAAACTAGAAAAAAAGCCATCTCAAATTCTTCCCTTTCTTCCCAATCTCCCCTACTCCACAACTTCTGTCACTATTTTTTTTTTTTTTTTATTGTCTTACTTCTAAGTGTATCTCACTCATACCATTCTCTCTGCTTTTATGACCATCTCCCAGATTTTGGCATCAGCTACCTCCTCATCTACAAAACTAGCCTCTTTACCAGTCTCCTACCTGCTGTGCTGTCTTTTCACAATCCATCCCTTGCACAGATGGAGTCAACTTTCTAGCACCCAAATCTGCTATTTTCACTCCTTTGACCAAATCTAAAACTTATTTTCTCCTTCACTTAGAACTGTGGATCTTTAGGCAACATCAGCATCCCCTGGGAACTTGTTAAAAATGCAAAATCTCAAGCCATACCCCAGACCTATTGAATCAAAAGCACTTGAGTGCAGCCCAGAAATCTGTGTTTTAGTGATCCCTGCAGGTAATTCGGATGCACATTCAAGTGTGATATCATTAGAACCACCTATCCTAGAGGACAAAAATTAAAATTCCTTGAAAGGACCATTTAAATCTTACCATGGTCTGATCCCTGCACAATCTGCTTCCCATTTATTCCCTCCTTACCTCTAGCTCCTTCAACCAACAAATGAGTAATTGAGACCCCAGAAGTTAATTATTTTGCCTCAGCTGACTAGCCTAGTGAATGACAGAGGATGGGTTGAACTAGACTAACCCAGGGTCTTTTTGGACCTCACCCTACTGCCTTTTAAAATATATTTACTATACTTTTACATTCAAAATCCATCCATAATAACAGTTATTTTATTGATCTTCGTTGTTGTTAGTCTGTTCCCCTCCTAGACTATAAACTCCAAGAAGGTAAGAATTAGTCTGTCCCTTGTAAATATCAACAAACCTTGACTCTATACTGCCATCTGGTGACGTGAAATAGCAATTCCAAGGAGAATCTCAAACATGAACCCCATAACTTCTTCTTATAGAGCTTGGAGGCTAAGGCAAGAGTTCTGAGGTTACTTTCCTCAAAGTCAGACAACTGAATAAACATTCTCTGGCTATTAGACCTTGAGGAAATTACTTAGTGTTTAACTTCCTTAGATTCCTTATCTATAAAACTATGTTGCTAAAACCTTCCTCATAGAATTGCAATGAAAATTAGCAAGTGTCGGGGCGCCTGGGTGGCTCAGTCGTTAAGCGTCTGCCTTTGGCTCAGGTCATGATCCCAGGGTCCTGTGATCGAGCCCCGCATCGGGCTCCCTGCTCGGCGGGAAGCCTGCTTCTCCCTCTCCCACTCCCCCTGCTTGTGTTCCCTCTCTCGCTGTCTCTCTCTCTCTGTCAAATAAATAAAATCTTTAAAAAAAAAAATTAGCAAGTGTCAGATACTAATATTATAATTATTAATATTATTATAAAGGACTTAGCTATGTAGTTGACATAAATAAAAGTGATATTCCCTTACTCAGATATTTTATAATGTAGTTGGGTAAATAAAACAGTGTTAGGAAAATATTAAACATACAAGCTCTAAGTGCTAAGGGGGTTCCTATGGTGTTAAGCATGAACATGAAGGAGGTGAAATCTGAATTGTGTAAAGATTTATAACTGGTATGTGGCTTTGAAGTGAGAAAGCCTCTCAGAGGGAGAATTTTTTCCTGCAAATCTTTGTGCAGATTGAAAGTAATACCTGTAAAAGACTAATAAAAACACAATATAAGTGCATACCTTCCTTATTATCACAAAGTCAGGATGACGATATAATTTTAATTTAATGCTTAATCATACAAGCCCAGATCTCATTATCCAAACAAAACTAACACATTTCTCAAAAATGGTTTATTATAAATTTTGTTGTT
>NC_138371.1:81062553-81085861 GCF_054177405.1 Leptonychotes weddellii | reverse complement strand
CTCTCCTATACTTGGTTAGAGGGCATAATTTTACCGCTCAGTTTTTATTATAGATTATAGATCTGTTCAGATTTTCTATTTCTTTTCAAGTCAGTTTGGTAACATATTTCTCTAGAAAATGGCTTATTGGGGCGCCTGGGTGGCTCAGTGGGTTAAGCGACTGCCTTGGGCTCAGGTCATGATCCTGGAGTCCCTGGATTGAGTCCCGCATCGGGCTCCCTGCTCGGCAGGGAGTCTGCTTCTCCCTCTGACCCTCCCCCCTCTCATGTGCTCTCTCTCATTCTCTCTCTCAAATAAATAAATAAAATCTTAAAAAAAAAGAAAATGGCTTATTTTACCTATTTTCAAATTTATTATTAAAATGCATGTGTCACTCTTATTTTTTTTAATTTTATATCAAATAGGTAAATAGGAAAGTAATTATGAAAGATATTCATATTATTCAATATCTTTCATAATTACTTTCCTATTTTCATTCTTCCTGTTATTCATTTGTACATATATACGTGCATGCATATGTATATATATTCGTCCATAGACTTATCTATATTTTACTCATCTTTCAAGCAAGTGGCTTTCAATTTTCTTGATAATCTTTTTCTCTATTTTATCAATTTCTGAAATTATATTTATTTTCTTCTTCCTAAATTATTGGAATTTATATATTGTTTTATTAATTTTTAAAAGATGAATTCTCCATTTTATTCAACTACCACAAATACACAGAGAAGAAAAAAAAAATCAAAATATCAGTATGCTCTATTTTTTCCTGTATACATGGAAAAGTTTTCAGACCTAAAGAGCTGAGTATAGTTATACAGATTAATAGAATTGAAGTAAAAATGATGATTTTTAGGTAACAATGAATTAAAAGTTGTGTTTGTACAGTTCTTTATTCTCTACAAATTTCCACACTCATTACCATATTTCCTTTTTTTAAAACAGATGAATTGAGACATAACGTATATACCATAAAATTCATTCTTTTAAAGTGCACAATTCTGTGCTTGGTAGTGTATTCACAGACTAGTGCAACAATTATAACTATCTAATTTTAGAACATTTTAATCCCTCCCCCAAAATAACTCCATATGTATGTAAAGTCACTCCCCATCAAATCCTACTTCATCTCTGGCAACCTCTAATTTATTTTCTGTCCCTGTAGATTTGCCTAGTCTGGACATTTCATAACAATGGAGTAATACAGTAGTGGTCTTTTGTAACTGATTTCTTTCATGTGGCATAATGTTTTCAGGATTCATTCATGTTTTACCATATATCAGTATTTTATTTATTTCTATTCCTGAATAATATATTTCTTGTATTGATATACCATTTTGTTTATCCACTCATCAGTTGATGAACATTTGAATTTTTATTATTTGATTATATGAATTATGATATGAATATTCATGTACAAGCTTTTGTGTGGACATGCATTTTCTTTTCTCCTGTGTGTACAAATAAGAGTGGAACTCCTGGCTCGTATGATAAGTCAATCTTTAACATTTTGAGGAACTGCCAGAGTGTTTTCCAAAGTGGCTGTGTCATTTTAAAATTCTGACAGCTGTGCATGAGGGCTCCAATGTCTACACAATCTTGCCATCAGTTGACATTGTCCATCTTTTTTATTATAGTCGTTCTAGGGGGTGGGAACTGCTATCTTGTACTTGATTTGTGTTTCCCTGATGACTAATGATGTTGAGCATCTTCTCATGTGCTTATTGGTCATTTTTATAGGCCCTTTGGTGAAATAACTGTTCAGAGTCTTGGCCTAATCTAGGGTCACTAAGTATTCTTCCAATAGTTGTGTAATTTTAGCTCTTATATTTAGGTCTATGATACATTTTGAATTAATTTTTATATATGGTGTGAGGTTTCAACTTCATTCTTTGGAATGTGGAAATCAAGTTCCTGCCACACATTTTCTTGAAAAGGCCATTCTTCCCCCATTGAACAGTTCGCTGGAGTTTGGGCTTTTGGGGGAGCTCCAAACCCATCTGCCCCCTCTGGAGATTTGTGGACCATTTTTTTTTTTTTAAATCTGCAATGAAGTTAAGGACAGGAGAATGGGTTTGATACATATTAAAACACCACATAATACTGATATTCAGCAGTTTTTCTTGAGTAAGCACTCATTTAATTGTTATTGGACTTTGTTGAATTTCTAGAGTTCAGAAAAAGGTGATTTTCACCATTTTGCCAGAGTTTTCACTGTTCTTATGAAGGAGAGGATTTTTGGATCCTTATTTCACCATTCAGGAACTGATACTCTATTTCATTAATATTAATTGTTCATGCTTCTTAATCTATACATGTGTTGCCATAATATCTTTATTTCTGAATTCCTGTTTGAGGTCCTGTTGGTCAAGAAAATGTTTAGCAATTATTTTTAGGGTTAAAGCATATGAGGAGCTTACCAGTCTTTATAATTGATTTTTAATTTAATTCCATTGTGCTCAGAACAGGTGTCCATTATTAGGTTTATTATTTGCTTTCTCTTGAGACTTACTTTGTGGACTAGAACATGGCCATTTTATTGCATATTCTGTGTGTACTTAAAGAGAGCATGTCTTCAATTTTGGTGTACAGATATCTATATATTTCTGGTGGACTTAGCTTTTTGTTTATTTTGTTATTTTAATCATCTTGTTATTATAATTTTGTTGTAAATATCTCACAATATGATTAACGATTTATCAATTTCTCCATTTAATTCCTTATATATTTTCAGCCTAGATTATGAAGGCACACACCATTTTAAGAGTTTTATCTGTGTTTATCTGTTGTCTTGTCATATAATAGAGAACTTTCTATTTCTACAAAAGCTATTTGCCTTAAAGCCTATTTTGGTTAATATTAATATTGCTTCATCAAGATTCTTCACACATGAAATTTTAGATCATATAGCACCAAAAGTATTATTTTATTTTAAAAATCAAGACAAGACCTATATAGTTTAATGACTTTTCTTTATTTTTAGCAGAGGCAAGAGTAGAATCCAGGACTTCTGTTGTAGAATTCCTTTCTACATCCAGTTGTAACAAACAAGTCAGTAATTTTTGGTTTAGGAGAGTATACTTTCTCAAATAGAGCATGAAAGTAAGAGCAGTAAATGATCTCCTAAATATTGCTGTAGTAGAAATATGAGTTCTCCTGAAAGGGGAAAAACAAAACAAAACATGTTTTACAGTATTTGTCATACTGAATTACCTTGCTCAACATATATGTCATGCCCAAACAATTTTTATCTTATTTATGAGTGTTTCTAAGAAGCAGAAATGATAATTCCTCCAAGACTAGTTTGAATTTTTATTCTTAAAAATTGTTAATCTTAGTAGAAAAATATATGTTAGTACTAAAAAAATTGTATCAACTGAAAATAAAGTGAAAATTTTCTCCCCATTTCTGAACCCCAGTCACCAGTTGCCATAGAAGAGGTAACAACATTCCCTCATTAAGCCTTCAAGTATTCTATGCTTTACCTTCATATAGTTCTAGAAAAATATTTTGTTTTTTGATATAAATAATAGCATAGACTGTGTACTGTTTATATCTTGCTGTTTTCAACTTACAAAATATTTGGAATTATTCAGTATCTGTACCTCTGTATCAATCGCATGAATTTATGTAGCCCCATAACCTTGTACTGTATGACTGTACCATAAGTTATTTAGCCAGCTACCTGTTCATAAACATTTCTGTTGTTTCTAATCTTTTGCTACTACAAATAATATTGGATGACATTTCCTTACTCATCTGCCATTTTTCATATGTAAAACTGTATCTTTAGAGTAATTCCTTATAAATGAACTTAGTTGGTCAAGGGGTGTGTGTGTGTGTGTCTGTGTGTGTGTGTGTGATGGGTATTGCCCATTGGCTCTCTATATAGGTTATAACAGTTTATACTTAGATTATCAATATTTCAGAGTGTCTTTTGCCTACACTTTAATCAATATAGTGTCTTATCAAACATTTTCATGTTTTGAATGCATTTATCATTTTATGAGAGAAACTGTATACTTTTTAAAATTTAAAAGTTGTTTATATTTTCCTTTCTTTGAATTATCTGTTTAATACCCCTTGCCTATTATTTATTTGAGTATTTTGTCCATTGATAGGAGCTCATATATATTAAAGAATTTAGCCATTTATTATATTGCAAATGTTCTATGCAGTTTATCACTTGTCTCTTTCTCCTACAATTTTTTAACGTATATTAAAAATCATTTTTTTCTTTAGGTCTTCCATGCTTTGTGTCAAATGGACAAAGGCTTTTTTTCATTCTAGAGTTCTAAAAATAATTATTCTATGTTTACTTCCAAGACTTTCATAGTGTCATTTATTACATCAAAATTATTAAGCTATCTAGAAATTATTTTTTATATTAAGTCAGGAAATTCTCTAACTTAATTTCTTCTCCAGGTACCCTAAAACTATCATGTTTACAGGAAATTTATAAATTAATTCAGGCAGAAGCAAGTTCTTTGGGACATTACTTTTTTTCTTTTTGTTTCTATCTAATAATATTATATGCCTTTCCAAAGTCTTTATTCCTCTCATTACTGTTTTAAAATTTCTTCGTATAATCTTTGTATATTTTTTAAATAATTTCATTCCCAGATTCCTTATCTTTCTTCATTGTTGTTGCTAGTATGCATTTGTTCTTGTTTTGTTTTTGTTCTGTTTCCCTTTTGTCTTCTTGATTGGTGGTGGTTTGTAGGAAGGTTAGAGATTTTTGTCTAAAAATCTGTAATCAAGCCCTTTTCCACCCTTTGTCTCTGGCATCCACTGTTCTGTTTTCTGTCTCTATTGTTTTGCCTTTTCCAAAATGTCATAGAAATGGAATAATATTGTCTGTAGACTTTTTTTTTTTAAGATTTCATTTATTTGTCAGAAAGAGAGAGTGAGAGTGAGAGAGGCAGGCAGAAGGGGATGCATGCTCCCTGCGGAGCAAGGAGCCGGATGCAAGACTCGATCCCAAAACTCTGGGATCATGATCTGAGCTGAAGGCAGACGCTTAACCAATTGAGACACCCAGGAGTCCCACCTCTGTAGTTTTGAACCTGGCTTCTTTCACTTAACGTATTACATGCCTGTTTGTTTCTTCGTTCAGATTCTCCTTATGAGTCTTTACGGTGCCAGTGGGCCCAGAGAAGTTTCTGAGACCAAGTTTATTCCCATCCTCTTTTCCCAAAAAGTGATTATTGGATTTGCCCCTTAGTTATGCTACCTCCTTTGAGAACTGTGCTCTGCTAGCATTTTCTTTGTATCTACAGCTATAGGCATCCTCTCTCAGAAACTGTCCATCCTTTGAAGGCATTCATCAGTCCATCCTCTAATGCTCTGGTGTTTTGGTAACAGATGTCTTCCAATGTTAGTGAAAGTGGGACTTGCATTTCTTTCTCTTTCTTTCTTTCTTTCTTTCTTTCTTTCTTTCTTTCTTTCTTTCTTTCTTCTTTCTTTCTTTCTTTCTTTTCTTTTTTCCCTCCTTCTTTCTGTTTTTTTTTTTTTAATTTTTTCCTTTTTCTGGTGTGATTTTCTAAGGAAGAGGCAGCACATCATTGCTTTGCGGTTTTGAAACTCTGTCCCTTAGTAGCTATTAAGTATAAATTGCTCTAGCAAGTAGCTGCCCACCTCTAATTTACTACTTAACTAAGGGCAAACTCTATGCCAAAGGATGGGGAAGCTCTTCAGAGCTGAAATGTCACTAGCTTTGGCACATGCTAATAAATATCCAACTTCCTTTTGGTGTATTATCATTGCAAACTTTTCTCTTTTGCTTATTCCTTTGAGAAATCTTTGAAATTTAAGACTTACAATAATAATTAAACATTTCTTAAAATATTAAGTATCCACACTTTTAATTATCAATTATCCTGATAACTCAGTATGTTATATATTTTATAAATAAAAAAAGTATTGAGGACCAGAAAGTTTAAGTAAACTTCTCAAATGCACACAGCCAATCAGTAGAAGGGCTCTAGTTTTAAATCCTCATTTTGTGACTTCAAATCTGTTACTTTTTGACCGCCTCACAGTTACCTCCATATTTGTATTCACTGTGATGACTTTGAGCTTATAAAACAAATGTATATGCATTATTTAATTGGATTCTGGTAATGATAGTTTAAGTTAAATTGAAAGGAGGTTATCATTAAATCCATTTTACAGGTAAAGACCTTTTCTGAAAAAATAAGGAAATTTTCAAAGGCAAGCTGTTGTTTCATAGAGCAGATTCGCACAAGGGATCCTGATCCAAAATTAGGTATTCTCCCTTTTAAATAACTGTACATCCAATAGAACCATTTTCTTTACTTCAAAAATGCTAAATTCTTGGTTTAAAATTTTATGAGTATTTGTTCTATTGGGAGCTGTTTGGTGCTAGTGTTTGATACATGTTTGGTGTTTTATATCAGTTAGCTACTGGCATAGTAATGTTTGTAATAAACACCATAATACTGTGCAATAAATAACCACAATACCTATAAGATCGCAACAATATACAAAATTATTGTTCACAAGTTCTCAGGCCTTTGGACTAGTTCTTGTGGCCTTGGTTGGGCTTACTTATACTATGTATTCACCTGCCATAGGTGGCTCTGCTGATCATTGCAGGGCTCTGTCCCCAGCTAGCTATAAGCTACTTTCTTAAGATGGAATCAGTTTCACATTTGTTCATTTGAAACACATTTACTTAATGTTCTAGGCAGAACTTACTGAAGTAGATTCATGTACAGTGAAAAAAAAAATGGCCAGTGATTTCCCTACCCCAACAGCAGGCATCCTAGGTTAGCACTGTTCTATAACTAAGACCTGGTATGTATTATGTCCTCCCCAGTGCTTGGTATTAGGGCCATCATAATGAGGTAGGCAGACAAGATCCCTGTTTTAAGAAAGCATATAAACCAGTGAGGAAGATAGATGACAAACAAATAAATAGCGATTTTAAAATACACTTCAAAGAGAATAAAGAGGTTGTGGAGATGTAAAATAATAAAAATGGCCTTTATTGGGAAACTGACCAGGAAAGACCTCTCTGAGGGATGGAGATTAAGAAGAACAGTAAATGTGGTTGCAACTGACAAAAACCCATTTCAAACTGAGTTGGAGTTAAGTGAGTTGGCTTACATATCTGAAGTGTGGGAAATGTATAGGGAATATGAAAGAAGGAACTAGACTTAGGGATAATTGCAACTGCAGACTTGAACATCCTTAGCCTGTGGACTTGAACATCCCCAGGTCATTGCTGCTTCCTTCTCTCTGGCTTTTTTCTCTTCTACTACAATATCACAAGTAGACTTATACAAACTACAAGGGCATGGATACTGGAATTACTAGGCTTAGAGATCTGTGACCTTAAAAGAAAAGAGACTCTTTACCCTCAGCTTGAAATATTCTCTGGAAGTTTATAGACCCATTAACCTGATTTAGATCTCACATCCCCCTCTTGAGCCAGTCACCATGGAAAGAGATGATTATGGCTGGTCACATTCAAAGAGTGTGCCTAGACTTAAAATAGGAAAACAAATTTCCCTAAAGGAAAGCCCAGAGGAATCGTACTAACATGGAAATGGGGGGAAATCTTTGTAAGCCTGGGTCCCCTCCCTCAAAATGTATATTTATCAAGTAAAATTCATGTCTAACTCATCTTAATATGTCCAACAGTGATTGGTACAGGACTTGACACATTTCCAAATTGATAATGTAATTTTAGTAAATTTCAGACTCTGGAGAAAGCCATAATCTACCCTCTTATGGGGAGTACACTCTAACTATAAGCCTGTAACTCTCTTCACAGAAATCCTCTTTTATTGGTTCTCTTTCCTTTATGGAGCTGTAGACATGTGATGGGTTAAGAGTAGCAGAACTCGTTTTAGTCAACTCTTAGCAATAACCTGTGTTGATGTTTCTGAGGTTTGGACTGTCAGCTGAAGCTCCACTAAGATAGAAAACCCCCATTTTGTCTTAGAATTCCAATAATTCCTGTATTCTTTAATCAGAATCAAGTGTAGAAAAATCCAAGGGAAAAAAACATATTTATACCTTATTTTAATGAATACATATAAACCTAAAATTTTCAAGTTTCTTTTAAATGTTAGATTCAAAGAAATTGCTCCTATAATAACAGAATTATATAATAAATTATGCTTGTAAATAATTGGGCTTGACCTCAAGTGTTTTACTCTAATTATGAAAGCATGTAAATATTTTTATAAGCCTATTAAAAATAAATTTATTTTCAGATCCTTTTGAAGCATTCATCATCTTTTCTATTCGCCATGAGATCAGAAGGATTGATCTTCATAAAAGAGACTATAGTCTACTTGTTCCTGGGTTGAGAAACACAATAGCGCTTGATTTTCACTTCAATCAAAGTTTACTTTATTGGACAGATGTTGTAGAAGACAGAATATACCGGGGCAAGCTTTCTGAAAGTGGAGGTAATTTTTAATTGAAAATTCTAGAAAGATATGCTGTAATCAGATGGGATTTAGATTAATCTTTGCACTTTCATTCTTTATCTTCTCCCTCATGTATGTAAAACCAGGGATGTCAAGTATATGTGTGAAGATCTGTTGAGGGAGGGGAATGAATGGCAAAAGCCTGCGCTATGCATACCATTTTCAAATTATGAGCTTTTCCATGGACATTTGGTGAAGAAAAATATTTATAAGAAATAACTACTGCTTTCCACATACTAGTAGACATATGTTTGTGAGTTAAAATGTTTTTATTTTGTTACCATCTTTCAGCAAAATTTAAACAAATAATGAATTGTTACAAAGACCACTAATATGAACTAAATGTTTTTATCATAATTTGACTTATTTCTTTTGTCTAATGTACACTTTTCTTAAGTAGCAAGGCTCTGAGATAAATATATGTATAATCCTTTTGAAAATGTTGTGTCTGTGTAGCATCCCAAAGCCCAGGTGTTTCTATCAAAATCTGAATTTCTCCTTAAGTCACCTTTGCAATTTTGGAAAAATGGTAATAAACACGATATAATTATCACATGTGAATTTGTGTCCTGTGGCATATTGCAAGAGACTGATTTCAAGTGATGGATTTAGATCCTTGAGCTTAGATGGTTAAGGGTTTAAAAGAAAAGAATGTCTAACAAAAACACTGGCAATGTCATAAACTAAGAAGGGTTATCCTATTAGGAAAAAAATAATTATTTTAATTACAAAAGAAATTAAGAAGTGGATGAATAGATCATTGGTGAACGTTACCAAATTGCTTATTTTTATTTAGACCAAACTAATGCCTTCCTCTCTTATTTGTTATCATGTTATATCATGTAAGTCTTCTGGCCCAGGAAGGGGCAGGGAGTGTGATTGGGGCTTATCTTTCTTAAGGGTAAGTGCAGTAAAGTTATCTTCTCTCTCATGTTTCAGAAAAGGGTGCTGCTGACTAGCTATAATGCATGTTGGCCCAGGGGGACATTTGCTCTTTATTCTACCCCTGAAGATCAGTGTTGATACTAAACTGCACTCATTTGAACTAGCCCATCATTCCTGTTCCCCAAATCCTGTGTTCTATTTCAAAAGTCCAAAACAAGAAATAACTTTTTGAAACCTAAACATTGTTGTTAGCATCAAGAGTTATTTAAAAATTCTACTTCACTGTCACTAAAAGGGCTTAAGAATTTAAAAATTTCTGGTAGGAAAGATCAGTAATTCTAAATTTGGAGTCTTCTTAGTTTCCATCGTGCCAGGTAACATATTTGCACTATATCTTTCAAACTCAATATATTGCTTAAAAACTCTGTACTGCTGTTAAGTAGGCCTTTGTGTGTGTGTGTGTGTGTGTGTGTGTAATACATTTCTTGAATGGGTTCAAGTATTGGTCTCCTTTTTTTTGTAGGGGTCAGTGCAATAGAAGTGGTTGTGGAGCATGGCCTGGCTACCCCGGAAGGACTGACAGTCGACTGGATAGCAGGCAACATATACTGGATAGACAGCAATCTGGACCAAATTGAAGTGGCCAAACTAGATGGTTCTTTAAGAACTACACTAATAGCCGGAGCCATGGAACACCCCAGGGCCATTGCTTTGGACCCAAGATATGGGTAAAGAAGTTTGACTTTTACAGATTCACTTTGACATAAAAAATTATCTTTTAAATGAATATTTAATTCAATTATCTCAGAAATTCTGAGTCAGATTGTTTATCTTGTGCATGTACATATATGTGTATATATGTATAATTATGTATATGTTTGTCTATGTGTGTGTATATATAATTATATATATATAGACCAGTTTAAGTTTATTAGCATGAATCTGGTTATAAGATTGCTTACATAGGTACTTTCAGAGGATAGAAATATCTTCTTTCTAAATATGGGCATTATGCCCTATTGGAAGCCATTGCAACTCAATTTTGAAGCAGTAACTTAATGAATTTCTCTTTGACCTGCCAAAGAGATGCTATAATTGTTTCTAATGGTTGCAAACCACAGGGCCGGTCTCTGGTCCAAATAGTCACAGATGTTAACCGCACCACCTCTTATGTATTTTGTAAGTACTTGGAGTCAGTTTAAAAGGAAATTAGTATAAGCTTGAAGGAGTCCAGTGATGAGACACTGACTATTTGGGGTGTTGGAAAGACAAGGTACATGATTCTTGAAGACAAGGTACATGATTCTTGAAAACAAGGTCAAATGTTGAGTAACTCAGGTTATTGCCTCTGGTGTTCCCCTGGATGTTCCTCTGCGAAAGAGCAGAAGAGAGACGCTGAAAAACGAGGGCTCCAATTTCTCTCACTCGCTTATTTTCTGGAGAACCTACTCAACTCTATTATCGTCCCTTAAATTTCAGTTTTTTCTTTTGTAAATCAGGGATAATATCTTTATCATTTGGTTGTTTTTGAGGAGATGGTAAATATGTGGAAGATAATATGTAAGTGATATTGATGAAAATACTATGTTATTACTGTTAATTATTTAATCCTTGTTAATTATTTCGTAAATCTAAAGCCATTGTCAAGGCTAAAGGTTAGTAGATCAGAATCTTTTTAAATTTATTTTTATTTATTTATTTATATATTTATTTATTTATTTTGTCTCTGTATCTTCAAGTAATACAAAGTCCAGGGAGCACCAGTGAGGGAGGGGAATCAGCCAGGAGGGGGTTTAATGAAATGCAGAAGAGAGAAAAGGGAGCCTGTGTTTAAGTCAGCTTCCTGACCACATTTTTCTGGCTGGTGCTCTGGCTTATGCCGGAGCTCAGAAATCAATAGATTGGGAAGTTTGTTCTTCTTTTCCTCAATTCACACACAGAAATTAAAGGGCCAAAGCAGGTTGCCTAGAGCAAGGTTCCAAACTGGCAACTCTCATTAATACGTTTGCTTTACCTCTACAGTGTTTTAAATTTATTTGAATTACTTTCCCAAACTTAAAATATTGAGACATTTTGTATACAGTGCTGGATTTCTGGCTACTTCTGAAAAAAAAAAAAAAAATAGAGATCTGACAGCAAGGAGCAAAGCACTAGCTGTATCTTTTAGCTCTCATTTATACAGTTTACACTTTGCCCATTTCATTCATTAATTCCTATGATAACAGTTCACCGGCAAGAGATATGTTATGTTTAATGAGAAATTCCTTTTTTAAAACAGACTATTCCTGAGATTACAAGCAACTTGCTGATCCTGACCCTTTACTTCCCACAAAAGTTCATCATCAACAGGGCTTTTACCCTCCATGTAACAAATATCAGTTTGAAATTTTCACCTATTAAACCTATGTAAGTTGTACCAGCACCTTATACACAGGAGAAACTTTCTGTGTAAGGGAAAGTGATATTTTGGAGAAAGTTGTGGTTTTAGCTTGTACACCAACATGGTAGAAAAGCTGTGAGTGCTCTCAAATTACAGATGGCACACACAGAGAGAAACAAGACACAACAAAAAGGACAAAATGGGCATATGAAAGCTTTGAAAATAGTCTGACCAAACAAAGCAGTAAATCTGGGAGTTGAAACTTTATTTTCTATAGCCTTGAACTGACAATATTTAGGATAAAATTATTTATCTCACTTAGTTTGCAGAATGTCCAACCTGAGAGGAGGGAAAAAAAAAATAGAGACACCAACACACCACCCACAAATACTATTTAAGTGAAAATATCAGATACTATTCCAGTGATATAAAATCTTCAGAAGTAATATACCCTCTAAGAGTTGAAAGTTAGTATAGAAAGCTAGCCTCTGAGTAGGAAAACCTGATAATGCTTCTGAGAAAGTTGATACCGTCCATTACTAATTGCAACTATGAAATTGTACAGCTGATTAAAATAATTATAGTGGTAATAATTTTTTTCTTGAAAAATGATTGAAGAAATATACTTATAAAATCATTTTTGGTATAAATAATCAAAGTTCAGAAGGCAGTACTAGTTCATTCAACTCTAGGAAGAAATTGAGAGGTTGACTGAGAGCATAGTAAAAATACATGCAAACACACACGCAGTGAACTGCAAAGCTAAGTGCAAGAAAAGCAACACTGAAAAAAAATTTAATTTGACTTAAACTCCGCTTAATGCCTTAGTGGTATCTATTCAAATAGAAACATAAAATTTCTCCCTATTTCTCAAATAATTCAAGAAATACAAAGAAGCTGTGAGTCAAAATTGATAAGAGCTCCAAAACACTTGAACTTATTTTAAAAATATGTATTTTTGGATATATCTACTGGGTAATTTTTTTAGAATTATGGTTTCTGAAAATACTGTTAGCTTTCCTACTACATCATCAGCTCTCTAATGGCAAGACATGCTTCCATGTCTATGAAATCCTCCCCTGCTTTTGGCATATATAATTGTGCTGAATAAATGTTTGTTAAATAAATTAATGCATGCATATGCATAGACTTTTTGCTAACATATAACTTCCAAAACTCAAGGATAAACCTGTAAGAGTGAAGTATAGAGTAAAAGACAGCTAGTGGGTAATATTATAAACTTTGTTTACAATAACAAGTGAATGAACAAGTTTGTAACCAGCCACTTTGCTCCCTCAGCACAGCTGAAGAAAAACAAAAACAGTAACAACAACAACAAAAATCGGGCTATAACATTAGACCACTAAAACATGTTTATATCATGTGAGTTTCCTTCAGCTATGAAGGTCCTCTGTGACCTTTTTTTACAGATGCCAAAAAACAAATGTTTTTAACCAACTGCTTTGCTTCCCTGGCATAAAAGCCACAGGCCTTCACTTTACATTATAAAACATATTTGCCATGATGCCGCATCCCTTTAGTATTCTGGGTTTTGACCCAATATCCCAAGTGACAAGTTATTCCAAGACGGTAAATGGGAGTCTTAGGGAGGAGCCATTTTTCTCTCATTCTGTTTTAAGGGAATACACTTATTGCTAAGGTGACCTGAACGAGTCCATGAATCTCCTCTGAACCTCAAGCTAAGTATTCGGGAGTAAGAAGCACCAGGGAGTTCCCCATCTACAGGGCACTCACTTCAGTTCTTGAACTTTCATTGTCTTTGTACTCGTACAGCTGCATGGTGTCTTCCTGCTCCATTGCTGGCGTTTCGATTTCATTTCTCATAATAATTGGACTCTGCGATAGCCATTGCAATTTGTGAAAGCAGATACAGTAATTGTGAAGATTAGTGAAACATCTAAATAAAATTTTAATTTTATCTGGGACTGTTCCTAAATGAAACTAATAAAGACGTTGCTTTTAGAAGACCTAAAGATTGTGGATAAGTATCCTCTTTTTTTTTTTTTTTTGCCAAGATCATTTATTTTCACCTTCTGCAGCTTGACCTGATAGATGATAATGGTCCTTTCATGCCTGTAATGATACAAGTTGTTCATGGTCCATTGACCCAATTTAATCCTGATACAGACTAACCCATGAATGCAGGAACTGTAGAATCAGTAGACTGTAGTCTCTTTTTTTAAAAGCAATTGTGGCTGAATATTTCCATACGTCCTGTAAGAAGAGATATTCAGTCTTTGTGTATTTCAAGAAATAATGCAATCATTGAAATGCTAATACATTTTAACCATAAAAAGAAAGTAATAAGGGGAAAATGATTCTTTTAAAATACATTACAGAGTATACAAAAGAGTGCCTAGAATTTTATGAAACAATGATCCTTGAAATCAACTTTTTAAATTGATTGTAAACTGACTAATGGTGAAGTTAAGAACACTTTTAGGGGAACTAATTCCAGAACATGTTATTTTATAAAAAGTATTGGAAATTTCCCCACTTGAATTGATGAAAGATTAGGACCATTGTGAGGACTACAGAAGAAACAGCTTAATGCTACTATGTTTAGTGAAGAAATGAAGGAATCACTTATTTTAGAATTTCTCAAATTATCCCAAGCCATACTTTTATGGTCCACTGGAAACACATCCTTGAAAGTCTACAGTGCCCACTTCTGGTAAACCTACAATATAGAGAAAATGCAGAATTGTAGCGTTACTGATATGTGTGTTGGAACTTCCACAACCACATAAGGCAGAACTAGGTAGAAAGTTCCAAGAGAGACACCAGTTTTCCACTTGTTATTCAGGCAGAAGACAATGCTCAGAAGTCTTTGGGTCATCAGTCCAGAGTGTGAATTACAGCCTTGCCTGGATCACGTGGTAGCTTATCAACAGATACTCAGACTAGTTATCATTCTCAAATTCATTGTTTGTTTTCAGTGATGATTTTTCCTAATCTTTTTTAAACTTGCAAATCTCTGTACTCTACCTTGTCTGTCAAGATACCACATAAATTTGATTGATGCTATGTCGGTCTTGTTTCTATTTTAAATCTTATTTTTTAAATCCTAAGTATAAAGGGAAGCTGACAACAACCTACTGTCAGTGAAAAGATATGTGCATCCAAAATTAAATTTGTAGTGAGACACATAATTCATTTCATTCATTGTTTTAAAGACATTTAACTACTTAACTGAATAGCCTACCAGCTTTATATTAATTAATCTTTGTTCCGTTTGCCCTTTATGGCAACATATTGTATACTAGGTAACTTATAAGTAATAAGCATATGTGTATATACATGTTGAAATTTCCAGATAGTTTTTTTCTCATATAAAACAATCTAATCTTTAAAAATTAGTCTTTGCAGAGGGCGCCTGGGTGGCTCAGTTGGTTGAGCAACTGCCTTCGGCTCAGGTCATGATCCTGGAGTCCCTGGATCGAGTCCCGCATCGGGCTCCCTGCTTGGCGAGGAGCCTGCTTCTCCCTCTAACCCTCCCCCATCTCATGTACTCTCTCTCTCTCTCTCATTCTCGCTCTCTCAAATAAATAAATAAATCTTTAAAAAAATAAAAAATAAAAAAAATAAAAATTAGTCTTTGCAGAAAAAAAAGATTTCTAGCCATAAAATTTTATAAATGTCCTCTGGTATTTTTAATATTCTTAAAAATTTACATATTATGTTAATTTTGAGTTAGATACACTTTTAAACTTTTATTATAGAAATTTTTAAATACACAAAATAGAATGAATTATATAATAATCTTCCTCATATTCATTACCCAGCTTCAACAATTATCAATACATTATCCCTGATATATTACTTAGTTTTATCCTTTCTCAGCAGTTTACTTATTTATTCAAATATTGGTAATTAAACAATGAATACTCTGGATATTGTTTTTGTGGATATGATCCCATACCAGGGCCAGAAAAATCCTAAAGCTGCCCATGAAACTAAAACTTTTTTTTTTTTAACATAAACTCAGATTTTGAGAGACATTCTTTGAGATAAACCCAATCTTATGACCTACTCCTCTGAATCCTTTTCTTATGGTTTTGACTTATAAAACTAATCTACCTTCACATACTTGCTGGTGTGACATTTGAACATTGACATTAGTATTAATTCTCTTTCTGTCTCCATTTCTTCAACAGTTAGAAAATAGTTTGAAATTTTGCATTTAAAAAATCATTTCTATGACTGTGTGTGTGGCATGCTCGTGCAAGCACAAATCTTTTCTGTGTGCTAGTCATCCTTTACGCTAAATTGTTTATGTCCCTTACCTCATCAAATGCTCCTGATAAGTGTGTACAGTTAGAGTTTTTACTTACAGATGAGAAAATGGAGTCTGAGATTAAATATGCTGGAGGAAATGACAGATATTAGTCTTCATCCCAAGTTTGTCTGACACAGAAACATATATTGGCACAATTATTTAATAACCTTTTGAGGCTGCCCAGGGCTTCAGAGTTGTTTATGAGCTGCCACTCTCACCAAGAACATTTACATCTTCCTTCTCTCTTCACCATAGTCTTTTAACACACATACTTACTAAATTTATTATATAATGTATCGAATTGTCTTTTATTCATTTCATATTTCAAATTCCTCTGTCCTAAAACAGACTATATACTTCTCAAAAATCCAAGTCATGACAAATACTTAGTTTACATCACTCCATATCTCCTTACATAAAGTTAATATTTAAAAAAAAGAAGATAGCTTCAATTGTATTTTGAATTTTTTTCCAGAGGATTATTTCATTTTCTAAGCTTATCTACCACATTCATATACTTAAGGATCATTCAAAATATAGAAGGAGGAAAAACAGCACAATGATATATGATTATAATGAAGAACAAAGGTATTTTTCCCAGTAACTTTACCATTTCTCACCAAAATGTTGACAGAGCTGATAATAGGAAAATTTACTGGACTGTCACTATCTCTCCAGTCCTGTGAGTTCTCCCTTCCCAAATCACCATGCTACTCATTGGGTTCTGCTATGAAAGTAGAGAAGGCAGCTACCATTTATTGAATAGCAGACGTGCTCCTATCCCTCTGCCAGATGTTTTCCGTTTGCTATTTTATTTAGTGACATGACATTAAAGAATTCGATGTTCAAAGCATCAGAGCAGAAGTTAGGCTGCCCAGTTTCTCATCTCCCTCTGCCACTTGCTAGCTGTGTAACCCAAGTAATTTAATTTCTCTAAGCTTGTTCTCCCATCTCTAAAAGATAGATAACTTTAGCCATAGCCTCATGATTGATTAAATGAGATAATCTATAAAGCACTGAAAATAGTATTTAACATATAGTAAGCACTTAAAAAATATAGCCAGTTGTTATGATTGTGGAGTTATTGTGTATCTGTATTAAATATACTATAGAAACATGCATTAGCAGTTTAAACCACTGTCAGTTGAACATAAAACATCCATTGCTTAATAGCCTTAAAAATCAAATGCAGGACACGAGGCACTTGATGCCCATTGTGTGGAACTGATTGTTCATCATGAATTTGTAGAGTCTCAAATAGTATTCAGTTTAAAAAAAGAAGGTAATGATCTTTAGTATATGAAAAATGGCATTTAACAATTGCATGTTTGTATATATCAAAGTATAACGATTTCCTCTGTTTTCCCTCTGTATCCTCTGTCATATGATCTATTTCATTGCTGTGAATCTAAATATCATCTCCATACTGATGACTTCCAAATTCACATCCCCAGCCCTGCCTTCTTCTCTGAACTTCACCCTGGCATACACACAGCTTCCTGAACACCTCCTTTTGGATGTCTTGAAATCTTAAGATAAGAAAAAAAAAATTCGAAAGTAAACTTTTGATTGCTCTTCGCACCCATCCACGCTCAATTCCCAGGTCTTAGAATCTGTTCCTCTTCCATTTTCCCCATTTCACTCATGGATTCCTTGCACAGCCTCTCCCTTGCCCTTACTCTGACTTCGCTGAAACAAGAAACACAGTCACCTATGATTCGTTCTCGACCTCATTTCCCTATATTCAGTCATCAGATAGTCCTGGCAATTCCACCTCCAAATATACCTTGAATCCATTCACTTACCTTCCCTGCCACTACCATACTCCAAACCACTGTCATCCTTGGCTTTTCTTTTAAAATAACCACCTGATAAGCCATACTCTTGCCTCATTATCATCCACTTACATATGATACCATGTTTCACCCCTGCTTAAATGTGCTTCCTATTCCCTTGGAATGAAAACCCAAATAATCGCCTTAGCCTACAAAACCCATTGGGTCGGACTCTTCAAATCCATCGTCTTCTTTTTCCTCCTTACTCACCGCATTGGTCTTATTTCTGTTCCTCAAATCACCCACTCCCACCCCCATTAGGGCTTTCATATCTGCTGTTTATTTTGCTTGTCATGCTCTTTATACTGTTGTCCTTATCTTTTAGATTCAGTGTAAGTACAGCCTCCTCAAAGTCATTTTTTTTTTCCCTGATCACCTTCTCTAAGTAGATCACTTACCTGCTATTTTCTGCAGCATATTTTAGAAGCTACAATTATATATTCATGTATTTATTTACTCTGTCTTCTCCACTGGACTCTAAGCTCCAAGTGGGCAGACAATACATCTGTTTCTTTTGAGACTGTTTATCTGCCAGTGTCTAGCATATAGTAGGCACTCAATAAATATTTGTAAGCTGAATGGCTGAAACAATAGCGTTATTTATTTTTCTTCAGAATTCTTTTCTGGACAGATTGGGATGCCAATTTTCCTCGCATTGAATCTGCCTCCATGAGTGGTGCTGGAAGAAAAACCATCTACAAAGACATGAAAACTGGAGCTTGGCCTAATGGACTAACTGTGGACCACTTTGAAAAAAGGATAGTTTGGACAGATGCCAGGTTTAAAAAAATGATCTTTTTCTTCTGTATTTTCTGTTACCTTTCTTGGATAGTATTTGTAAACGCAAAAGATACCCTAACATACATGTATCATGTATACACACATTGAAATTGGTGGTGATTTTTGTTTGTTTTCATTATGATGGTGGTGATTTTTATTATGACGGGCTTTTTTTCTTTCTTTCTTTCTACAAATCAGATACAGAAGCATAAAATATTTTTTTAAAAAATTTTTCTCTGGCATTTATCTAAGTAATATGATAACACCACTAGACTATTTGAATAAGTTCTGATAAACTTGATGTATTTACCTTTCTGTAGGTCAGATGCTATTTATTCAGCCCTCTATGATGGAACAGCCATGATCGAAATCATCCGTGGTCATGAATACCTTTCCCATCCCTTTGCTGTGTCTTTATATGGGAGTGAGGTCTATTGGACGGACTGGAGGACCAACACATTGTCAAAAGCCAATAAGTGGACAGGGCAGAATGTCAGCGTGATTCAGAAGACAAGTGCACAGCCATTTGACCTTCAGATATACCATCCCAGCCGTCAGCCCCAGGGTAAGTGCTGGTAGTGAATTAACTACCCAGAAAGTATTTTCACCTTAATCATATAATATTTGAACTGTAAAATAACTTCTGTAAGTTAAAGTATTAATATTTCATCTATATTGTGTTGTGGAAGTGGTTCCAGCGTTTATTTTAATTAGTTCAGAATATTTTTTTTTCTTTCCCTTGTCATTTCTTTCACACAGCAATAAAGAAATCTTAGAAATTAAGGGTTTTATACAAAGTCCCCACATTTTTAGTCACTGCTTGTATCAATAAAGGATACTGTGGGAAGTTGTAGATGGTCTTCAGATTTAGAATCTATCACCTGGTTGTGATAGAAAATTAGATGAGAACATCAAGGACACATTGGTCTTTCCCTCAAATGATCTGTGAACTCTATTGGGAGGAGAAAGAATGGTGTATATAAAAAAAAAAAAGGAGCATCTCTTATTTTAAGAGAATTTAGTTCACATGAGCATGTGTGCCACCTCTCCCCATGTATTCCACGCTTTGGTTCAACAGTAATCTCCATCCTGGCTTTGTGATTTCATTACTTCTACTCAATTCTTCCAAACGTTCTTAATTCTGAGTCTTACATTTCTTTTTCCTTTTTATTTTTTCCCCTGGATAGTATGGCCATTTGGTGTAACATCAGCTCATCCTTTTATATCTCTTGATGGAGGCTTCCCCTTTATAATGTGTACCATAACCTGTGAGAATCTCATTTCAATGTAAATAATGTTTCCTTATTATTAACATATTTTTACTTGAGACATCTGATGCTCAGATGACAGCTGTTCCCTAGAGGATACATTTTCTCCTTTTCTCCCTCTTTCAGTGTAGAGTAGACAGATCTTCACTTCCAGAAATTCATTAGCATTTCTGGTCTTATGGACCTCACTTCAAGCCTTATTTTAAATTTGTGCTACATTCTTTACACCTAGATGTGACTAAAAATGCTCACCTCTGTGGTCCATAAATTCCACTGTTATCCTTTTCTTTCTTCAATACTTGACCTTCATTCTCTATCGATACTATTTCTTCTACCCAAATATCCTCATCTGTAAAATTTTCTGTGCCTTCTCCCTGACAGAGTCTGATTGAATCTAGTTTCCTTCCCAGATACTTTCAATTTCTGTTTCAATTTTCTTATATAAGAGATCCTTCTTTGTCATGTGGGAGTTTCTATACACCATGTATTATGTGAGCAATCATGTTAATCCTTTTCTATCACCCATAATTTTTTTGCTCTTTTCATCTTACAAATCTGTACAACATGAGAACATTAAGGGGAGAAAATACAGCTTGGTCACTTTTGTGCTTAATAGGCATTCAGTAAATATATTGGATTTAACTAAATTGAAATGAAGCAGGAAATCATGATTCTGACCAGGAATGGGCCACTAGTATAATAAGAAAAAAATGCTCTTTTCTAAAAACTTTCTTCAGCACGAGAGAGTATCTAGTCATAAACACTGTATGTTGATGACAAAGGATTGGTTTTAATTTTTATAAATGCAAAAATTAAAAAATACATATTTTTGTGCCCCAGACTGGTATTTTTTAGGAACTGTAATTTTTATGTTTAGAGTAATTTAAATGAATAGGACCATGAAAAATGGCCTGGGTTTATGTATTACAACATTCCCCTCCTCAAAATAGGATCAATGTATTTTTATTTCCTAACTATCTGATTTGCCCACATTGACATGAGCCCTAGCAAAGTGACAGAATGGAAATAAAAATGATACTTTCAAGCTCTTCTGACATTTTCATATATATAGAAAGGAAGTAAGACATTCAATGTACAGTATCCTCCATGCTTTCACTCTCTGCGGTCACCCATGGTCCAGAAGCAAAAGGTCCTCCTTCTGAACTATCATTAGAAGGTCAATGGTAGCCTAACACTGTGTTACAATGCCTACGTCATTCCCTTCACTTCATCTCATCACATAGACATTTTATCATCTCACATCATCACAAGTACAAGGGTAAGTATAGTATGATAAGATATTTTGAGACAGAGAGAGATATCACATTTACATAAATTTTATGATAGTATACTACTATAGTTGTTCTATTTTATTATTAATTATCATTGTCCATCTATTACTGTGCCTAATTGATAAATTTGACTTTATCATAGATATATGTATCATAGATATGTGTGTATAGGAAAACACATGGTATATATATAGGGTTTGGTACTATCCCAGGTTTCAGGCATCTGCTTGGGATGTCTTCTCCCTGGATCAGGAGAGATTACTGTAATTTATTTGGTGGTGGGGAGATTTTCTGGACATCTTTACTTAACTTGAAAGGTGATTTATATGAGGCCCCTACAATCTGCGTAAAATAAGGAAGTTTTTACTGTATGGATCTGATTTAACATAGAGGCTTCAGGGCAGATATTCTAGCCTTTTATACCTTTAGAGAATGTTACCTGTAGTGAGACCTTGCTATTTCCTAAATAAAATTCAGTCCGTTTCCATTTTTGAGAATGATCAGAGAACATTCTACTTTTCCCCATTATAAGGATCACTGAGCATATAATAATCATTATCCATCCTGTTTATCTACTTCAGTGAAGTAACACTTCCACTGCTAGGGGAGAAAATGTTTAAAAAGATGCAGGAATATATTGACTGTTTTATTACCAGGGTAGAATTACAGTAAAAATGGTGACAAAATATATATAATATATATAATATATTAAACGTGTAAATACATGAAAAGTTCTTGAAAGAGTGTCTCACATATAATCAATGCTATGTGTTTATATGCTTAAGTAAATAAAATTTTAAAAAGTAATAGTTGATGGGGTTCCTGGGTGGTTGAGTCAGTTAAGTGTCCAACTCTTGATTTCAGCTCAGGTCATGATCTAGGAGTTGTGAGATTGAACCCACGTCAGGCTCCATGCTAGCAGGGAGTCAGCTTGGTATTTTCTTTCTCTTCTCCCTCTGTCCCTCCCCCCTGTTCTCTGTCTCTGTCTCTGTCTTTCTCTCAAATAAATAAATAAATCTTTAAAAAAAAAAAGTAACAGTTGTTGAAATCATATCATTTTCCTCCTTTTGTTGAAATGTAGGTTTCATTACTTTTTTTTAGTCCTTTTTGAATACATAATCTCATATTTAAATAATTCATATTGGGATTAACATTACACTTTTCTATATCATAGCAATTTGTTTAAAGAAAAATGCCAATAAAAATGTGAATCACAGCTCTAAAGAAGAGCAATATGGTTGATCTATCAATAAATTCAGATGTAGTCAGATGTATTCAGATGACTAGGACTATCAAACCTACTCTCAAATGTACACCCATTTTCCCAGCTCCCAGAGCAACAAACATCTTGACATTTTCTTTGTAGTTGTTTCAACAGAGATGTTGAATATCATAGTAATAAATAAAACTATTATTGTTTATTGAACTACTATGTGCCATTTAGTTGTCACTTTTTTTCCCTAATTATTAGACGCATCTAACAAGATGGTTGTTTTTATTTTCTATGAGGAAGCTGAAGCTCAGGAAAATGAAGTAAGCTGGTTCAGAGTAATAAATTTCATCAAAGGCAACACCAGGTTCCCAATGATCATGACCAACCCCCCAGTCCATACTTCACTGTTTTCTAAATTAAGAAAGCTTTTTTTTTTTTTTAAAGTAGGCTCCACGCCTAGCGTGGAACCCAATATGGGGCTTGAACTCACAATCCCGAGACCAAGACCTGAACTGACACCAAGAGTCTGACACTTAACCGACTGAGCCACCCAGGGGCCCCAAGAAAGTTTTGTATCTCTTCAAATTTAATGTCACATTTCATTTTTTAAATTTTGTATCTTCCCTTTTACACTTAGCATTCTCCCGTTATCATTGGTGCCTTATGAGTCTCTTCTTAATAACTAAGTATTTTCACAGCACATGTGACTAACAAAATGTCCTCAACTATTCATCTATTATTGGAAAGTTTGATTTTAGTTCCTTTCTATACTATCATCAGTAATTTTAATGCATATTTCTATACATAAATATTTATCTGTATTTAATAACCTTGGGTTTTGTTGTTATTGTTAGAAAGTCATATGATCTTATTTGCCAGAAACAGATGAA
>NC_138371.1:81056362-81062053 GCF_054177405.1 Leptonychotes weddellii | reverse complement strand
CTGGTATAAAATTTTCTTAACACTCTTAATTTCTGGGTGCCCTGGGTGGCTCAGTCGGTTAAGCGACTGCCTTCGGCTCAGGTCAGATCCTGGAGTCCCTGGATCGAGTCCCGCTTCGGGCTCCCTGCTCGGCAGGGAGTCTGCTTCTCCCTCTGACCCTCCTCCTTCTCATGCTCTCTCTATCATGCTCTCTCTCTCAATAAATAAATAAAATCTTTTAAAAAAAATAAAAAAATAAATTTAAAAAAAAGAAAATTTTATACCAGTTAAAACAACAAGACCATAACCATCATCTTGGGCAACTAGTTAGAAGTCTGAACATTACTAAAATAGCAAACACAGAGTGCTTCTGTTATAGAATTATTCTTAAATATTTTATAGATCCCCATTTATGCAATCCTCACAAAGTTTTATGAAGTGCGTGATGTTATCCTCCCCATTTTGCACAGGAAGAAAGAGAGGCACAGAGAAGTTCTGTAATATGCCAGAGTCACACAGCTAGTAAGTGGAGGAGCATGGATTTGACCTGTAATTCTGTCTAGTGTTAGCAATGATTTGGAGACTCAGGACCTCTTCTAACAGCTGATGGTAGTGTATATTTGTACAACTGTGGCAATGATAGAGATGACATGTGCAACTGAAGATGCTTATGCACTTGAACATGTGGCTCAACTTGTGCACATTTCCACAAGTAGATATCATAAGAGCTTTCACTACAACATAGTTTAATGTAGCAAAACACTGGCAACAACATCAATGACCATGAACAGGAGATGCCCTGGCTCCTGTGCCAAGGACTTCATGATGCCCATATCCACCCCCACCCTCTAATAAAAATCCTGTAGAGAAAAAAAAGGGGGGGGGTGTGCCTGGGTGGCTCAGTCATGTGTCTGCCTTCAGCTCAGGTCATGATCCCGGGGTCCTGGGATCGAGCCCCACATTGGGCTCCCTGCTCTGCGGGAAGCCTGCTTCTCCCTCTCCCACGCCCCCTGCTTGTGTTCCCTCTCTCGCTGTGTCTCTCTCTGTCAAATAAATAAATAAAATCTTTAAAATATATATAAAATCTTTTTATAACAAAACTATAATCTTTTTATATAGTAGACTATAATCTTTTTATATAGTAGAATGCCGTAGAGCATTTAAAAGGAATAAGCAGAACTATATAAAGTACTATGGATACATCTCAAAATCATATTTGTGACTAAAAAATCCAACTAGCTCCAGCTGGATATATAATGTATATGACTCCGTAAATTTAGGAACACAACAATTATATTACATGTTGTTTAAGAACACAAACTATGACAGAACAGATAGCCCAATTTCACAAAAGTAGCTACCCCTGGCAATGGAAGAATGGATGAACAGAGGCCTCAAAGTTATCTAGTGTTTCATCGCTTTCAGAAAATGATTTATACCATGAATAACAGGAATAAATTAGATAAATTTTCAATATACTAAAATATGAGCTGTGAATACATTATTCTCCAATACGTTTGAAAGATTTCATAAAATGCAAGGTGATTGGAAACCTATCTTTTTTTTTTTTAAGATTTTATTTTTAAGTAATCTCTACACCCAACGTGAGGCTTGAACTCACAATCTGAGATCAAGAGCTGCATGTTTCACTGACTGAGACAGCCAGGTACCCCGAAAACATATCTTGTTTACTCTGAACGGTGACTGTTACATTCACTCTTTTATTAAAACTGCCCAAAGGCTTTTCAAGTTCTTATATGTATTATAGTCATTTTGTGTTGAGAATACAGTTGACAAATGTTTACTTGATTACACATGACTATAATAAACCTGTTTACCAAAATAAAAAATCAAAGTGTAAAGATTCAAATTATTTCTATTTGAACTCTGAATCCTGATAACTTCTCCAAGTGCCTCTACTTTTAGGATTTCTGTTAGTTTACTAAATTCTTTTTTCTTTTTTGAGCAAATAAAAAAGTTGTAATGAATAATCCAATATGTAATTTCATAAACTACTGGGAAATCATGAAGACTGGATTTCAAAATTCCAAATCTTACAATGTTTTCTTTTTACCCTTTAATAATAATAATAATAAAAACCTTCTGTATAAAATATTTGGTAATAAAACACAATAAAGCATTTTCTCATGTGTTTCAATTTTGATATAAGTATATTAACTTCTTTTAGGGCAAGTTCAATTTGGAATGAATATTAGCAAAATATGAAGTAGTCATTCATTTTTGCAGTCTCCTAACTTTTTTTAGTGTGCTAGCTCCTAGTGATTTATTCAGTCTCATAAATGACTGAATTTTACAGTTCAAAACAGCAAATAAGACTCCTAATATAGAAGAGGCTTGAAGTTCTGCTTTACCATGAGAAGACACATGTATAAAACAAAGTGGGTTACACTTTACATTTTTAAAGTGATGAATTTCATTTTTATAAAGGTGGCACATCACAAATAGCTTTTAAAAAACACTCAAAGGTCTTCTATCTGCAATTCATTTTTCTTTGATTTTCTTTTAATCCCACTACAGATTTGCATAATGATTGTTACAAAACAGTATATGAAAACAGTAGATGACTTGTCTAAGAAAGAGTTCCTCTTAGTCCTCTCAGGGTAATTGTTATTATGACTCTACAACTAGCAATTCTATATGAATAGCTCCTGATTCTCTATCATACATATAATGTCCTCAAACAGAAAGTGATATTGTAGTTATAATGTGTTTTCTCTCCTGCAATTTCAGAGTTTTTACTTCGTTTGTTCTCATATTTAATAATTTATTTGAATTTCTCTGTCCCCATCATCAGATACATTTCCTCTACAGAGTAGCAACTTATGAAGTGGTAAATGGTCTATTGTTTACTCTGGTTCAATATATATCATTACTTCCTTGTCTCCATTCCTTCAGCTATAGCTATGTTGGGAATGAATGATAGTGAAATATTACTTAAGTGTGATATACATAAGGGTGGAGGATATAGAATCTGTAAAATGAAAGGTAGGATAGACTTTCAACTATTATTCAAACTGATAAATTTGCAAGATTGTATCACCAACTGTCCATCAATATTCTTGAGAACTATTTTTTTTAATTTGTTTGTTTCATTTTGTTTTTCTCCATTTAATTACTTGCCTGAAAAATTCCTGGATATGTTTTCTCAGTAGCTCTGCTTTATATTTCAGGTTTCTTAAAAACTTGTCTATTCTTTCCATTAATAAGTGGTAGGAATCTGCACTTGGGGTGTGTGTATATATGAAAGAGTGAGAGAGAGAGAACTCATTGAGGGGTATGAGTTTTTGAGATTTTGCTCAAGAAATGCAAAAATGTTTGCATTTCTAAAATATGGCCCAGTGCTTTTTGTTAGGTTGTATTTAATAAATAACCTGCAATTAAATAAGTGAATGAATGATTAATTATAAGAATCACTGAATAAATAGTTAGCCCAGCAGACATTAAATAGAGAGGAGATAAAAGTGATTATGGGAGGAAGAAAATAATAAGAAGAATAAAGCAAAGAAAGGAGTCAGTGATGAAGCAGAAAGATAAAGAGGAATTGCTCCGTAAAGGTCAATGTGAATAATTAATAGAGGGGTAAAAGAATGCAGAAGATAGTTAACATGTCTATAGTTTAGTGCATGCAACTAATTCCTACAAATCAATAAGAAAAAGGCAGTGATCTTAGTAGGAAAATGGCCAAAGAAAATGAAGAGATGCAAAAGGCTAACAAGAATATAGAGAAATGCTCAAACTCATTGTAAGAAAAAATACAACTAAAGCATTGAAACATCACTTTACTCCAATATACTGGATGACAAAACGAGAAATTCAGATAATTTTAAGAGCTGACAAGGATGTGGGGACTTTAGAAGTGTACTGTTGGTGAATATGGAGACTGTTCAACCGCTCTGAAAAGAAACAGGTTCTTTCTCACAGTAAGTATAAGCATACCGTATGAGTCAGTAATTTTTGTCCCAAATAATTTTCGTGCAGATTTATAAGAAGTGGTAAATGTATGTCTATGGCAGCATTACTTGTGCAGAGATTTGGGGTGATTTGAGCATATTTATATTGTAGGGTGGATAAACAAGAACAGGCGGGTACACGCCATATGATACTACATAGTGGTTAGAAACAATAGATTAGTTGTACACATAGCACAGATCATAAAACTATTAAAAACTTGTTACTATTTTAAGTAATAGAGGAAGCATTTACACCCAACAAGCATTTGCTACAAAATGTATTTTTATGTATTTCAAAAGAGGTATAAAATAATTTGATGCAGTCTCAGCTTTTAAGAAAGTTTAGGTCTAAGTGGTGACAGAAATAAGCTCATAAAACATACACTATTCAAAGGCATCACAAGACTTTGAGGGCACACAGCCCAGGGAGATGGCCTGGATCTTTGCAGTAGCTTGTAAAAGCTCTTGCTTTGGAGTCAGGTAGAATGAAGTTCAAAAGCTTTGCTCTAACATCTCTTTGCCACAGGCCCTGGGTAAATGAAGTAATCTTTCTGGGTCTCAGTTTCTAAAGGTATAAAATCAGAATATTAATAATATCTGTCAGTTTCCTGTAAGATATAAATGAACTGCCTGTCGCATTGTTACATGCTTGATAAATGGTAGCTATTAGTAATATTATAATAATTAACTTGAAGAAAAATTCAGAGGAGAGGGTTTCAAATACAATATAGGATTTCCAGAATGTAGAAGATACTGTCATCCTGAAAGGTCACAGATGATAATGAGCAGAGTACATGAAGGAGATGCTACAATAAAGTGATGTATGTGAAAGTACTTTATACATTCTTGGCCACTATTTATTTACTACCATTACTAATGATGAAAACAGTAATATTGTGCCTGGAATGGAAATCCACAGTGGAGGATAATGAAAGATTAGGTTGGAGAGATAAAATAAGCAAAAATGAAGAAGGCCCTACATAGCTGACTGAAGAATCTGATGTTCTTTCCATAAATAATTGAGAGTTAGCTTAAAATCATAAATAGACACTGACATAGAAAAAGTGTCATTTTACTAAAATAAAGAAGTGGATCGCCAAATTATACCCTCTCACACAGCTTAATTCCCTTGGTCTCTTCACCTATATTTACCATTATTCCCCAAAGTGGCCCATCTGCTTCTCATTACTTTTGTTCTCTTTTCTTTTTCTTCTTTACTATACTTTGGACCTCTTTCCATTAATTCTCATCTTCCAGATTTGGATTCCCCCCTCTCTTTTCAAAAAAAAAAAAAAAATACTACATCCCTTTAAGTTTCAGTATATTCTTCTTACAAACTAAAGAAACAAGAGGATAACAACAAAGAGGCCAGAGAGAGGACTGCCATCATCATTACAACATCTGTTGCTCCTGGCTGGGACTGTGGTACTGATGCTACCAGCTGGAGAAGGAGCACTGAGTCCAAAAGATATTGTGGAGGACAAATTTAGATATGGAGAGAGGGGTCAGCAAAGAACTGGGGAAGTCAAAGATAAGTTTAGGTTGTGTACCCCGAAGACCAGAAAAAAAAATGGAGACGCTGACAGGATATGGACAATTGAGAGGAGAGGAAGAGTACACTTCAGCCAACTAATTTTGAGGTGACTCAGTGATACCCAACTAAAGAGAACTGGATAGGGCGCCTGGGTGGCTCAGTTGGTTAAGCGACTGCCTTCGGCTCAGGTCATGATCCTGGAGTCCC
>NC_138371.1:81016082-81056262 GCF_054177405.1 Leptonychotes weddellii | reverse complement strand
ATTAATCACTTTCCTAAAAATGATGTAAATTGAATTGAAAAATAAACAAAATTTTTCTAAAGCACTCATAATATTTTATTCTGGCATCTAATATAATTTCCACAAAATATTTTGTGGTTTAGTTAATAAAAAATGGACAAGAAAAGACATATTTATTGAACAACTCCTTTGTTCTTAGAAATTTAAGGGAAGTATATAGTACATATTAAAAAATTGATCCTATCCTGAAGAGCTTGTAATTTGGTGGTTGAGAGAAGACAAGCATACCAAAAAAATTAACTATATTCAAAGCAATATATATTACAAAAAGTGTTTTTCCTTATTCTTGTTTAATACTTGATAATCTCTTCTCTAAAATGCATCTTCAATCTGTTCTTGTCTCTCTTAGTGGAGGTCACCAATTATCTTTTGCCTGAACAACCTCCTTTTAACGGGTCCCTGCCTTAAATATAATTTTTAAAATCTAAAAGTGGAAATAGAAGAGAATAAGATCCAGAAAACAATTGGTGGGGAAATCTAACCTAATTTGGGCTAAGAGAAAATAGGAAAGAATGCTATAATATTCTTTCCAATGTAACTAGAAATACACTACAAATCTGCAAGTAAGTTGTCTACTAAACAGAAAAGAAACTAGAGATAATGCAATCAGCAACAATATTCTGGGTGTTCATAGTATAAAGAAATGAACACTTCATGAGAAAAGTGATTAATGCATTACATATTAAGGAGGAACATGTAAAGAACTGATAAAATGCTGAAATATCCAAGAAAATGAGACAACTATATTAAATAAAAACTGAAGATCATAAAAATAGTATTTATGGAAATCTTTATATTTAACTAACAAGATGTTAGGAGTGAACTTAGAGAAAACAGAATCAGTTCAGCAATTCAAAAGTCAGGTTGTAAAGAATTTAGGAAGAAAGGAGCCGAGAGAAATAAGAAAATATAAAAGAACTACAGAAGATTCAAGAGGGAAAAAAGTGGGGGAGTCATGGTTCTAATTTGAAGCATAAAGAGTTCTAACATTCTTTACTTTTAAAATGTCAAGAAGAATAAGCACAGGTATTGCATTCAGTAGAAAGGACACATTTTAAACGTGGGGACCCAACTTAAAAATGATGGAAAAAAGTAACAAAAGATGGGCAAAAAAAAAGAAATTTTATTTTCAAAGTCCAGTAGTTAATGGTTAATTCATTTTTATTGAACTCTGAATCTACTACAGGTTTTTAAAAAAGAAAGGAAGTGAATAAAATACAGAATAAATCCTTTTTATATATAAAAGTTGGTTTAAATAAAAAAAATAATCTTCAATAGCTAACAAAACCTATATTATCTGCAATAATACAAACGCTGACAATGGTATTTGGTATACTGTATGCTTCAGGAAGGGATAAATTACCAGCAGGTTAAATTCTCAATGCAAGAAAGCTCCACATTAACTTTAAAAGGTAAAATATACCTTTGCTTCCCTCTTTAATTATAAACAAAGCAGATGTGAAATATAGCAATCTTAACAGTGAGAACTGATACGGTACTGTTAGAGTTTCTCTCTAAGCTTGGAGTGGAAGGAGCCGATTACATTAGGAGGATTATCTTTGCAGCTGGTCATTTATATTCAAAGGTTGAATTATTTTAATATCGAACGTGAGTTGTTATTGATTTCATAGAACACAAAAGCATTATGATAACTCAATAATTTTGTCATCTGTATCCAAAAACCAGTTATGGAGCCAATTCTCATGTAAAATATGATTACGTTTTGATCTACTGTTTCCCTAATCCAAACATGTACATAAATAAAATGACTATTATTACGACAAATTGCTGTATTTTTTTTCAGCCTCTCATGCCAATTACTTTATACAAGATTCTTGGAGAAGAAAGAGTCTAATAAATGTCTGCTAAACTTATGGCTCTAGGACTCAAATTTTAAAAGCCAGGAGAAATGACCACAAAACAACATTTGAAATAAAAGAGTAAAATAACTTAATATTCTCTGAAAAAATATAATACTTTTGATTGCATATTATTTTTCTATAACTGGACTGAGTATTATGTAAAACATAAGAGAAAAATCTATAACTTGATTTTTGACTGCTAGATGCTTATTATTTCATCAGAGAGATAAGGAATATAGAAAGCACATTGATGGGAATATAAAACAGCAAGTTAAAAATGTGGACACATATTTTCATGGACAATATATTCTAGACATAGAAAGGAGAAATAGAGAAAAAAATATTTGAAAGAATATTTCCTTAAAGAAGAAAGATTTGAGCTCATACGTCTTAAAGAATATCCAGAATTTTTAGAGATAAAGAGGGGAAGTACAATCTACGTAGAAGAAACAAAATGAGAAAAGTTTATGATGTGTAAGTTCTTAGCAGTCTGATGAAGCCTGTGTACCACTTATCAGAAAGTTTTAAAAAGTGCAAAAACAGTAAGAAAAAAGTAAAAAAAAAAAAGTATACATAGACAAAGGAATCAAATACTGTATATTAAAATGCAGTTACCGATAGTGAACAAAAAGACCACTTTTGGATGTAGTAATATGCATGCTTTTTTATTACTGTATTTGATAAAAGATTGTGCAGTAGGTCTAATGACTCCCATTACTAAAGCAATAGTGGTTTCCAAAGCCTGAACATATTATGATATTTTGACATATCAGAACAACTTTAACATGACGTGAATGTATATTACTTCAATTGGAGACACACGGTTGCTGCTAATAATTAGTGTTAACTTTCAGTGAGACATTAAAGAAAATAAAGGTAATATTTTCCCCAACAACATTCATGGACCCCTTCCATTCTATCCATGGACTCTAAGTGTCCCTCAGACTCAGTTAAGTCTCTGGAGAAGATACTGCAAAGCTATCATTCATTAAGTACCTAATGGATATGGGGCACAGTAGCACGTTCTCCAGGTTAGTGTTGCAAAATGCTATAAGGGAGACATTGTTAAAATGGGCACTGATATTTGCAAGATAAGAAAACTGAGGCTCAAGCAGTACATCTGCCTAAGATCATGTCCATAATGAATGCCACCTCAGGATTAAAGTTCAAAGTCAGATTCCATAGTCTCTGTTTTTCTCACTATGGAATCTGGCCTAGAGAATCATCAGAATGTTTTAAGTGGGCAGTTAGAAGATGAATACAGCCAGAACAGGGTTTATTCCAAGAATAGAAGACATACAATTGGAAGTGTGGGCCAGGACCAGACTTTGGAGGGTTCTGAAAGCTTGCAAAGAAAAATAAAAGTAAATGCTTTTGAAAATACAAAAAGCCTTTAGGGAGGATGATGATAAAAGTAGCATTTCAAGAAGGAAGAAAATAATCTGATGGACTGTGATTATAAGGATTACTGTAATATGCTCTCTACAGAAGATTTTGGATTAGGTCTAAAATGACACATTAGGGGCTCCTGGGTGACTTAGTTGGTTAAGTGTCTGCCTTTGGCTCAGGTCATGATCCTAGGGTCCTGGGATCGAGTTCCACGTCAGCTCGCTGCTCAGTGGGGAGTCTGCTGCTCTCTCTCCCTCTGCCCCTCCCCCTGCTCATATTCTCAAATAAATAAATAAAATCTTTAAAAAAAATTAAAAAAATAAAATGCCACATTGTACTTCAATGCCTTATTTAAACTTAGTTGAATCATTTTATTAATTCTTCAAAGGTGTTTTTGGATTATTTTCTCAAGATCTAGTCTTAAATACAGCAAGATACTCAACACAGGAAAAAACCAGAAAGGCGCTCGCTATTCTTCAATCTAGCAAAACACACATCTACTTACCAACACTTGTGCAACTTTCCCCGTCCACATCCAGCTTCCACCCTTCATAGCATGAACACTTGACTGTGTGCTTGTGCTGCTCACACACTTGACTGCACTTGAGATGATTGCTACAATAATCTATCATTTCACAAGTCTTATTGTCTTTGTTGAGCTGAAGTCCTTCAGGACAGGAACAGACAATTCCTCTTCCAGGAACAACAGAACAGTGATTGCTACAGCCTCCATTGTTCAGTGAACATTCATCTATAAAAGGAGGGGAACAGATTACAGGCATTATCAATGCTTTTGCTCAATTAAATACTAATCATTGAACTCAATTCTCTAAGGCTGGAATTAGAGCAAGGGTATTATAAATGAATAGAAAAAGCTCTCTGGATATTTTTTTTTCAGGGATTGGGGTGGGAATGATAAAATAATTCATTGAATGACCAAATATAATTCTACACGATAGGAACTGGGAATGGAAGGTTTTCATTTCTGTAAAACTTTGGAGTATACTTTGTTTTACCCCATAGAGGTAAAGTGTACTCAATGTTTCTTTCTATTATAACTGGAAAGATTATGCTGAGCCTTTTAGCTGTTGAGCAAAATCAGTTGCTAAGGCCTCCCCAAGGACATACATTGATGATCTGAAAATTTGACTTAGCTCAGTGTTTATAAACAAGCATATACCTATAATGTATCATATTTATGTATATTCTTCTACATCTATAGTCTGAGTCATGATGATAATGCAGGATGGATTAGTTTGCTCTTTACTGGCTACAGCCATTTATTTTTAAGTTAGGTAAATTATACATTTACCCTATATATTGGTTATTATGATTAATTCAATGAGGCAACAAAAGCATTGTAAATAATATACGTATAAGAAAAAAACTGACTTGTTATTTGGATTGATAAAATGAGCAACTAGTATTTATTACATGGATAATATGATTCGTTTATAAAGAAAGAAACCTTTTCTTTCATAGCCTTATAATTTACAGTTGAATTACATATATTTATTTCTGATTATATTTTATTATGAAATTATAAGGTCCATGAGTGTATACAAAATATCTGTTCTGTTTAGCAATGCATATCCAATAGCTAGCACAGTGCCTAGCATAGAATAAACAGTTAACAATAGTTGTTGAATAAAAAAAAATGTCCAAAAGCACATAGTTACCCTCAAATGGAGCCACCACTTGTCCAGTTGGGAAAATTTCAAGATGACATACTTATGCCATTGATGAAAACAGCAGATAACTGTTTTTTTTCAACCACAGTATTACCTATCCCTATCTATTCCTAGATGCATAGGAATAAGGCTAAAAGAAGCTTTGCCTTAAAAATATTTTCAAGTCGTTTTCAAAGCCTGTTTAATTAGTTGTTTTTTGAGTCATGCTAAAAGACAATGCTGTTCAATGATTGACAAATTGCAGTAATATTTACTTATATACCTCAAATATTTCCTGTTGTCTATGAAAATTTATCTAGTTCAAAAATTGAGCTTAAGTATGACACTTTAAAAATATTTTCTGTATTTTTTAAAGTTCTATGTGGGTCAACTTTTCTTCATACTATTTGTCACCAGAAAAGAAGTTACAATAATAAGAAAAGGAAAATGATTATATTAACTATTCTCTGTAAGAATTCAGGTTTGGTATTATTTTAGAAGAAAAAAAATAGATTCATTTAGCTCTTCCAAATATGTTTGTTCACCCATATCGTAATCATTTCAAAACAATAGTCATTTTAAAGTATTTGCCCATTTCAGTTCAATTGACATTCTTTTTCAAGAGAATTACTCTAAAGAAATATCATCATACCCAACAGGTGAAAAAGAAAATGTTGCAGTTCTTTTAGCTTATTTCAAATATGATTGTTCTCACAGTACTGAAGTGTCTCTTGCTGACACTATCAGTGGAATGAAGTCATAGATTTTTAAAAAATAAAACTTACATTGATATCTAAAACTGAACATATAAATGTAATGCCAATATTTGTGTGGCTAGTCCTTTGTTAATTTCTCCTTAACCCTAAACCTATCATTATATCCTGCAATTTTCTTTTCTTTTTTTTTTTTAATTTTACTTATTTATTTGAGAGAGAGACAGAGAGAGAGAGAGAGAGAGCAGAAGCAGGGGGAGAGGCAGGCAGAGGGAAAGGGAGAAGCAGGTTCCCAGCGGTGCAGGGAGCCCGATGCAGGACTCGATCGCAGGACCCTGGGATCATGATCTGAGCTGAAGGCATATGCTTAACCGACTGAGCCACCCAAGTGCCCCAATCCTGCAACTTTCTTTTAAATTTTTTATTACCTAACAAAGAATTTCTCATTGATGAAGCTCTAGTCAGGTTCCTCAGAGACTTCTGTTCAACTAGTCCTCAACATTGGCTTATAAAAATTGCAGACCCATACCCCTAGTATAAATAATTTCAATCTTCACCCCCTTTCCCAATCATACGCCTCCCACCACCCAAAAAGAGATTCCAACAAACACTAGCATAGTTTCTAACCGCTTAGGACAGCCTTCCTGGTACGACTCCAGCCCTGTTTTAAGTGGCTGCTTGAGAAAGCTCTATGCTGGTAGGAGAATTTACTGTTTGTTCCAGCCAAAACCTGGTGATAGACAGACAGGCCCTGGAACCCCATCTTAGAACAGTTAGAAAGCTTGCAATTATAAATCTTTTCTCTGCACCTTGAAGATGTAAATCTTCTACCACTCAGAACTGTCTTCTCAAGGACTTGAGAAATATCTTTTTGAAATGCAAACATTCCGGAAGATAACTCACTCTTGCTCACAGCCCTGTGGGTGCTTTGTTTTGACTTGCACCACTGTCTCAAGTCAAAGATATGAGAAATTTGTTTCTCCTCTGGGATAAGCACCAATTAACAAGCCCAGATTGCCCAGTCACATGGACCAACCCCCTTACCACCCCTTGGTGCCTTTCCTTTAGCATACTCCAGGCTTCAAAATGCTTCTAGTCTTTTGTTTCAGTGAATTTGATTTCAGTTCACATGAAATATTCTTCTCTATTGCGATAATTAATACTGAATAAAATCAATCCTTACCACTTCAACTGGAGTCCAACTTTGCTTATCTTTGATATACACTTATAGCAAGGTTTAACAGTTAACTCTATTCTTGAATGACTCAAGATTTTTCTCATTTGTTTCTTAAACAATACCCGTTTCTTAAAGTATATCCGTTTCCCCTTGAAATCATTTGAAAATCCCCCTGAGAAAATAATCCCTTCACTAGGATTAGGAGACTTATTTCATTCAGGGCTCCTTTTCTGATTTTTGTTTGTTTTGGTTTTGATTTTGCTTTATAGGTCAGATTTATCTGGAGAAAACAACATAAGAAACTCTTCACCACCCAAAGGGTATGATTTTTCCATGTCAGGACATTTCCCAAGTATTAAGTCCACAGATGACAAATCATTTTCATACAAGATATTTTTATACAAATCTTACATGTATTGAGGAACAGGACATGAATCAATCCCTGTTTCCTTTTTAACAGGGGACGGTATAGGAGGGAGCATTAAAAAAAATAAAACAGCTTTTTTGAATACAACTATTTGGAAGGAGTAGACATGAAGAGGGCAAAACCTACATTTTCATCATATACAGCAAATGGTTTAAAAAAAAACAAACAAAAACTCTTTCAACTTTGGGAATCTCTCTCGAAAAAGCACTTCCTAGTTACTAGCCAACCCATGCCAATTATTTAAAGTTAATTCACTTGCTATATCTTTTATGTCCACTGGGCAAATGATTCATTATGCCCACTGCTGCAGGACTCATAAACCAATACCCCTGCCTAGCTCGACAGGATCTAACCTATCACTGATGGGCAAGGACCTTGAAAATGAGAGACCAAAACCAAAACAAACGAAAATCTTTCCAAGGACCTTGAAAATAAGAGACCTCTATGGGTACCAATATTGCCTATAAGGATGCCATCTACTGAACTACAGTACAAAGGTACACACAAAAGCAAATAAGAAAAGGAGAACCATAGAAGGTAATTCAATCCTTGACCAGTATTTGTTCTTGATTTTCATTTCCCTAACTTTCCTTCAACTTCACCTCACGAAGGGGACAGTATAGGACTTCAATATGCCATAGTGCTGTAAGCAGGACAGAATTGTCTTTTTATCTTCTCTGGCATGACCACATCTAGCTTTATTGTAACCTCTTTCACACCTGTAATTCTTTGAAATGTTTGAGCAAGGTTCCTAAGCTGATGAATACAGTGGCTTGATAGTAAAAAGCGATTTTCAGTCTTGAGGTAAACAAAGAAATAAATTCAGAAGAAATCCCCTTTGCTCTTTATTTTACTAATTCAGAGAGCTGAGGATAGGAAAATAAAACTGTGTTTTCATAACAATATTTTCATTTTTCTTAATGATTGTATTTTGTCTTCCTTGCCTTCATTTAACCTGAAGGTTGAGAAAGGGTAGAAAAGCACTAATTTCGTTCAATACCTGTAGTACAACTGGCATTATTACCATGATTTCTGGATCAATATTATCGTTTCCATTTTTGTGATGAGGAATCTGACATTTCAAGAAACTAAGTTACCTGCCTAGGTGACTTAACTGAAGTAATTGAAGAACAGAATTTAAACTTGTCAAAATCTCGATTTTTTTCTATATTTACACATTTTCAATTTTAAGAGTATTGATAGTTTCCTTCTTTCAGAATTGCTCTTACAACCTTCATGAGCAATCATCACATATTGTAATGCAAGAGATATTTCCATCCACCAATCTACTCCATAAGGGAGAATAAGCGGGGAGAAAAAGAAGTAAATACAGAGAAACTAAGTATGTTACTTTGTATTTGTTGTTTAATTTTAGGATTTTTGGGGGGATGGGAGTTGAATCTTTTTGCTTAAATTTTAGCATCACAGGGGCACCTGGGTGGCTCAGTCATTTAAGCATCTGACTCTTGATTTCAGCTCAGGGTCATGAGATCCAGCCCTGCGTCCAGCTCTGTGCTGACAGGGGAGTCTGCTTGAGATTCTCTCTTTGCCTCTCCTTCTACCCTTCCCCCTGTTCTCTTTCTCTCTCTTTCTCACTCCCTCTAAAAATAAATAAGTCTTTAAAAATAAATAAATAAATAAATAAATTTTAGCATCACTGAATGAAGACTGTTGCAGTTACTGTTTCAAGGTTGTTTTATAGAATCACAGACTCTTTGGAAGAAAGGACATTTATTACATAAATTTAAAACATAATAACAGTTTTTTTTTAATCACTCAGCATTCTATTAGTGCTCAATTCAGATCAAAATATGGTAACTTTAGGCTTAAATGTAGTTGTCTTTTCTATTTTCAATTAGGTAGCTTCATCATTTCCTAAAGTCATTTTCTCAGTCCCTAGTCACCTCATTATTATTCTTATCATTCTGTAAACCCTTCCTCATTACTCTATTGATATCACCTTCAGTATTATCTAGAAAACATATTTTGAAAATCTCCTTGCTAAATGCTTGATCTCCCCACAGAAAAGGAAATGTAATTTTCTTTATATGTTCTGGTTGGCATAAAAAGACAACTAGTCAAAAGTGATTTCAAAGCTCAAAAGCTACCAGACTGAAATCATCATTTTAACTAGATACAGCATGCCAAAGAAAGCTATTGTAAGAGGACCAAAAACTTCAGAGAAAATTATATAAACCTGAATAATATTCAGTTGGTTTTATTATTCAATCTCTTCCTTTCCTTTCCTCTTTTTTAAAAATACTTCTATTATAATGATTGGAAGGTATGATAAAATCCACTGGATGGTAGTAAACTCCATCCCATAGGTCCAGAGTGAGAAGGTTCTCTTGTTTTGAATGACTCACTGATGAAAAAATAATCAGTTTAATTGTGGAAACAGCATTAAGCATCCAGAGATCTAAATGATGAGCACAATTATACAGTTAAGTCAGTTGGCTGTAGTCCAGCCTTTTCTGCTTTGTTTTCAGAAAATTTGGATCATCTTTTAAAAACTTTTAATAAGCTTACAGTCCCTGAAAAATGGAGATAGGTTTCAATGCTAAACATTACATTTAAAGGAAATAAATGGAAGGAACGCATGTTACTCTAAGTATCAGCAAGGGGACTAAACGTCTCTAGTCTCCAGAGAGAAGCAAATCAATGAAACATGCAATACCACAGAGATCGCCTTCATCAGACCCATCCGGACAGTCCCTTCTCCCATTGCAGAGTTTCTCTGGCTGCAGGCAGGCTGAAGTGTCATTAGCACAAGGGTACTTGGGTGGTCCACATAAAAAACTGTCACAGTCATCTTCATCTGACTGATCTTCACAATCGATATCTCCATCACATATCCATGCTTTGTTGATGCATCTCCCTTAAGTAAACAGAAACATCACCCATTTGATTGTTGTAATTAAGTCACTGTCCTAATGGATAGTCACTACCATCTTCAGTCAGAGGCAGAACTATGTGCTATTAGCAAGAAATTTATTTGCTGATAGTCTGACAGTTTATTTTCATGACAGTATTTGAGTAGCTCTCGCCCTCCTTGTTAATGATCTTAGAGTTAAAGCCTTAATATTTTCCTCGGTTTCAAGTTAGTGTCTGTGGACTAATTGAAAGTTTCATTATGATACCTTTAAAACAAACCTCAAACAAACATTTGTATATAAGTCCCTTTTAGAGACCTAAATTCAGGTAAATGTTATCAGTGTCTTTTGCAGCCCTAAATTTAAGCAAACGATTTATTTCACAGGAGAAAATGTCCATCTGTCTACATTTATAACCCCAAGACCTCAACTCTTCCTCACACCTAGACATGTATATTCCCCTTCATAAAATAATATAAAATGTTATTAAACATCTTGGTAGCTAAGGGATACACAGACAGAAATTATGGAAATATGTTTTTCTTTATTGACTTTGAAAGGACAAAAATGATTATTTAGCCAGCAGTTTTCAAAAGTAATAATGTGAAATGCAGAGAAAGCAATGGCCACTGTCTTCGTCAATCTTTTTTTCACTCTAAATTGTTCCTCCTTTCCAGAATGGTTACATTTTTCTTCGAATTAATTATCTTTTCTGGATTATGCAATGTTAATGTGTAATGTGAATAAAAAATGGACTTGAAGATAAATACTGGTTATTAGCTGACTGTATACCAACAACTCATAAAAGGGGTAGGGCAAATGAAAGGGAAAAGAAAAATACTATATTGTACATGTCATAGAGTATATATTCAGATGTCTATGTCAACCTTAAAGGTTACTAAATTTTTAAATAATTAAAATATTGGTGAGGGACGCCTGGGTGGTTCAGTCAGTTAAGCGTCTGCCTTCTGCTCAGGTCATGATCCTAGGATGCTGGGAATGAGTCCCGCATCGGGCTCCCTGCTCAGCGGGAAGCCTGCTTCTCCCCTTGCCTGCCGCTCCCCCTGTTTGTGCTCTCCCTCTCTCTCTCTCTGGCAAATAAATGAATAAAATCTTTAAAAAAAATAAAAATAAAAATAAATGAAATATTGGAGAAAGGATGTTTCACTTGCAGAAATACGTAAATAATTTTCCATACTATTAAGTCAAATAAGAAAAAAAAGCAGAAATGATCAGTTCCATAGTTAATATATATGCATTTCATAATCAACATTAATTATTGATGAAAACACTCTTAAAATAAGAAATGATGGATACTTCACTAATCAATTTGATATAAATGGAGAAACATTATAAATTTTTGCTTTACATCATAAATAAAATTAACAGTGTTATTATTTATATTGTTCTGGAGATACTATCTAATATAATTAGATAACAGAAATAAATGAGGTATAAAATTAGAAAAGTATCAGTACATGCAAGTTAATATAATCATATAATCATAAAATCAATAAAAACTAATAAAGAAGCATAAAAAACTAAGAATTCAAAAAATAGATAGCTAGTTTCAAAAATTACACAGAAATCTGTAGGTTTTATATCTCAACAGACTATAGTAGAAGATGGATTTAAAAATCTACCATAAAACAAAGTATTTAAGTTAAACTACACAAGAACTGTATAGAATTTATATGAAGAAAATGTAAAAGTCTACCAACAAACCCAAAAGAAGTCTTGGATAAAGATATGGGTTGGTCTGAAAGAAGATTTATAGCTGTAAAATATTTTCCCTCAAATTAATCCTAATAAAATAATAACAATATTATTACAATCCTATAAGCTTATCCTAAATTTAAGAAAATGAAAATGCAAATAACATTTGGAGTCTTCAAAAAAAGAGAAGAAAATTGATGAGTAGGAATTGTAAATGCCAACTATTCAGAAGTATTTTAAAGTAACAGTAGTCAAAATATTTTTAAAAGAATAACAATCAACATATCAACAATTGAATAGAATATTAGCCCGGTGATGGGTATTAAGAAGGGCACGTATTGCATGGAGCACTGAGTGTTATACGAAAACAATTAATCATGGAACACTACATCAAAAACTAATGATGTACTGTATGGTGACTAAAATAACATAATAAAATTAAATTAAATTAAAAAAAGAATACAGATAACAAATACCCAAAAATTGGCGGTTCAAAATAGTAAAGATAATGGAATTACAAAATTGGTGATGTTAGGAACACTGCTTAGACATTTGGAGGGAAAAAAAAAAAAGCTGAATCTTGATGCTTACACTAAAATATATTCTAAGTAGATCAAAAAGTAATCATTTTAAAATAACAATAATTGCACACACATTCTAGAATAAAATAGGTATGAAAACAAAACTACAAAAACTTTAAATGTTCATTACACAAATCCAGAAAACATAAAGGACAAATTTATAAGCTTAATTTCATAAATATTTTTAATTCCACATTGCAACAATATAATCCATCTATAAATTCAACACAAAGTTGGTGAACCAGAAAAAATTTTATTATTTTTGAAAAAAGGGCTTTTTTTCTTTAAAATATAAAAGGCTCTTACAAATAAATAAAATAAAGATCAATAAACCAATATAATCACAAAATTCACAATGAATCAATAATGACTTACAAATGTACAATGATCAAAAATATCTTTTAATGAAAAACTAAGCTAAAACAGCAATTTGATACCATTTTTTCCTCTATAAGATTGGTTCAATCTATCAGATTGATTTAGATTAAAAAATTGGATAATACAAGGATAGATTTGACAAAGTTGTGTGCAACATCCCCAATGTTGAGGGGGCTACAAATTGGAATAATCTGTCTAGGGCAATGTTATGAAATCTAGCAAATAAAAAATGCATCAATTCTTCTTCACCAGAGTTCTAATTTTAGATTTTTTCTCATTAACAGGTTTGCCCAAATGCACACGGATGCAATACAAAGACATGTGTTGCTGTTTTGTATATATTAGCCAAAGACTGATAACAGTTTAATCATTATTGCAAGACTGGTGACATCAATTACAATGCATCCATGCACTGAAATTACACACTTGAGTGAGAAAGAATGAGATAATTCTGCATAAGGTAATATAACACAATCTCCAAAACATATCAATAAAAAAGGCACAAAACCAAGTATATGGTAGGTTTTCTTATATGTTAGAAGATATTTATGTGATTACCAATATCTAGAACTATAATTCCATACACAAAGCAATATAGGTATATGGACAGGTTTGTCTCTGCATGAATTCTTTCTGGGAGGCTACATAAGAAATAGCTAACAGTGATTGCCTCTGGTGAGGAAGACTTGAAGTGCTGGAAAACTAGAGTAGGAAAGGAGAATTTTTCACTGAATCCAGTTGTGCTATTTATTTTCCTTCTACCATATTTCTACATGGCTTCCTCCTCCCAAAAATAGCTCATTTTTAAAATGACGATGATATGTATACACGTGTGCCATAAAGTGTGATAGTTTCTACAGATGCATGATGAAAATTCTATGTTGAGGTGACTCTGTGACTTACACTTCCCTAGGAACTTTAGGAAATATAAGAAAGTCCTAAAACCCATTCCCTGTCACCAAAGAGTTTATAATCTAGTTAACAAGACAAAGTCAATGCATAACATACAGTTTTAGTCTAAATTATGGCATTCTGCACTTAAGTAATAAATTGTAGGGAGTCATCTGCAAATATAATAGAATGAAAGGAGAATTCAAGAGTAATAGAGTACTTTCTATTTTTGTTTGGTAAATCAAGATGTGATTTCCTTTTCTTCCTTCCTTCCTTCCTTCCTTCCTTCCTTCCTTCCTTCCTTCCTTCCTTCCTTCCTCCCTCCCTCCCTCCCTCCCTTCCTTCTTTCTTTTTTTCAGATATCACTAATTTACCATGACATGCTTAGTTGCTGACTCCAGAATAATCTTAGTATTGTTTCAACAAACCTGTCCATAAACCACTATCAAGATTTCAGAGTCCGAAGAGCAGTAAAACCTATTTTCTATCCCTGACGTAAATGCTGCCTGGAAAACGTAAAGGAAAATCGTATTCAAATGACTAGTGATTGTAACTCAAGACTATGTTACCAGAGATATGAATAAACATCTTAGATAAAATTTACAAGTTTAAATAGCTCTCTCCTCTCTGATTTTCAGGGGATGTTTGAAATGTAACTGCTCCTCCCTTTCTTATTTGTTTGGTTTTAATTCTTGCAAAAATGTGGATTAAAAGGGCATACCAGGTATAAGTTTAAATTTCTAATTCATGACAATTAATTTGGGAAAACCTAAAAGCAAATGATCATAGTAAGTAGGGCTAAAGAGTGTTGATTTTTACTTGATTCATATTAAGACATTTCCTTACATAGCCAAGTCATTGGATGTAATATTTTGAAAGAATAAATATTACAAATTTCCTTGTTTAATCTCCCTCTTCTATATATAAGAAACTTGAGACTTAGGGCAAATTTGTATTATGAAAATGAAATAAAGATTAATAATATTAAACTGTGTTATAGAAAATATAAATATCCAATATCTAAAAAAAACCAAAATCTTTAGAAATAATTTTTAAATGTTCACATTTAAGTTCAAATAACCAAGTCAATTACTTTGTCTTTACTAATTACACTTTAAAACTACATGCTGAAAATAGGTGTTTATTATCAAGTTGAGTTTTTACATGATCTTTTCTGATCTATTTATAATGATGTTTTCTATCGATATATGTGCCAGAATATTTTGGAAACTGCAGTTTTGCCCTTTAGGCAAAGAGAATAGGAATGGCCAAGTAACAAAACAGCAACAACAAACAGAGATAATAATCAGTATGTTGGTATCATGACAACTAGTGAAATCACACATATATGCAAACATAAACACACACACACACACACACTCAGGACATTATAAGGACTATTTTTATTTGTGTTACCTTGAAATATATAGTTTAGGATAAAAGCCAGTACAAAGTCAACAGCTATAGGGACCTAAGAGTTTCTGGAATCATTAGAAATCGTACTGCTTTACCAAAATAAATTTATATGATTAATTCTAGAGTTACTCTCTCTCTGTTAAATTATTTTGGCCATTTTAAAAAATAGATTTATCATTTTGTAAACTGCTTGACTCATTTTTATCTTAATAAAAGACATCATATGTTATAACAGGATAATCTTGGTTCTGGGATGTGATTGGCAGTTAATATTAAGAATATGAGTATGGGTGTGTCTGGGTGGCTCAGTTGGTTGGGTATCCAACTCTTGATTGACTCGGGTCATGATCTCAGGTCCTGGGATTGAGCCCTGTGTCAGGCTTTGTGCTCAGCAGGAAGTCTGCTTGAGGATTTCTTTCCCTCTCTCCCTCCCCCGCTTGCACTCTCTCTCTTTCTCGAGTAAATAAATAAATCTTAAAAAAAAAAAAAGAATATGAGTATGTAAAGAAGTGAATCTTTGAGAAAATCCAAATGGGTTTACTCAATATAAGCATAATGTCTTTTTAAATTTCAATCTTTTAAAAAAAATTTATACTACTGAACTTTAATACTACATACATATTTATTTCTCTAACAATGTTGGCTTCAATTCAACTCAGCAATTATTTATTGAGTATAATGTGTTTGCCTAGCTACTGAAAAATGTAGAAAGATGGGAAATACAAATTTCTGATGTTGTGGAGCAATAAGTCTAGTAGTGACAAATGTTCTACACTGAACATATATATATATAAAAAGATTAAGATAAAAGCCATATAACATATGGAAGTGTAAAAAAAATCATATAGATAGCTGACTAAAGTATACAGTCTTAATATATGCTTTGCAAAACAAAAGGCAAGTAAAGCAGAAAAAGAGATAATTTAATAGCATGCTGATTACTCTTGCTACTCAATAGGAATGTGTCAGGGCATTGATGGTTGAAGTAAATCAACTCTAATTTGGTCTTCTCTCCATTTCTGAGTGAATTCACTATAAAATTCCATTTTGCATTTGTATTCCTTATTTTATGCTAAACAGTATTTTCTTAATAGCATAGCTATATGTACAAATTTTCATCAGAACTCTATACACAGAACCATGTATATTGAGTTTAATGGATGATTTTCAGTGGCCATTTTGAACACATGGGGTTTTAGTGTTATTTGCTGAATCTAATCCACACATAACATGCAACTCCTCTGTAAAGTCATAAAGTCAGGAAAGGGTGGGATTTGCCCCAGAAGCAATAATAAGGCAGTTTGAAGTCACAGTTCATGAAATGTTGACTGCTAATTCATGAGGTGTCTCTTAATCTTAAACAATAGAGAACCATTGAAAGATTTTGAGAAAGTATGTGCTCAGGTTGCAGTTTATGAGGTAAGAGGGAGCCAAAGCTATGTGTAGAATGGATTGAAGTCAATTATTGTCAGAGGAAAACACAGTGGACCACACAGTGGTTGAAGGACAGATAATGTAGGTTTACCATATGCTGTGCTCTGTGAGTGGAAAGAGCAAAATAGGTGATGGTACAGAAATTGTAGACATAACATCAGTAGGACGTAAAAATGATGACAAGTTAGGATGTCAAAAGGCACTTTCTGCTTTAAATCCAAATGTTTAGGGGATTGAAAATGTTTCTAACATAAATAGAGAAATGTGGAAAAATTTCTGGCTTCAGAAAAAAAGTGGGATGTTCAGCATAACATTGGAAAAAAAATGAGTTTGAAGTATGGGGTGAATTCCAGTACAGATTTGGGAGATGTTTACCTGGAAGTGATGATTGAAATTTCGGGAACAGAAGAGATTGCTATGGATACCTTGCAGAAAGACGAGAAGGAGCAAAACAAATTAAGAGAAAAATCTACACAATGTCTGAAACACATGCATTCAACAAGATTTTTTGTTTGTTTTGTTTTTGTTTTTTACCTTAATGTAAGGGGCAGGCAATGAGAAGTGAAATTTAAAAAAAAAAAAAAGGAATCTAAATGGTAAATGAATAGAAAACAATCCATATGGGAGCTCATAAGAAAAGGTTTCAAAGAGAGGACATGTATTGCAGAGAAAGGTCAAATCTTACAGAGAAAGAAGTCAAAATGCAGTATTAATAGTCAAAGTTATCATTCATCAAGCTCATATTGTGTTCTAGGCACTGACTGCATGTTCTATTTACGATGATGATGATATCATTATCAACATCATCATTATCTCTATTTTACAGATTAGAAAACTGAAAGTTAGAGAGGTTTGGTAATTTATCTGAACTCACATAGTTATTATCCCTGGTAACCACTGAAACAGCAATTTCCATCAAAGGTAGAGATAGGGTGTTAGATTGCAAAAGGTGAAAGAATGAATGAGTGAAAGAAAGACATCTAGATGCACTACACAAGATTATTTGATGAAGGGAAGGAGGAAGACAGAAAAAAATTAATAAATTCAAAAAAATGCTTTTGAGGTTATTGGACTAGATATTTTATAGAGAGGAAGAAAAGTTAATGTGGAGAAAAGAATTGAAAGCATAAGCAAGAAAAGTGACTAAGGTACCATAGGAAGTAAGAGGTCATAGGATCAATATCTAAAGAAAAGCCTTTCTGGGCAAAAATACTTTCTTCTTCAGTTCAAGATTGAAGAGAACAGAGATAGCCTACAGCAAATGTTTAAAACTGCCATAGGAAGAAATCAAAAGAGAAATATATAAGTCTAATAAGCAATATACTAAGTACTATATTAGTTTCACAACACATAGACAATGGAGTGCTCGCCACATTATTTTCATCAGAAATAAGTAAAACTATTCCATAGGGTTGGTTATGGGGGGGTCAGTGCTGTATTTAGAAATTCTTCATAAACAGTTCATCATATAATTCCAACAAAATCACTATTCTACTGTAGGAAATTTTTGGTTCTAATTATTCCAGATTGCCTTTAAACAATGATTAAATTCATCATTTCACTTTGTATTTATTGATACAACAATGGGGAAGGAAAACAAAACAATGTAATCACAGAAAAGAGTAACACTTTGCAGTTCACAGAAGCCCACAGAGAATTTTCATTACACAGAGCAAGCTGTTTGCTAAGCCAATGTCAGAGTTAAATCCCCATGTGTGGCAGTTGTTAGTTTTGTTACCTCTTTTGCTAAAGAGCATTTAATCCTTAATTCTTAACCTTACACTGGGACCTGACTTGAAAATGTATGTTGCTTTCCAATGGAATCTTGAGTGAAAATTATATGGGTCAGCCTCAATCTACCATCACTTTTGGAAAAACAGTCAATCATAAGAATGGACTGTACAAGTATGACAATGTCTCACTCTTCTTCCCTAGTCATCCATTCCCCCTATTCAGAGACAAACATTGATAACAAGTTCTTGTGAATTCTCTAGAAATATGTTTTTATTATAAAATACTTTTATAAAAAAGTGTTATATACTATGCTCCCTATTGTTTTCCTTCACTTTCTACTCAACACTTAATCACAAGAAACGTCCATGCAGTGATCTCCAATCTTTAAAGTTGCTGCAAGGTATTTTACTGTATGGATATACCATAATGTTCCCACTAAGTGCACTATTTTGGCCTATTTAGGTTGTTTGTAACATTTAGCTATTAAAAACAATTTAGCAATGAATAGCAATATCAAAGATGTTCAACATCATATGTCATTAAGGAAATGTAAATTAAAACAACGAGATATCACCTCACACCTATTAGAATGATGAAAAACCAAAACACTGATACAACAAATGCTGATGAGGATATGGAGAAATAAGAACTCCTCATTCATTGCTGGTGGGAATGCAAAATTGTTCGGCCACTCAGGAAGACAGTACGGCAGTTTCTTAAAAAATTAAACACATTTTTACCATATGATTCAGCAATTGTGCTCTGTGGTATTTACTTAAATGAGTTGAAAACTTGTGTCTACACAAAAACCTATACACAGATATTTATAGCAGATGTTTATATCATAATTGCCAAAACTTGGAAGCAACCAAGATATCTTTCAGTAGATGAATGGATAAAAAAAAAAAAAAGTGGTACATCCAGACAATGGGATATTATTCATTGCGAAAAAGAAATGAGCTCTCAAGTCACGAAAGAACATGGAGGGAAATTAAATGCATATTGCTAAGTGAAAGAAGAAGCCAGTCTGAAAAGGTTACATACTAATGATTCCAACTATATCATATCTGGAAACAGCAAAACTAGAGACAGTAAAAACGTTAATGGTGTCCAGGGGTTGGGGATATGAATAGGCAGAGCACAGAGGATTTTTAGGGCAGTGAAACCACTCTGTACGATACTATGGTGCCACATGGCAAATCATCACACATTTGTCCAAATCCATAGTTTGTACAACACCAAGAAGTAAATTCTAATGTAAACTACGAACTTTGGGTGATGTGTCAAAGTAGGAATGCAAGTTCATCAACTGTAATAAATCATTCTGTTGTGGGATGCTGTTAGTAAAGGAAGTTGTGTGTGTGTAGGGGTAACGGGGTACATGGGAATTCTGTTCTTCCCTCTCACTTTTATTATGAACCTAAAACTGTTCTAAAACTTCAGTCTACTAAAAAAAAAAAGGCTTTCACAGAAATTTAATTGTGCAGTATATCCCATGTCATTCAGTTCTAAATATTTAAATATATATATCTCTCTATATATATCTCTATATATTAGGGTTTCTTTATTAATCTGTTGATTAGTTTGAAGTATGATTTTAGTTTTCAAATTCATGGTCTTCTAATCTTTTTTTAAAGATTTTATTTCTTTATTTGAGAGAGAGAGAGAGAGAGAGAGGAGCAGGGGGAGGGGCAGAGGAAGAGGGAGAAATAGATTCTGCACTGAGCAGGGAGCCTGATGCGGGGCTCGATCCCAGGACCCTGGGATCATGACCTGAGCCAAAGGCAGACATTTAACCAACTAAGCCACCCAGGTGCCCTGGCTTTCTAATCTTTTTGATGCTGAATTCTAATTTGACTTTTGTGTATGGAGAATGCTTTCTGTAGATTGTCAATTATTTGTGGTACAGGTAAGGGTATCTATATACTTACTGACTTAAGTTTATTGAATGCATTATTCAAATCTTTAAAAAATATAATTTAAATGAGTATCTTTGTACACATCACCCTTCCAATGCATTAAGTATATTTGTAGGATAAAGTCTTAGAGGTGGAATTGTGAAAGTGTATTTATGTTTTAAACATAGATACATATTGCTAAATGGCCCTCCTTATAGGTTCATCAATATTTACTGACATCAGTGTCTGCTTCATCTACTCTCACCAACATAGGGTATTATTGGTTTTGTTAATAATCACCAATCTGATTTTGAAAAAAAAAAAAAAAATGCAGGGACGCCTGGGTGGCTCAGTTGGTTAAGCGTCTGTCTTCAGCTCAGGTCCTGATCCCAGGGTTCCTTGCTCAGCAGGGAGCCTGCTTTTCCCTCTGCCTGCCGCTCTCTCTCTCTCTCTCTGACAAAATAAATAAATAAAATCTTGAAAAAAAAAAGGAAAGAAAAAAATGCAATCCTACTAAAGACTTGACTTTCTCTCATGAGTGAGGGTGATTGTCTTTTCACTTGTTTAACAGACTTTTGTATTTCTTTTTCTGTGAACTTTGCCCACTTTTATATGGGTAGTTGGTCTTTTAAAAAAATGATACCAAAGAGTTATTATGTATCAGAATATATAATTATTTATGATCTGTGTTGCAAATATTTCCCCTATTTATTCTGTATTAACTACCTTCTTCAGTTTGGGACCATATTCACTTATTTGTTTTTTTTTAATTTTATTATGTTATGTTAGTCACCATACAATACATCATTGGGTTTTGATGTGGTGATCCACGATCCATATTCACTTTTAAAGAGAGGAGGATTTTTTTTTTCATAGAGAATTGTTCATTTAATATTTGTTGGATTTGTTCATGCTTTGTCTAGAATGGTGGTAGTGATGGTCATCAGAGACAAAGTTTATAATTTTTGTGTGTATGGGAGGCACTAACTTTGGGCAGTTATAAAACCAATACTATGTTGCTTAAAACAATAGCTTAAAGGCTTTTATTCCTTTTGAATGCTCTGGAGGAGATGAAACAGCACTGTAACAATGTTCCTTAGATATCTGGTAGAATTTTTCTACTGGACTTGGAGCTTTTGGAAGAATGATGAGAGGGGACAGATACTGATTTTTTTTCCTTTTTGTTACAAATAAATCACCTGCACTCTCCCTTCTAGAATAAATTGTGAAGTGCATATTTATGAATGCATGATTTTATTAATACAGGTTTTTTATTCATTTCTATGACACTGCATAGTTTCTTTAATTTGTATAATTTTTTAGCATCTCTAATTAATTTCACATTCTCATTTACGTACTGGATTTTCAGTAGGTTTTCTTTATTAGGTCAGTTAACGTATTAGCAATTTTGGTTATTCTTTCGAAAACTTAATTCTTGAATTTTCAAATCATGCTATTTTTCTTTCTCTTTTCTAAATTTAAAAATTAATCTGTTTTTCTGTTTTCCTTTGGTTTGTTGTTATGTCCTAACTTCTTGAGTTAGATGTTGCACTAGTTAGGATAAGATGAGCTGCAGTAACAAACTAAAACCTGTATATACGCTCTTTAGACCCATAATTTAAAAGGTCACTGGGACAGGAGAAAAAAAGAGCAGGAGGATGCTCACTTTCTAGCTTAAGTGCTTTAGCATGGAAGTGATATAGTCCATTGGCTAGAGCTAGTCGCCTGGCCGCAATCTAACTGCAAGAGAGTTGAGAAATAGAGCGTAAGGAGAATTGGTGAATACTGTCTCTCCTACATATTGTTAAAAAATATGTTTTAAAATTTGTTAATGTAAATATAGGTATCTAAAAAGTCTTAGAACAGTTTTAACCTTTAATAAATTTAAAAATATAAATGTTACAAGTATAAATATTATTTGAAAGTTTATCTAAATTTATTATACTTTTGTAAATGGAGTTTTAATTACATGCAATTTTGTAAATTTAGAATATAACACTTTTAACATTAACATTTTTTGTTTCACGTCCTCTAGTTGAAGATGGCAAACTACTAGAAACTATTAGAAAAAAAACTTAAACATTCATTATTCAAGATGCACAAAACTAACAATATGTTAAATATAAATAATTCAAGTTTCAGATGATGTTTTCAGTGATTTTATAGCATTTATACTTCTGAAGTTATTAAAGGTTAAAACATCACTAAGAGTTTGGGACATCACATAGAAATGTGCAAAGTTATGAATTTTTCCTTTGAGCAATGCTTTATTTATATTCCATGTGGTCTGATATGTATAAATCTTTATTTTCTAAAATTTCTACAACTTCAGTTTGATTCCCTCTAGAATTAAGATAATGAGTGTTTTTATTATTAAAGTTCCAAATGCAAGGGTGGCTTTACTCTTCATAATTATTAGATTTATTATACTATGATCAGGAAATTTTGTCTGCATCACTTCTACTTCTTGGAATTTATGGAAGCTGTTTGTGACAATAAATGCTTATTTTTAAAAAATATTTCATGAGCTTTATAAAAGAAGTTCATTTTTTTTGACTTCTAAGAATAGAATTATATTTAGGGATATTCTTTTCCATTTTTTTTTTCTCTTTGAGGATCTCAAACATACTTATTTTAATTATTTTTTTTTTAGATCTGTCATTTAAACATCTCATTTTCATTTAATCTTGAGTAAATTCATTTTATGATTGATTTTTGATGGCTGGTTTTACTAGAGATGGTTTTCTTCATGGATTTTAGAAATTTCTTTTCAATCTCATCTTGGATAGGAGTTTTCAATTTTCTCTCTGACTTTATGTGTTTACTCATCACTGTGTACAGGTATTGCTGCTTCTAGTTCAACCCACTCCATCACTGCCCCACTCTTGGTTCAAAAATACATCCTGTATTTGTCTTTTTATCACTTTCAGTCCCTAAGCTAGCCAGAGGCTTGGCATGATTGCCATGCTTATGTCCTCCCATCTCTCTAGGCACACAACTTCATTTAAGTAACCATCCTAGGAAGCAACCAGCAGTAATTTTTCTCCCCCTCTTTTCAAAAGCAAAGGAGTCCCATTCCAGTTTCTGATTTTCAACAGTGAGCCTGGCTTCAGTCCCCAACTTCATGTGGGACAGCTTTATTTCCCATTAAACCTAAGATCTGAACACCTGTTCATCTCTACTGGCCTCCAACTCCAATCCAGTCAGGCATCCAGATTCAACCCAGCTCACCATTTGTTATTCTATTTTATTTCAGTTCATCAGAGATATATTTTGTCAATATGACCATATCTCTCTCATTTTCTTCTGTTCTGTTTTATCATCATTTTTATGTGTTTTTAACAAAGTGTGAACTTAAAATTACATCTTTATGAATTTTTTTCTTATCCCTTCTTAATGACATTAGAGTAGTTCATTGTGTGAATGCACTATAATTATTAAGTAGTTCCCCTAACGATGGGAAATTCACTATTTCTAGTTTGGGGGCTATTAAAACAAAATGTTGCACTGAAAATCTTTCTGTATATATATTCATTTTTTTAAGATTTTATTTATTTATTTGAGAGAGAGAGAGTGATCTTAGCCAAAAGGCTGAGAAGCGATTGGCCTACTAATTAAATTAAAGTAAATTTAAAAATATCAAAAACATTATAGACATGTACATATATTTAATCTAATATTTATATATGGCTCTCTTTAATATCTGCAATATTCATAAATATGCATATGTAATTATGAGTTATGATGCCTCAAATAGTTTGATATATTGTGGTTTACTATACTTAAGCCACAGATTAAATTAGAATCAGATTGATGGTTAAACTATTACCTTTCACATTTTGCTTTTATTTTTTATTCTATTTATTTTTATTTGTGTGTGTGTGAGAGAGAGGACTTAAATTCTACTCCTTCAGCAAATTTCAGTTATACAATGCAGTGTTATCAACTACAGTCACCATGTTATACTGTATTTCCCTCTGATAATACAACATAAATTTTATTTCAGTTCTACTTTTTTACATTAAATTGTGGTTTACATGATGACTATTTGATACATATATGTGATGTTTCATATTAAATGGATAATCCAAATCCCAAGTCAACACACATAAAATTGTCTCTCAGAATCCAGTTTTCCAAAGATACCCAGCGTATGGAATCAAAATACACTATCCCACAAATATGCTACTTTTACATAAGGATTATTTTCAGCTGAAAACATTTGAAGTTCAACAGATGTAGAAAGAAACCTTCCCATAGCTTCCTTAATCTGACTATAAGCATAAAACTTCTGAGAAATGAGGACTGCCATAAATCCTTTTGTAGAGAAGTTTTATGGCCATGGAGAAAATAGAAAATCAGTGCCACAATGGACCTGCACACATTTTATTAACTAGCCCTTATCGTCCATTAGTTCCCCCATATATTTACCTACCTACAACTTGCCATCCCTATAAACTCAAAGTCCTTTTCCTTTCTTTTCTCACCTTTCCACAAATTTACTATTATTTGTTAAGATTCTATATAAGCCCAAGTTCCAACCACCCCCTGGAGTTACTCATCACTGAGTTTTCCTACATGCATGACGAATGTGTATATAAACTTGTTTTTTTTTTTCTTTTCTTATCATCTATCTGTTGTCTATCTGATTTAAAGGGCCCCAGCCAATGAATCTAATGTCGGTATAGAAAAAGGTTTTTCCTCCTTACATTATTATTTAACATGTTATTCATCTATTAAATTCCAATCAATACAGTATGTTCCAAAAAGATAATTTCTAAATTTAAAGTCACATTTTTTAACCAATAACCCCGAAACTAAGACACTTAATGTAACAATTGAAAAGAGTCACATAATTGTGAAAAATATTGTTGGAAAAGTAACCATTTGAAAACACAACTCCCTCGTTAAGAATGAGCCTCAGGAGTATTTATTTCTCTATACCCATGTTAGCTTATATTTATTTCTTTATTTCTTAGTTGAATGCTTAATTGAAAACAGGAAGTGTGTCCAAATAAAGGAACACAATTTCTTTTTATATTTTTAGATGCCCATGGGCCATGTGGTTTCCAGAGTTTTGTTTAATCATAGCTGTGATAACTTTTCATTTCTACCTTTTGGTTCAAATACTTAATAAAGAGCAAAATGAATCACCAAGCGATTAGGCAATTCAAAAAACAATTTCACCTCATCCCAGAGATGATTCCATAATATATCCTGAAATCTATAGGAATTGTTTCCATGGATTATTGGATTGATGATATAACCCATTTCTCAATTATACCACAGTAGTTAATTGTAATATTTTTTTTTTCACTAAACTTCAACTCATCATCTGGTATAAATAGGAAAATATATAAGTTGGTTTATTATGTCAGGTAGAACCTACTCTATGTAGAAAAACAAAATGGAAAAGTCATAATAATAGAATAACATCATAAAAAAAATAAAAGCCACAATGACTTTCAAAACAATTCAGTTTTGAATGACAGTCATCACCTTTATCTTAATGAAATCTAGCAACAGCACAATTGAATTTAAGAATCTACTGTACTTGAAAATAAATGTATATAATTCTGCCTTTCCATTTCATTCATCTTCATGAAATTTTAGGGTGAGGATTTATCTGTGGAAAGAGGAATGCTGTCTGTGGGTTTAGCATACTTATCTCTTTCTGGAGTCTGGCATTTCAGACTCTGAATCCAGGATTGCATGGTCTCAAATCCCAATTCTCCCATGCTGTCTCTTTTGACTTTTTTTTAAACTTGAGCATGTTAAAAAGTTTTCTGGCCTTCAGGTTTTTCACTGTGAGTTGGGATGATGAGATGAGTTCACGGAGAAAACATTCTTTAGAGCGGTGCTGGGCCCATAGATAGTTCTCCATAAATGTTAGCTAGTATTATTATCATATGTAAAATATGAGCAAACTTACTAGAAACACAAGAACCTTTTTTATGCAGGTAAGATGCACACTGAGGATGGGCCAAAGGGTTTCTACCTCCAGGAACCCCAAGGTGGAGGATGAACCGATGTACTGCTTACCTGTACTCCGACAGGAAAACTTGGTTTTGTGATCACACAGTCGTAATGTCCCATTGCAGCCTTTTTCATCACTACCATCTTCACAATCTTTTTCCCCATCGCAGCGCCACAGATCAGGAATGCAGTTTCCATCGGGATGGCACTGAAATTCATTCCCCTTACAACCAGCAGGAGAACGAATCTCTTAAATTGAAATGAGGGAGGGAGAGGCAGAGGGGGAAAAATAGGAGAGAAATTATTATTTTACTTGATGATTTTTTCACCTTTTTTTCTTTTCAGGCATTAGTATGCTGCCAGAGAGAATGTATTTTCACTTTAGTTGTTTAATAGCTGTAATACTCTCGTTAATGATTAGAGGAAATGATGTTTCTTGCCTCCCACAGAATTCCTGAAAGTGCCACATACATTAGGAAAAAGGAAGATATGTAGATATTCTGTTGTGATTTGTATTAGAACCTCAAGAATGAGATCTTTAAAGGGCTTTTTGCTGTGGCATATGTGAGATTTCACACTCTACACTAAATATCAAGTCTCTGGTTGGTCTTTTGACATTTCTTTAGACAACTTCTTTCAGACTAGTAAAGGGTAAATAACCAAAAATCATAAGTACTTTCTGATTAACAATATCTTTGAAGAATAATGTCCAAAATTTTGAAAACAAACAAACAAAAAGCTCCAGATAATAAGCAAATTCTTTAGGACATAAGATTTCAATTCTAGAATGAGAACAGTCACACATAAGAATTTGAGGTGCTATGAATTCAAGTTCAACTTATCAATTAATAACTCATACAGTTCCCAGATAATAGTATTCCTCAAAACCTGTTGACTAAAAATATAGATTAAATTCTACAGGTTAAATTCTTGCATAAGCAAGAATAAGGAAACATCAATGTTGGGGATATGGATGCTTTACAGTATAACAATTGAATATGGCTATCATTAACAGTATTTTAAATTGTTATTAATATCTAATATTACAAAATATCATATTAACCAGTATCTCCAAATTCTGTTGTAATATAGATTTTAGTATGTATTTTTCTGAATCTAATTTTTTTAAAGATTTTATTTATTTGACAGAGAGAAACAGTGAGAGAGGGAACACAAGCAGGGGGAGTGGGAGAGGAAGAAGCAGACTTCTCGCGGAGCAGGGAGCCTGATGAGGTGCTCGATCCCAGGACCCTGGGATCATGACCTGAGCCAAAGGCAGATGCTTAACAACTGAACCACCCAGGTGCCCCTCTAAATCAAATTTTTAATGTAATAAACTTGTTGCATATTTCCTACAGCTATATTCAGCAATTTATCTACATTGCCTCTATAATAGCAATTAATCTATATCATTATGATTAATTTAAAACAGTTTTAGGTGAGTTATCCATTACTTAAAGCTGGTTTGGTAGGAATCATGTGGTTATGAGTTACAATTAAATTCACTTGAGGTCAAAGCTAACAATATCATTTATATCACCAACGCAGTTACTTAATCTTTTTAGACCTCTATGTGTTTACCTAGAGAGTAAAGAGTCTACAGGGTTGTTGTGAGGAAATAAATTGGATATCTGTAAATAATTATTTTAGCTACAAAATTTTGTTATTTTTGCTGTTATTTTCTATAATATAAATATTCATTTTCTGAATTTTTCTCAATTTAAAGACTTTCAAAAACTATAATATGTCAGGTGATACAATATTATAAAGATGCACAAAATAGACTTACCTCTACTCCTTAAGTATTTCTAAAGCAGTAACAACAGCAAAAATATATATAAAATGAGCCCCACTGTAGCAGGAATAAAGTTGTTTTGGTAGAACATAGCTATTCCAATTCACAGAAAATCTATAGGACTAAGTTTTAAAAGTAACCACTACGAAGAACACTTCTACTCATCCCACTCAACTTACAGAGAAGGCATTGAGTTTAGGATGGCTTTGAAGTCCCTTCCAAGAAGAGACTTTTTCTACTTTCCTAGTCATGCAAATCATTCTGACTTTGGGTATATAGAGTGTTCATGATTAAACAAAATGTCTGCGGGATGCCTTGCTGACTCAGTTGGTTAAGCGTCTGCCTTCAGCCCAGGTCATGATTCCAGGGTCATGGGATGGAGTCCCACATCGGGCTCCCTGCTCAGTGGGGAGCCTGCTTCTCTCTCTGCTGCTCCCCCTGCCTGTGCTCTCTCTCTCTCTCTGATATATAAAATCTAAAATAAACCTAAAATAAAATCTATAAATCTAAAATAAATACATAAATACATAAATAAATAAATAAATAAAATGTTTGCTTCCACACACAAAATCAACAAAGACGGTAGAGTCTGTGCACATTCAGGAGATATATATGGAATGTGATACAGCAAACTCCCACCATCGTTAATTTGTTATCTGCGGAGTGTACTATTTAGCAGTATGGCCTAACTACTATAGTGGTAAAGAATGCTGGGACAGGTCTCATAAACAAGACATGGTGAAGTCTTCAAACCTGGAGTCTTTTTAAAGGTAATTTGAGAATTCTATGTGATTTCAATATGCAGGAAGAGCAAAGGAGACAAATCAAATGGAGTTCCGAGACCTAGTCAGCTCTTAAAGTGATTCCATGGTGAGGAGGTGAACTGTCATGCAGCAGTGAAATGGCCTTTGGTTCTTTTACTGACTACTTCAACTTCCTTGAAAACAAAATACAAACTTTGGCTCAGCTGAATTTTAAAACCTGTAGTATGAGCTCAGCCAATAATGCATAAAGGCTCTATTTCAGGTAATTGTCACTCAGTGATTCCAAATACTTAATAATGGAAGGTATAGTCTATTGACTTTTCTGCATTCTGTAAAATAAGAGTTGAAGACTGGCAGCTCATATATTGAATTTGTCCCTCAGCATGCTTAATTTGGCAAACATACTATTGACCTCTTAAAAATCTGAAGATTTCCTATAAAAATATCTAGATTTTCCAGTTCCTTGAAAAGTAAGATGCTTGGGCTAGCATCCTTGCAAGGTAACAACTGCTACCCGCTTTATATGGGGCATTATAATACATTATATATATTAATATATATGTTATTTTATAATATATAACATATGCAACAATATAATAATATATATTTTATGTTATATTAATATATATTATATGTATTAACAGCTTCCTATTATAATGAAGAGATGAAGATACTCATTTTTATTGTATTTTCCCTAGTTGATTTTTTTCCTTGGTGGAAGTGGACTGTCGGGCAACTGCAAACTACATTTTCTTTTGTTTCTGAATCTACTTCTGAAAAGCTGCAGAGAAAATTTGGTTTCACTCTTGCTTCAATATTAGTACTAATTTTATTCTCTTCTGCAAATTAGTATTCCTTCTTTATAAGTCCATCTTATGGATAGTCATGAATAATCCTGAAATTCATCATGCTTCTCTCTTTGCAATAGCCTCTTATAATTTAGAGCCAAATTTATGAATCATTTTTCATATATGAATTTATTTGGAACAATCTCACTCTCAGATTTATTTACATTGCTAAATCTTTTTCTGCTTCTTTAAAAAAGTCCTGGGTGCCTGGGTGGCTCAGTCGTTAAGCATCTGCCTTCAGCTCAGGTCATGGTCCCAGGGTCCTGGGATCGAGACCCACATCAGGCTCCCTGCTTGGCGGGAAGCCTGCTTCTCCCTCTCCCACTCCCCCTGCTTGTGTTCCCTCTCTCACTTTGTCTCTCTCTGTCAAATAAATAAAATTAAAAAAAAAAAGTCCTTCCTCTTTATAATATTTTATCTTTCCAGGTAATCATTTTGATTATTTCTGGAAATAATTAGCATGCTAAGTAAATAAAGAAACAGGATAGTGATACGTAAGGAAATTTTGAGAAGAAATACATTACATTTAAAAGTACCTAATTGAAGAAACACGATATTAGCTTAAATAAAATTAAATGGTATATACCAAATTCTATACTATATTTCTATTCCTCTTCCCATCCTTTATTTCTTCAGGTACTATGTTGCCTCAAGAATGTCAATAATAATGAAAGGAATTCTATGTTTAACTAATTATTGTAAAAGTCAAGCTTTGACTCTTTTAAACATATTTTGGATTTGGTTTCAAAGATCTAGTTCTTTAAAGTCGTGTTAAATCATTAACTCAATGACCTAATGGGAAATTCTCAAGAAGATCTATATAAACTAAGAAATCTAGATAGATCAACCTGATTCAAAAAAGAGACTTGCAAAAGGTAAACTGCTGCTTCAGGAGAAGCAGTATGATGTGATCCAGCAGTGTGGCGACTTTACATATAGAACCCGAGCCTTTTAGCTCAATGTTATTTACCTCTGGAAATAAGCTAGATAATATTCTTTTTTTTTTTTTAAGATTTTTTTTTATTTATTTATTGAGAGAGATAGTGATAGAGAGAGAGCATGAGAGGGGGAGAGGCAGAGGGAGAGGCAGACTCCCCGCCGAGCAGGGAGCCCGATGCGGGACTCGATCCCGGGACTCCAGGATCATGACCTGAGCCGAAGGCAGTCGCTTAACCGACTGAGCCACCCAGGCGCCCCAATAAGCTAGATAAATAAGCTGTGGTTACACAGACAAGGTGGCATCGATGAAAGGGAGAGTATGCTGCTATTGTCTGAGGTTTTTTGTTTTTTGTTTTTTTTAAATTCAATTTGCATTTTCTTTGCTTCGCTTGGTATTGTTTGGTTTGTCTATTTGTACTTCATAAGTGAATCTACTCATTTGTTTTCTTATTCTAAATAAACATTTATCTTATGAATCTAAATACAAATGTGGTATTTCCCTGAAGCTTTTCTTCTTCCTAAACTACTCGTGTCTAAACTTCTATGGGTGGGTATACTATTTATTAATTGACACCACACACAACCAGATCATAATAAGTTTAAAATGACAGTATAGTCTAGAGAAGGAAATACAGTAACACCATTATAAATATTCAAATCTAAGTGATGAAACAATTCTCCTTTTAATAATGTTTACATACATGTCACTAATGTAACCCTCCTGATCCTAGTTATATTATTCCCCCAAACTTGGATTCCCTTCATCTATTAATGTCCATAATTTTCTTTAAGACTCAATTAAAAAAACAATTATATAGGACCGGGGCTCTTATTCTGGTGTCTGCAGATTTAGGAAATTCATGGATAAGCTTTAGAGATTTATAAGCTCTCAGATTTTACATGATGCTTTACGTTGTTATACATCTTTTCCCCTGTGGAAGGGACTCAGAGCTTTTTTTGACTCACAGAGAACTCTAAGGAGAATGCCAAGACCAATTTCACACTTTCCTGTTTTTATTTTTAATTCCCATTCCATACACCTTGCATGTAAACAGTAGTTTATATGGCATTTGATTTTGCTTGTGCTTCAAATCCATCATACTAGAATGGATTAAAACCCAGTGAAAAAAGATCACTCATCTGTTCCTTTTGATTTTGATTAAAAATAAGCAAAACTGCTTATTGAGAGCACCCCACTTCACAGAAACAAAACCCACAAATCAATATGTCTGTATTTATACAGATGATAAGCAGCAGAGGTGATATTTGAGCCTACATAATTAAACTTAGAGCCTGCTTTCTTTACCACTGTACCATTTCTACCTTTTTGCAAGTCTTTTCTCATGTAGAGCTTAAGAATGAAAAACAAAAAAGAATCAGCTCATATAATAATCATGAAGTAACAATAAACTCATTTACATTTTGTGTTTCAAATACTGTTGTTCAATCTATTTCATTTCGAATAAAGTGTAATATTTATTTTATTCTGTTGCAAAGTCATGGTAAAATTTGGTCTTTTATGAAAATGAGAGAGCACCATGGATTCTTATAACAGAGGAAAAGAAAAGAGTTCTTTTCATGATTAAGAGTCAGGCAGGGGCTGGGGGAGAAGTAGAATGGGACAAAAGATAATCTGAACAAAGTTAGCAGCATTCATAAAATTCTATGTAGAGTGTGATGGAGAAGAGGAGAAAGAGAAAACTAGACAGGTGGGCAAGACCTGGACCTTGAATGACCCTGTGTGCTTTGCTAAATGGTTTGGATTGAAGCCTGAAGGTTACTGGGAATCACAGAAAGACCTTCCACTAGATTCTGATAATGCTCAGATACACAGTATTTATAGATCACTTGGGGAGCATTTAGACAATAAATAGAAAGAGAAAAAATTCTAAGATGTTTTAAATTTACAAGGATATATATATACATATATATATACATGTATGTATATATATATATATGCTTCTATTTCATTAGCTCAAACACTCAAAGTTTATACTAAAGTCAAGTAGACTATCACACACACACACACACACACACACACATTTTTATATTCCTTCCCTTTCCATGTCTCATCCAATTCCCTCACATAAATTAAAAATACCCCAAACCTATTTTTCAATGTCTGTTAGGTTTGGGTGTGTGTTGATGTTTAGAAACATGCTGTCCTCTGCCAGAAAATACAGAAAAAAAAAAAAATTGTGGAGTTTTATTTCCTCCTAACCTCTAGCCAAATGAAATCTGCTTCTGTTAACAGTTGTTGATTTTCCCCTGGATGGAGAGCTGCATTCCTCCGAGGAGCCTGTGATGACCATTCCAACCTGAGTTCCAGGCCTGTGTGTTTCCCCAGAGCCCCAGTTGCTTAAGCTTTAGGGCTTGGCGCACAATCTATCTTCGTAATATGGCTTGTCCCAGTGGAGTGTTAAAATGATGACTATCTTTATATGTATATGCTCATGCTGCTTTACTGTTATGTTTTCATGTTGCTGATGCTGGTTATATTTTTAACTAATGCAATTTTATTGTATTTTTGCCCCGAAGCTATTTAAACCAAGCATACAATTTGGGGAATCTAATAAATAAATAAATGCAGAGCCCTGAAGGAAATGTGGCAACCAATGGTGGAATTTATCCCAATATTTAAATGAATTCACTGTGACTAAATACTTGCAGTTAGAAGACTAGCAACTGTACAGAGACATAAAGGAATTTTTTCTCCGAAAATTAAAAAAAAAAAATGAAAAGCAGGATTGAAAAAATATACCATACCTTTTTTTTCTTTTTTTTTAGTCAGAATACATTTTTTGGTTTATAAGAAATGTTAAAGCCCCTCTGAGAAAATAACTAATAATGATGTTGCAAATATAATGAATTATTTAAATTGTGAGACCAATCTGGGTAGAAAAAAATGACTTTTTTATTGTTTTAATGGAGTTTATACATTAACTTGTCATTCACTGTAAAATGCTTTGAAAAGTAAAAAGCACTATGCATTGCATGTGCATACAGCTTCCTGCATTACCTATAATCACCATGTGTCAGTCCCTGCTCTTTCCTAGCTTGAATCACTATGCATTAATAATTCCTGTACCTAAGGCAGCTGTTTGCTCCAGATACCTAGATATTCTTCACTTGCCTGGAACCACTGAAAATCGGTTTGGCAGTATGTCAACAGTTTCATTTCATTTTCGAACAGAGTGTGAACCTAACCTTGGCCTTTCTGCCTCAAGAGACCCTTAACATCCCATTAGGAGGTTAGGCTATCCTTTGTTTATATAGATCCTTAGGGGAGGGGTGCGTGTTAAAACCTGCCTCCCAGCCTGTGTAGAGCCTGTGTTGGGGTTGATGAGATGCACTGTTCTGCTCTTCTTCATGTTACATGGGATGGATTCCCCAGGGGCTGTGGCCTGTGTGATGGCATTATAATCTCTGCTGTGAACTTATAATGAAGTCAAGCCCAGAGCCTCCCCTCTTCAATTTGTCCTCATCCCAGTGGACGTTGATGATGGCCTGCCTGTCATCTAGGTTATAGTTGTTACCATTTGGTTATTAACCTGACCACCCCTCACTCCCTTCCACCCCAACATACAGGGCATGGTTTTTGTGTTTTACTTTCAATTCTACAAACTCTTTTTACCCTTGCATGTAGCCCTCACTGGAGATTATCCTGATAAGAAAGTGGATGGAACTATCAAAACCATTTATTAGGACATGAGATTTAATGGGAACTTTAATAATAAATAAGAGACCATATTTCAAATCTTTAATGTTTACTGTCTGGTTCAGTTAGAAAAGTGGAAGTAAAAGAGAAGAAAAAAAAAAAGAAAAGTTGAAGAGAAGGAAATGGGAAAGAATGTGTGGATATCTGAACACAAATTCAATTATTGTAGTACTAAAATGATTTGAATGTTGAAAACGCATAGACATATAGACACAAAAAATATATTGAAGCAGAATTTCAATTCATGACACTAAATATCCCCCAGTAAGGTAAAATATAGAAGCAAAATCTATGTAAAGCAAATAAAACATTGATTTTAGTTCATTAAAATTAAGTTTTGGGGTGCCCAGGTGGCTCAGTCAGTTAAGCATCTGACTAGATTTTGGCTCAGGTCATGCATGATCTCGGGGTTGTGAGATCCAGCCCTGCATCGGGCTCCGCACTGGACGCCTGCTTAGGATTCACTCTCTCCCTTTCCCTCTGCCCCTCCCCACCCTTCCCTCTCTCTAAAATAATAATAATTAAATTAAATTAAATTAAGTTTTGATATTTGGAACTCTACCATGAGCATTCCATTTAGAATTTAACATATCATGGGAATGATGAACTTCTACGTTATCTAAATATTAGTGTACAGAATGTATTAGTCTGTTGAATTGGCTGTGTAATTGAGAAATCTGTTTTTCCATTTACTGTTCAAATTAGCCAATCACCTTAATAGCTATGTTAGATACCAACTATTAACTAAAACAGGTGGCAATACAGATATTTTACATTTGGAATTTACCTCTTGGCTTAGCAATATGCTTAGCTCACAACAGGCATCAAATATTTACTGGAACAAAATTTTAAATATTACGTTATTTAATTTGATATTTTAAAATAATGTGGAATATTCCTATGTAGAAAGAATGTGTATAGCATATATGTATACACACACACACACATATAAGGCATACGTTTGAGGAAAGGCCAGAGAATATTATTTAGAAATTATTAATGGCTTATCTTTTCTTTTTTTGGCCTTGTTTTCCTGCCCATTATTTTTTGCCTTTGTCTTTTAAGATTGATTCTATGGAATGGGCATAAAGGATTATTTAAGATTATAGTTCCTTTAGAGTGTGTCTCTACTTGTGTTTTAAATAATGGGTCAGCAAGCTATGACCTGTGGACCAATTTTGGTCCACTACCTATTGTCATAAATAAAGTTTTATTGAGACACAGCCATAATCATTTGTAGACATATACTCTATGGCTTCTTTTGTTCCAGAACAGTGGAGTTAGGTAGTTGCAATAGGCAAAATCTAAAATATTTACTATCCGACCTTTTACAGAAAATATTTGCCAACTCCTGTTCTAAAATGGGGTAAATTCTGGTTATGATTCATAGAAAATACCATTAAAGTGCATACATATCAACAATACCAACATGCTGTGCTGAAAGATTCTGATACCAGTGAATATTCTGTTCCAGGAAGGTCATGGCAATTTAAGTGGATGCTCTTATGCACCAAAGTTATTTGTGGAAAGGTTTTAGATGCAAATAATGACAATTCATTTTCCTTGGGAGGCCCATGTGTACACAAATACCATCCTAAAACCAAAATAAATTTCCTAACAAAAAGTGAATAAATCTGGTCATTACATTGCAGGAATACAATATCTAAGTACAAATTCAGTTGATGCCTCTCATAAATAAAGGAACAAAGGCTGACAGTTCAAATAGGTTCTGAAAGAATCTAACTACCAACTATTTATACAGGAAAAAGGCAAAGTTCTATCCTATTGCTTATTTCTTCACTCTCACAAGAGCATGGCCCTACTCAATTACTGAGAGGTGAATTAATTATTTTGTAGATCATCCATGCCCCTTGTCTCTTTTCTTTTTTGTTTGTTTGTTTGTTTGTTTGTTTTAATTTGTCTATTTTCTGCTGAATGCCTGAAGTCCTACCATTTCACTGATCATTACCCACAATGGGAGAATAAGGAAGCAGAATTTAAGACTGTGGAAATTAATTCACTCTTGCCCTTATTTTTTGGCTCTATTAAAAGAAGAGGAAACAGGCTGAGGTTCTTCATTAAAATTAAGTCTTTTTGTTACCTATTGACTTTTGTTATTAATTATATCTTTTAAAAAATAAGAGATGTTCTTCTGCTTAGTGTCAAGATGCATAATTATTGTCAATACAAGAGCTAAATTTATCTAAGAATAAGTGTAGATCTGTTATATTCTGTATAGTTAAGATGAAGATAATTGACTTCTTTCTTCCTATTTTTATGAACCTTTTTAATATTTTATTTTTAAAATTATACTTATCTGATTCCCTTTAATTGTCCTGATAATCACAGATAATGCTAGAAACATTATGGATTCTCAAAACAGGCTTTGTTATTAATTGATTCAAAAGCCTTGAGTCTTCTTTGCTCTTGATGTAAAAGTTGTTTGCAGTATTGAGGTTAAAATGACCTTTAAAGAGCTATTTTGTCCGGGAAAACAAAAAGAGGTTTCCTATGGATAAAATCCATTCATAATTAACATTGTTTTGATATCTCAGTGTTAACATTTCCTGAGGAAAATAAATCAATCTGCGAGAAAATGAAGTTAAGCCAGACAATTGGTATCTCCTTGAAAGTGGATATTATACCTCTCTAAAAGTAGATGAAGTTTAAATTTGCTTTTACTCGTATTTTATCAGAAAACAATCCATGTTTTCATTAAAGGAGGATAATTAAAAGTCACTAGAAGAGAAGATCATGTGATTTTGCTGACTACATAATTTGCTAATTTCTTCAAATTCAAAGACAATATTTTATTCTCAATAAAATTCAGTGAGACATAGCAGCAGTTATTTTGATTGTGTGTTTTAGTAAAAATTAATTGAAAGCACCTTCAGAATATTTTCATAAAAGAAAAACAAAACAGATGATTGAGTCTGATTGTGTATAGTATTTATTGGTATCTTGTTTCCTATGTTGTTAGGATTAAACTGTGCTGCTAAAAACGTGATGGGTTCAGCTGAGATGGGATAAGATATAGACCAGAAGTCAAGAGATAGTGGTTTTAATTTCCATTCTCTCCATGCTTCAATGTGTAACCTAAGTCTTTCGGCCACAAATCGAGTTTTGATAACTGCACTCCTCCGGGTGCATTCAATGTCCTTAGGTAGGATATTATCCCTTTTTGGTTGGCCTTACAGTCTGATTTTCCTGGATTTTCCACAAAGAATTTAGCATAATCATTTATATCCAAAACCTCTGGGGCACCTGGGTGGCTCAGCTGGTTAAGCGTCTGTCTTCAGTTCAGGTCATGTTCTCAGGGTCCTGGGATTGAGGCCCACATTGGGCTCCCTGCACAGTGGGGAGCCAGCTTTTCCCTCTCCCTCTGCCCCTGCTTGTGTTCCCTCTCTCGCTGTGCCTCTCTCTGTCAAATAAATAAATAAAATCTTAAAAAAAAAAAAAATCCAAAACCTCTCCTGAAAATGTCTTCCTGGCTAAAAGTTTTCAGTCTCAAATCTCTAACACAGAACATGATCAATTCCTTTTAGGAAGCAGCATGTTTTTGTTACTGTTATATACTCATAAGGATAATTTTATCTAAATGAGCCCTTCTTCTCATCTGCCTGATAAAATAACTGAACTGAATGATCTTTCATTTTCTCCCAGCTGTCTAAATTTTCTAAGTCTATGAGATGAAACTTTTATGGCAGACTAAGATTCTTTGGGTGACTGAAGAAATTGTCTTTGTGGGAATGTCCACAGCTATTGTAATGACGAAGTTTCAGAATCTACTTTATCAAGGAGAGTTGTGGAAGTGAAAGAACAGAAACAAACAAACCAAAAAAAGAGACAGGCAGATTTACTGCGGTTATTTAATATAATGTTTCAGGTTCCTTCTAGTGCTCTTTGGGAAATTTCATTACAATGACCTGTAATAAGTAGAAAGTTCTTTCTTTTCTCTTAAAGAAAAATGAGAATGCAATGGAGAAAAACATAGTAATTATTTGGAGATCATATAAATGTTATGCATAAAGAGTTAGAAAAAAAAGGGAAGGGGTGAATTATATTCCATCATTACACAAGCAGGGAGCTCGATGGAAGAATAAAGAACAGAAAATCTTTGCTTGAAACTCCAGCTGTGTAATCCTAGGCAAGTATTTTAACCTCTCTGAGTAATCCTTATTGTTAGGACTAAATGGAATAACAAATGTCAAATACCTGGCAACTAGTGGGTGGCCAACATATGCTAACTCCTCCTCCCAACACTCAATTATTACTAATGGGATCTTCTCACTCACTTACTGTTAAATAACAGATACTAGAAAAATTAAACTCTTCCTATCTTTCTGGAAAGTACTATCTATTGGACAGAGAGGATGTAAAAAATAAATAAACACTAATACAAGATAAGGGAGATGTCCTATCTATTTTATTTTATTGAATCCTGGACTGAAAGTGCAAATATTTATTGGATAAATGAAAGTGATTACACTTTATTAAGGAGATGTACGTGAATAGATAGATCAGTATGCCTAGTCTTAAACATCATCATGAAAATAAACTCCAGGATCTGGGGATAAGGCAAAGAAACAGAAAAGAAAGTTACTAGTAACACAGAATGAATAAGGGTTGAATTCTGAGGGTCTAATCAAATTTTGTGGTCAAGAAATAAACTCTTTCACTCAATAATTATTTACTGAGCATTAACTGTGTATCAGATATCGTACTTGACTATGAAACTACAAAGACAAAATTATTCTAGCTTCCTTCTTATATCTGTGAACAGGGAAGTAGTAAGGCAAATGAATGAATGAAGGAATAAATGAATGAATGAGGACAGAGCCCAAAAAAAAGTGAAAGTTTCCAAAGCAGAAACAGAGTTAAGCAGTTAAAGCAGAAGAATATGACCATGTGTAGGAATACATATTAATAATGTTATACACTTAACTGCCTAATGGATTTGGGAACTTGTTAAAGATTATTCATAATAAATCAAAATTGAAGGTCAATACATACTTAATTTCAAATTTGCATTTAATTTGCATTTGTGATGTAAATAAAAGATCACATATGTTCTATCACCCAGCTCATGTGCCTAGTGCACCTGGCAGTAAATATTCCCTTTGTAGACAGCCAAACAGAAGGCATTAAAGGACAGTGACCATAAATCAGGATCAGATGACCCTTCAAAGTAAAGAAAAATCCAAATATTTGAGGGATATTTCAGTTGCATTTAGGCGAAATTGCAAAATTTAGGCAAAATCAATTCTAGAGAAGCCTGTTCTATTATCCCATCAGGTCTGTGCTGAAATTATTGGGTATAAATTTTTACAACAATTTCTGAATGGAAATTGACCTAAAGAATAGCTGTCTAAAGATACTAAAAAAAAATTTTATGTTTGCTTTAGAAATGCCTTATTCCTTGGGAAAATTTGGTTAAGACTATTCCCAAAAGAGTAGAAGAACGAAAGTATACATAATTCAAATGAATTAAACTGTCAACAATAAGATTAATTCTATATATTTTTTTATTTTATAGATGCATATGTCCAGTCTCCTTTTTTCATTCTTTCTTCCTTTCTTCCTTTCTTTCTTCCTTCTTTCTTTCCTTCCTTCTTTCCTTCCCTCCTTTCTTCTTTCTTTCTTTCTTTCTTTCTTTCTTTCTTTCTTTCTTTCTTTCTTTTTCTTTCTTCTTTCTTTCTTTTCCTTTCTTTCTCTCTCTCTCTCTCTGTCTTATTTTTCCTTCTAGACAGAGAGCTAAAGACTTGTAAGAAAAGACTGAAATCTCATTTTAACTCCACTCTTCATGTCTTCACAGGTAAAACCATCTTTTTACAAAACTTTTTAATACTTAATAAATGACCAGGCCTAAGGCTCTAAAGGGAGGTCCCTCATACCAAATTGCTTGAGGGTCACTTATTTTTTCCATTTGTAAAAACTATTCA
>NC_138371.1:80990476-81015582 GCF_054177405.1 Leptonychotes weddellii | reverse complement strand
TATTCAAAGCGTAACTTAGTAATGACATGTCAACCATACCCCAGATGAATGTTTCCAACATATAAGAAAAAAAGGAAAATATATTTTTGTACACCTTTTCTTTCTACATGCAAGGTTAGTGATAAGTAAAAAGCTCTAGTTCCTATATATTAGTGAACCAACTAAAGTAAGAGAGAAAATGACAAAAGAATGAGATAGAGATAAATAGGGGTGGGATAGAAAGAAAAAAAGAAAGAGAAAAAGGGAAAGAGGAGAGGGAGGGAGGGAGGAAGTGACAGAGAGAGGAAACAAAAGAAAGACAAAAGGAATCATGTCATAGAAAAAAATATAGAAATTTTCCATTTTATAAGTTGTTAAATATTTGCAGAAGACAAATATATGCCCTTGGAAAACACTTTGAAAATGATTCCTTTCTTATGACCATGCAATATATGCCCCCCACCCCAGCATCCAATTCATTAAATAAATACTTTATTTTCCATTTGCATGCTAGATTTTAAATACTGAACAGGGACCACGTTTCTTCATCCTTTTATCCATCTTTTGGTACAAGCACAGTCCCTGGCACATGAAAAGCTTTCAATAAATATTTGTGGAATAAATGAAAGAATGAATGACAAATTCTTCCAATTTCTTAAGGAGAAAGAAAACTTCTACTTAAAAAAAAAATGTTACTGGGGGTGCATAAGTGGCTCAGTAGGTTAAGAGTCTGCCTTCAACTCCAGTCATGATCCTGGAGCCCCAGGTCAGGCTCCCTGCTCAGCAAGGAGTCTGCTTCTCCCTCTTCCCCTCCCCACACCATTCATGTTCTCTCACGATCTCTCTCTCAAATAAATAAATAAAATCTTTTAAAAAGTTACTGATTGTATGCATTTTTGCCAGGCTAATGATTTTTTTTCTGTGATAGTTCCAACATGATTTCTAATTTATTAATATGCCCTATGGCTGATCAAACTTTGCAAATGACAGAGTCAGGTCTGCCCATGGATAATGCTGAGGCCCACAGTCACAGTCTCCTTCTCTTAGCTTACATTCCAGAAGTTAATCAGTGGGAACACATCATCACTTAATAGGGGGTATTTCAAGCCTTAAAGAAACAAATTTGGTGCTGAAATAAAATAAAAATTATGCCTTTCTTGTTTTTTGTTTGTTTGTTTTCCCTTTGGGGTGGGTTTGGGGTTTAGCGATTTAGAAGTTGGAGGGGATTAAAGGAGTGGTAAGTAAAGCATCTAATGAAAGTAGGGAGCAAACACCACAGAAGGTATCAAAGTATAAGGAGGTGTTAAGATGAGAAGCCAGAGAAGTTAAAGAGAGAAAGTAAAGTGATCGCTCAGTTATTTTACACTGTTCCAAATACATATATTTGTTATCCGCTGAGTAAATTATTTTTATATAATATTCATTCTGAAATACTTAAATATTATATATCGATTTAAACTGAGAGTTCATAGCTTCACAAAATTACTAACCTTCCCTAGTACAATTGGTTTGGGCTTCATCACTGAAGTCTCCACAGTCGTTGTCACCATCACAGGCCCAATGGCCTGGGATGCATCTGCCATTGGAGCATCTGAACTGATTATCCAAGCAAGAGTGAACACAGCCAAGCTCATCACTGCCATCCCCGCAGTCATCATCTAGAAAGAAGCATCAACATCAAGGGAGTGAAAACTGATCCAGGAAGAAAATATTCCTTATGAAATATCTACCATTTCTTTTTGCCATATAGAGTATTCTCTTGTTTTTGATAAAAGAATGATAAATTAATGATCAGCATTCCCCATGAACAGTGGGGGGATTATCATCATTCCGATACTGTTCAGCTTCTGATTGAACATCTACTACTAAATGAAGAGGGAAAATAATCCTTGACTTTGGATTTTAAAGCTTAAGTTCTATTTCCCTCAGAAATGACTAACCATTGACTGAACAAATCTATGCAGCATGAAATAATTATAAAATGGGAGGATAATGGTGATTGCAAGAATTTCATGAAATGATACAGCTGGTGATAGAATTATCGTGGAAAATTATTGCTTAGACCTATAATCCCTGTGCCCCCGAGTTTATTACCATATCTTTAATTCAGACCCTTCTTCTCTATTCTCAACAGCAGGAGTCACTATGTACCCTTCCCCTACTGACTCATAAGTGTGTATTTATACTGGGAAATTGTCACTATCTTTAGCAATGATTTATATTCTTTATTAACAACTGTTGCAGGAGGGAGGTGAGAGGAATGTGAAGTGAAAATAGATTAAATTGAAATCAGTGAGTGAGAATGTATAATTTATACATAATTCATTTACCTGTGTTTGGCATAATTTAGCATAATGACACAATTGAGTATAAGAAAGCAAACATTATTTGTACATAAAGAGCAAGGTGGCAGAGTTGAGACCATTCGGATAATTCCATAATAATTTATAAACTCCTCCATCCTGAGGTGACAGAGCACTTTACATCGATGTTTCAGAGAACCTGAATCATCCAGGTCATTTCCTCAATTGTCCCCTTTACTTCACGTCTGCAGACTTAGACTATGTCCAGCGTAATATCTGAACACCAATCTCTTTATAGCCCCAAGGGACAGATATCGAGTTCCATTATCCTTAATGCTAATCCCCACTGATGTGCCAGGTGCCCTCTCAACACTTGTCTTAGCCATTTTGCTTGGCTCTGCAAACTTCTCGTACAAACTACGTCTGAAGGAGGTGAAGCAGCACTGACAGCCGGGCCCCCAATCAAATCAGTGCAATACTGGGAACATTTGGTACTTGCCAGAGTCGCAGTGCCATTTGCTGCTAATGCATCTTCCACTTTTGCATATAAATTGAGTTAGTGGCTCACAAGTTGGAAATTCTATGAAAGATATAAAAACATTCAATAGGGAAGATGTTATTGACTGTGCTTGATTTAATTTGCATCTCATTTGCCAATGTGACCAGAACTCCACCCCTGTCCTCCACAAAAGGCAGAGGAAACAGGAGATAAACAAATATAGTGACATAAACTTCTTTTTTTTTAAAGATTTTATTTATTTATTTGAGAGAGAGAGAATGAGAGACAGAGAGCATGAGAGGGAGGAGGGTCAGAGGGAGAAGCAGACTCCCCGCCGAGCAGGGAGCCTGATGCGGGACTCGATCCCGGGACTCCAGGATCATGACCTGAGCCGAAGGCAGTCACTTAACCAACTGAGCCACCCAGGCGCCCCAGTGACATAAACTTCTTAAGGGCATAGGGATATCCATACTTTTAGTATTTTTTAAATGCGTAGTTTACAATGACTGAAAGCCTACAGGAATCATTTGATGAAGGACTGTTTGTATTCCCTGCACTGCACCACTGATAAGAAGGTTTGGAATATTGGCCCTTGGGCCTTGGGCTGGTCTAACAGTTATGCTTCCCAGGGCTTCCATCTAGGCCTATTCTGCATTGTTCCTTTCTAAGAGTTAGGACTTTACAAAATATTTGAAATCATGTTACTGAGCATTTTCTTAGTATTTGCACCAGTTAAGCACATTGGTGATGGTGTCTTTAGGAAATAAGGATTTTGAATGACATTGTTATAATGTTTATAGAATGACTTATATTTTTCCCTTAAAAACTATGACATTTTAAAGTTAAAGTCTATATTAACCTATAGTTTTTGGCAAGTCACGACTAGCTAGAATAGTCAAATGTGAGCAAATTAATTTTTCATGATAGTCACAAAGACATAGGTTGTGTATTATCTTCAAAATAATATTTCAAATTAAATTGAAGGCTATAATATTCATCCTCATTCTTAAAATGGTAATGAAACAATAAGTCAACTTTGGAGGCTGTGAGAACTCTCTCTAGTGTGTAGTTGAGCTGGGAAAAGAGAATCAGCCAGACTGACCAGCAACAGGATCCAGTGAACAGACTACAAGTGAAAGCCATCTCTAGTACCAGTAACTTGTCCAATATGTAAGAAAAGTGGTAGACTCAGATCTGGTTGCTATGGTATTGATTACTTGCTTTCTACTTCTTAAAAACCAATTTCTTTGTGTGAGTTTACATTTGAGTATATCCCCCTGAGGTATTGGAATTTGAATGGATATTATTCTAAAACTGAACGAATCTTAATTAAATTTTGTGATTACCAAAGACATGCCTCGAGATATACATTTTAGAATAAACTTAACTTTTCAAAACCAGAAAAAATGTGATCAGAGCCTAAATATGCTTCAAAGACAGAAGAGGAGGCAATCACTTACTGATACGAAGAGATAAAAGACTACATCAAAAGTTATCCATGCAGCCAACTCAACAAATTTTCTGACATATAAGGGGAAGCACTCAAAATAAATGTGAAAACGCCCAAGGCATAATTTAATCAATACTTCTAAGAGAGTTTTCTTTTGTTACCTGACAATATAATGAAAACTTAGGTGTTTATGTTTCAAGAATCAACAGGGATGTTGTCCAAAATATGTTTTCTTCTTTAGATAAACATTTAATGTTTCAAAGATGTACAGTAAACATGAATAATGACTTTAAACAAAATATCAGCATAAGTAATGGTTAAAATGAGTAAAAAACAAAAAGCAGATTCTAAGATATGATGAGATCTAACTTTTGAAAATAACATTGCATCTTTTTGAATTTAGAATAGGTTAATTCACATTTTTAATCTCTCTTCTATAAACTTAGGAACATATTAACCAACATCATACATTTAACTAGGAAAAAAATAAATCACCCCAAGCATTTGGAGACCTCTGAAATTTGGCACTACTTCATTGGGAAGTTTTTCAAGTGACCTGTAAGAGTCTGCCTCTTAGATCCTAAGTCTAAAAACTGCCCTCCCCTGCCAAACAAATCTGGAAGTTAGCCCCCAAAAGGTAAAAACTTTTAAAGTAAATAAAATAATCTAAAACCCAGTGTACATTCAATCTCTAAGAAAACGAATGATATATCTGCGCACAGTGAATATAACATACATACTTGCATATAATGGGTATGTGTTCTTAAATAGTTGTATCTCATTTCTGATTTATTTTTTTACTTAATACTTAGTTACATTATTTCTCTTGGCAACCTCCTTGTCTGACTTAATTTATATGACCAAAGGTAAATTATATAGAATTTAAGAAAATGGTAACTAGAAGAAAGCATGGGACAAATCACTAAAAAGAACAAAGGCATTATTAATTGAAGGGACAGGAATAAGGGAGTGAAATTACTAATGTTTCATTTCTGTTTCCTTGACAAAGCACTGTGACACTGAGTAAATCACACAGCCTCTCTGGTGACAGACATGTGGTTTGTAACACGATCTCTCACGTTCTTAAAGTCCTAAAGGTCAAGAAGTCAGAAGAAAGGTCATCTGGAAAAGCACAACACCCTGAAGGCATTTAATGTAGCAAAAATAGGGTTTATCTACCGAATAACTCCTGGGATTATCATAGCAATCCAGTAAAAGATAGTAACTGAACTTCAGGAAAAAAAATAGAAGAATAAATTTAATATGTTAAAATTATCTTTGGATTTTCTCTGCTTAATAATGCAGTCAAATGTGCAACACACTTTAGAAGGAGTTCCATCAAAAATTTAAGTATTATATAAGGCACTTCACTTTTCACTAACATTGGAAAATACTGTATCCATAATTTCTTAGTATCTTATCACAGGTATCTGATAGTAAGAGGTCTAATGACAATATACTCTTTCTCCTAAAAAATGAAACAAAATCTTCTTAAAATAAATTTAACATTTTCTCTGTTCTTCCATATTAGCATTAATTTAAAAGTTGAAAATAGTATCTGGTAGTTCAGTCTGTTTCTAGGTATTTGTTCTTTTTAAGATACCATTATGAATTCTTATATTTGAAAAAGACTTAAATATTAAACACAATCTTTTCTTTCTCGACTTTGACTTTGGATCTCCCATGAGACACACTGAAGGACACTTGGAAAGATTACCTGATTAACTCTGAAGAGAAAAAATTATGAATGAAAGTGGCTTACATTTTATATTAAAATTACACTAAAGAAAAGAAACTATATTTTATTTCTGTGGTGACTTCAACCTCGTAGAATATTTAATGTGGAGTAATGGACTGTTAAAAAATCTACTATTGTTGCAGGTGGTATGCTCAATTTATCTATTATATCTTTCACTTAAAATTTATTGCCAGGTTATATGTATGCTATTATGTAAATGGCAACAATCTTCTCTCCTCTCAAGGGTAATCATCGTTGGAATGGTACTTATATTTATCCAGTACACAAAGCTTAAAGGTAGTTTTCAGATCTAATTTGTTTCTTTCCTATCTCTAGGAATTTTCCTACTTCTTTCTCCTTCTTGGGCTCAAAGTGAATATTTCTAAGTAACTTATTATTGAAGTCTCAAAATAAAGTTATCATAGGTCCGTTCGAAAGTATGTAGTCCACATCCTGTATGTATATAAAGTTGACCATCATGACTAAGTATGGGGAAAATGTATAGGAGATTCAAGTCAAAATAAATGACAAAGTAAGAATATTACAGGAGTCCAGGGTTAGAAAAGTGTTATCTAAATTTGAAGGAGATGATAATACTCACATTACGTATTATTATTTATTGAGTATGAGATACTAGGCTAGTTATGTATATACATTGCCTATACTCTTCACAACAGCCCTGCAATTGTTATTGCTAACCCTGATTTGTAAAAGAAAACAGCATAACTTGCCTGAGGATACACTGCATAACCAGCCAGTGTCAGAGTAAAATCTGAATAATAGTGTGACCGATTCCAAAATATATTATTTTATCCTTATGCCATGCCGATCATACCAATACCCTTTAAAAAAATTATAGCACAGAAACATTTTTGTAAGGACTGAAAATTTAATTATTCTCTCTGTGTTTTATGCAGCCCATTTAAATTTTAATTCTGTTTATTACCTACTCTAAGGTACATAATTAAATACGGATATAGGAAAATAGTGCTTTTTAAAACTATATAGATTATAGAATTATATCCTTTGAGGAAATATATAACATTTCTAGATAATGATACCAGCTGTGGCTCTTGAGAATTGGTACGTGCACAGGACAGACTTCAAAAGATCCAATTAAGTAAATATACTTTGGAGAAAACCATAAGAAAACAGTGTACCACAAATCATCTTCATTTTGTTGCTCTTTCATTGTTGTTACATAAAAACCTCATTTTAGACATCACATAGGTCATATATAAAGAACATTGTAGGCAGGCAAAGCTGAGTTGAAAGCTTGATTTTAACACTAATTGTTATATGACCTTGGATACTTACTTAAGATCTCTGACCTCAAGTTTCTACTCTGTGAGACAGAGTAGAAAACTACTTCAAAAGTTTTATTCATTCAAAATATTGAGAGCTTTATACCAGATAGGTATAAAGGTACTAGGCCTTAGTGACAGATCACCTAGAATGAATGAATATGAATGAATAAAATAGTGCTAAGCACTGGAAATACAAAGTTCAGCATTTTCATTTCTCGCAGTGCTTACAATCTAGTAGAAAAAATACCTGTAGTATATTTAAACAAGTGACTTCAATAAATTTCTGATAAATGCTATGATAGAAACAACATAAGGTGCTTTTGCAACCCACAACAGAAGTCAAAACTACTCTTAGATATTCAACCCAGAGGAAGTTATCTACAAGCTGATATGAATGATATGTTTAGGTTAAATCAGGAGGGGAGCAGGAGGGGAAGAACTACTTTTAGCGTATTCTAAAGATGGTATTCCTGAAGGCCCAGAAGTCACAGTATATAAAATGTTTGAAAAACTAAAAAAAAATTTGGAATGGCTGCAGAAGGGTATAAGAAGTAGTGAAATTTTAGGAGCTACAAATAGGCTGGAGCAATAGATTTGGAAGTGATTACTACTGATATAACAGAGCCTTGGAAGTCAAAAGGAACATCCCGGAAGTATATGCAGAATGAGACTAATAGGAGACCTAGAAAAACATATTGAACAGTTCTGGCAATAAGGAAAACAAAGAGAAATGTTAGACAAAGTAATAACCAACCATTTTAATACATGGTTGCATGTGTAAGAAAATAATATAAATTTTCAGAGCCCAGAAATTAAAAGGGTACTGAAAACAAGAACAGTTAGTGGGTTATCACAGCAGTGTGTGTGTGTGTGTGTGTGTGTGTGTGTGTGTGTGTGTGTGTATAAAATCAATGCTGCTGAAATGTCTGAAGAATTCATGTTTACTCTTGACAGAAATTTAAAGGGCTGAATTTCTTTTGGAGGTGCAGAGCTCCAGATACAAGGGAAAAGCAAGAGAATCTGAGGATTGGAAGGATGTTATAGAGAGATCGCATAAGAAGTTAATCAGGAGGCAAGGACTAAATAACTGGTATTGTGAGAGTGTTTCACAAACCTGGATGTATATTAGAAGTACCTGTACAGCTTTTGAAACTACTTATACCTGAGCCTTTATTATAATTCAATTGATAGTGTAGTTCCTCTGGAGCTGTGGGTTAAATCCTATGTATCAAAAAGAGGAATTCTTAATCTCAGGAAACAAACTGAGGGTTGCTGGAGTGGTGGGGGGTGGGAGGGATGGGGTGGCTGGGTGATAGACATTGGGGAGGGTATGTGCTATGGTGAGCGCTGTGAATTGTGCAAGACTGTTGAATCACAGATCTGTACCTCTGAAACAAATAATGCAATATATGTTAGCCTGATCACATTTAAGAGAGTGGGTGAGGAGGGACAAAAAGTGGACCCGCAGAAGAGAGCAAAACTTTTTTTTTTTTGGTCATATCAGCAATGCAACCAAGAGGGTGCCCACCTCGCTAGCAAAGGGGGGTGGGAATGATGGGGGGATGGGGATAAAAGAAATCTAGTTGTGGGGAAGGAGAGGAAACAGAGAAGAAAGAGGGAGTTGAGGGAACTATGAAGGGAAGCCTCTCTGAAGATCTCACATAAGAGTCTCTCAAGAGAGCAGCATTGCTTATGTGTCAGAGGGCAGGGACCTTCAGAGAAGCAGAGAAAGTTACCACCGGGCCTACTTAAAAAGATAGTACCTATTTCTCCAACTGTCCCATGTGACTGAAGAGCTAAGGCTAGCAGAGGGAAGAGATGTAGGGAGGTAAAAACAGAACACGGTCGCCTCTCATCTAAGTTCTTAGAACCTAAAGTCTAGCCAGCAGTGGGGGGAGAAAAAAGCTTTGACTAAGATATAATACTGGAGTTTCAAAACAGGTTGAATCAAGTTACAGAAACTAAAAGTTGGCAGAATCGTTGTGTCTGCCAAGATGTTATCAAGGAATGACAGAGCAACTGAAAGCAGTGCTTGGCAATATTCACATTTTGCCAATAATTAATAATTACTGGGTTAATGTGGGTTAATGATCCTCTGGGATATTAATCCTCACTTAAGTTGTTACAAACGTATGCATTTTTTCTCACAAAATTAATTATAATAATAATATAAGTATATAATAATAATATATTTCATCAGAAACTTTGTTTTTCCAATAACCTAATTGAAAATATCTTTGATACACAACATACACTGATTTAACTGGGTAATGATTTCTTTTTGACAGCTCTCTCTTTTGTTTGTGTCTGATATTTGCCAATTCTCATTCTGATTCTTTCCTCCTTAATTATGTGGAATAAAATTACAAGAACATTTACAAGTAAAATTACAAGTACATGAGACACAATTTTACTATCTTCCTAGATTTAAAAAATCAACATCCATAAAATGGAATCATATTAACCTTGCAAGTTTTAGTGGATTTTTATTTATACCCCATTGAATTGACTTTCAATCTGTTAATAAATTTCAGCTATTTTCCCAAGTTAAATCCTTTGAACAAATCAGAAGTTATCAACTCACGTTAAGGTTATTTATTTAAAAAATAATAATAAATATAAGCTATGTTGAGATACTTGGAAGATAGAACAACCTCAAAATAGTTAAACTACAGTTTAAAATAAACAAATAAATTTTGTTTTTGACAATAAATTCTCCAAGGGGCAAAATGAAAGTTTGCCTGAAATATTCTTACATTTAATCATGAAATGCACTTATGTTTAATGTTGTAATTTGGAGATGGGAAGAAAATTTGTCTGGATAATTGCTTCCATCTTAACTCATTTTGCATATATAAACAAAATTATGTCATTAAGTATATACGTAAGATAAAAATCAAACCTGAATGGTGTTCCCTAAAGTAAGGTTCCTTGACCAGCAGCATTAGAATCAGCATCAGTTGCTAGAAATATAAATTACGAATCACCTAAGACCTACTTGATCATAGTCTTTGGAAATCAGGCCCAGAATTGTCGTTTTTGTTTTTGTTTTTGCCTTTGCTTTTTTAATAAGCCCCCCAGGAGATTCTAATGCATGTTCAATTTGAGAAACTTGGCCGTAAGGGTTCTCAGACTTGAGTGCACACTTACACCACTTGGACAGCATTAAAATTAGTGATTCTTGAGTCTGACCGCTAGGGACTCTTATTTAATTAGTCTGGGGTGAGGCATGGCAGATGATTCTGAAGCTTCTCAGGTGATTTTTTTACTGACAGCTAAAGTTGAGAACCAAAGCTAACACCCTTGAAATGAGTGACCACTTAGTTCCTTGACACATAGTCCACTTCCAACACAGTCTTCACAATTTTAACATATCTGCTCTTATTTGCAGAATCAATATACAGAGTCTCCTGTCTACACATGCCAGTCCTGAAACACAATAAATAGTTGCAATAATAATGAAAAAAAAATAAAAAAGATGAAGGGGGAATCCTCAAAGACCTTCCTAATTATGTGTTTGCCCATATATAATCTCAACCTAAAATATGCAATTAACTTGTTATAAAAGCAAATGCTAATAAAATGAATTAGGTTTATAAATAGGTGCTAGTGAATTCCACTAAAATTTGACCCTGGGTTTCAGTACCTTCTGCTCCTAACTACAACCAGAAGCATTTCTAACCATAGGTTTCTCATGTTTTAAAATCCAAATTTGGGTATTATTTTCAGTATAAAATAGTAATTATTAAACAAAACAGAAGCTGTTTGTGGAGTTAAAGTATAAGAAAAAAAAAATGACTGCAATCTTCTAGTAGGATTAAACCTATGGGAACTTGACTGACTCCAATGGGAAAAGTGAAATATGATCACTCCAAATTTTATAATGATGCTTAATAGAAGTGGGAATTAGTTGAACTTATATTCATTTCCAGATTACTGCCAAGGAGAGTGACTTTTTTAATGCAGTAAATTAAACAATTTATAATATTTTTATCATTTTGTGTTCAGTGCAGAAATAATTTCTGATATGAGAATAATCTATGTCATCCTCTCCTACAACTTTAAAAGTGAGATTATTCCTACCAGAGCTTCACTTTCAGCTTCCCTACTGACATAAATTTTGATTTATAATGACAATCTGAAAGATAAATTCATGTTACTACAGAGAGGAACAAGTTTGGAGAGAATCATGTTTCTCACCTTATAAAGGGGAAATGGTGCTGAGACTAACCCATGTGGCTTACTGACACTTTATAAAATTTGCTATATTTCAGAAGCAAACTGACAACTACATTTCACAGTGTGTTCATATCCTGTGGTATACTGGACGCATCTTGTACCAGCTTGCAAGAACCGATTTTTAAATTTTCAAGGATTCTAGGAATCAACGGTTAAGCACACATCCATTATTTAAAATAAATAAACTATATAAATTTGTAATTAAATAATGTTGAAAGCAAGGGTAATAAATGATCAAGGTTCATAATTTCCTGATTATTTTGCTCTTGGAGTTAGTTATGTTTATTACATCTGTATTGTGGAAATACTGTATGTTGGTGTGCACATGTTTTCCCAAATCAGCATTCAGGAAGTCATGTTGGCAACTTGATATTGGCCATGGCGGGAGTAATTACACCACAAAAAATAGGCAAACACTAGATCAGGGCTCCTCCTCAGCAGGAGATCTTAAAAGATTTACCAACCCACCAATGAGCAAAACTCATTATAGGTATATGTTCATTTAAATAAGAGAGTCAATGGATATGGACAGGCATAATTACTTGATCGACTCCCTTTTGGTACCCAATCCATGGCTCCCAGGTAAAGTTGACCTGAAATGTCTTGAGTTCTAGTTTCAGGTATACCTGGATTCATAGCCTGGTCCTGCTATTTATTAGCCTTATGATCTCAAGCAAGTTGTCCTATGTCTCTAAGTTTTGATTCCCTTATCTGTAAAATCTGAACGATAGTATGTTTCTCATAGATTTGCTGTACATATTCAAGAAGAAAATGTGTGTCTGAGCTCCCTCCGACCTTTCTTTCCCTCATCTCGTGAAAAGTCCTAAATATAAGTCAGATCAAAGACCTAACCGAAGTTCTCTAATGAGCTCATTATTTATTTTCCTACTCTTTAATGTTTTCATGGCCTTTCCTTCTAAATCAGACTGACTCCAGGATTTCTCTGTCTTTAATATTTTCAGGGTGTTCATTATCCTTTTGCTATATTCTGGAAGGAGATGCTGGGGACAGGAAAGCAATTAAGCTTTCATAAATAATAGAGCTGGCTAGATGCAGACCCAGCCACAGGAATAGTTTGGACGTTGGAAAGGAGAAGGATACATTGTTCAAATCCCTTAACTGGACAGGCTTTGGAAACTCTACATGTGAGATGTAAAATTGACTGTTACTGTGTGACTGTCTATTGCTTTCTTCTTTAACACTGCTATTATTTTCTTTACAATGTCAATTAATACTACTCACTTATCTACACTTTATTCAAAGGTCACAAATTCAAAAGTCTACAGGGACTTAAGTCTAGTTTAAGAAATTTTTTAAAAATAAAATTTTAGGTTGGGCGCCTGGGTGGCTCAGTTGGTTAGGCGACTGCCTTCGGCTCAGGTCATGATCCTGGAGTCCCGGGATCGAGTCCCACGTCGGGCTCCCTGCTCAGCAGGGAGTCTGCTTCTCTCTCTGACCCTCCCCCCTCTCATGCTCTCTATCTCATTCTCTCTCTCAAATAAATAAATAAAATCTTTAAAAAAAATAAAATAAAATAAATTAAAAAAAATAAAATAAAATTTTAGGTAAACCATGAATGCATACCCTAACTAGAGCCTTTTAAATTAAGAGCTTTTTTTTTTTTTAAAAAAAAAGGTCTTATTTTCCCACTGTTAGAAGTGCTACAACATGGAGTTAAATTATTAAAAATATATACTCAATGCATTATATTTTTAATAAATGTGCTAAGCATATATAATGTATGTTTTTCCCATTAATAATTTTAAAAATTCATAGCCATGCCTAAAAGAAAGCACAGGTTCTTAGAAAACCGGATTCATTCCCTTACTATGTTTCACTATACATTATTCAGACAAATGATAATAAAATCTACTGATACATGGGTACAAATGAGAGTAATTAAATTTGCAACTTTATGTAACAATAAATACCATTTCCCAAAGTAGGAGGATAGGTGGAAAGTGACTAGGAATTTTGCCATTAACAAAGCTATCTTAAACTAATAACAGAATTATCTGACTCAATAGAAATGAAATAAATGGTTTACCAATTATGTAATCTTAGTCTGTATTGTTTATTGTTCCAAGAAGATAACACATGCATGCTAACAAGAAACATGTACTTCCAATTACTCCAAATGTCACTCAATGAGCTACTCGAAAAAATTAATCATTACCAACATAAGATTAATAACAAACATTTGAGAATGTCCTGTTAGGCTTGTAATAACCACTTCCTAATAAAATCTGTAATGTTTGGATCCATTTATTTTACCCGAGGATATGGTTACTGACTCATGAAACTCATATTCCAAAGTTATCATTAAGGTACACACTCAGGCCTAAAAGGCAGTGATAAAATGTAACAGATCTTCTGCCTTGTTGACTAGTGTTTATAAAGAAATAAATAACCTCTTAAGAGACATTATAGTGATTTGACATGGTCTCCACTAACAGCGTGGTTCACTCACAACTTACCGCAAGATGCCATTTCGTCTGTCTGGTCACCACAGTCATCTTCCCTGTCACATAGCCATGCTCTGGGAATGCAGCGCCCGTTTCCACAAGAAAACTGGTCCACCTGGCATGTTCTGGCTAAGATAACCAATTAATGTACAAATAATACATTTAGAGGCCTTTTGAAGAATGTTCAGGTAAAGTAAATCATGCAATAACTCTTTTGCACATAAGATATTCTATTGTTTTATTAGATAAAATATTTTAAAGTAAACTTTTATTAATTTTTTGATACTGCCAACTTGCTTGTCTTCTCTGAAGTTCACATGCTTTGCCCTTCAGTTACAGTGGCTGCTAAATGACAAGATACTCAGTAATCCTCACACACTTCTTTAAATGAAGCTATGAATTCATTATTTTACAATTTTTGCCTGGCACATGCTTATGAATATACGGTGGAATTAAATTTCATCCAACTCTTAATTAACAAAAAAGAATTTCACATAGTCTTTGTCAATAAACCAAGAAAACTTGCTGTAATGTAGGAGGAAGGATTCGGGAGACTATATCAGGGTATCTAGTTTCTAGTCATGGGGGCAGAATTGTTCTTTTCCTCTAACATTGTAGTGCATTTATTTCTTGGTCTCTAATGATCCAAAGTATGGAACAAGAATGCAGAAAATATTTCTTAAAACATACATTTAGCCTTATGACAGATGTTTAAAATTCACTTTTCAGCATAGTTAAATAAAAATGTATAACTTAAATCAAAGTATATTAATAAACTTTGCTTTGGCCTCTCTCAATGGTTTCAATGAACACACACGTGGAATCTTTCTTTCTATGTTAGCCAAAGGCAGTGGTTTCAATTATTCAGTGAAGAGGTTGGTGATGTTCTACAAGGAGTTTGATTACCATTTTCTATTACAGTCAGGTCAACTTTTGAAAGCATGAAATTCTAGATAGTTATCCTAACCTTTCTCCCAGGCTTTGGTTTTACAGACTTAGGTTTTTGTTGTTGTTTTGTTTTACTTGCTTATTTTTAAATATTTGATTTTTTTCTTTTCTTTGAAATACAAATTTGTTTTCTTAAGTATCAGTTTCCTACCACCCCTTCTTTTTACTGGGTCAGAAAAAAAGAGTGGGAAATTATAGGAAGGGGATACTCACACCTATTAATATCTGGGTCAGAAGAGCATTGGACAGATGAGGAACAATTAGGGTCTGGATTTCTATAGCCATGATAAGAGAACATTGCTTAGTTTACAGACTTCCTTCTGTTTTGGGGTTTAAGAATTAGAAGGATGTATTTCTATTTCATCAAAATGCCTTATGACTTAATGGTTGGTATAAAATTGAGAGTGGTTCAAAGACAAGTCATACAAACACACTAAAATGGGTTTTCATAAATCAGGGTTTCAGAGGTCATTTAAAATAATTTTTTAAAAGTTATGTGCTAGTTATTTCCTTTTAAGGAAAGTATACTTGCTATGTAAAAACATATATCTATTATTAATGAATACTTAAAAGTATACTTGAGAAAAACAATGAAAACATTACTGGTTTGATTCAACGTATTAGATTCGATGCACCATTTCTAACCTCAGTGTCTATAATTAGAAATTCCAGAAAATTATTACACTTTGTATTCTGCTTTGCTTATGTAGCTAAGGGTTCTAAATCTATAACATTTTATACAATATTTGGATTTTCCTTTTTTTTTTTTACAAATAAAGCATTTATCTTACATTAATAGATTTTAAGTATCCCACAAATATGTATACTTCTGAAGTTTTCAATGTTGTAATTTCAAGTAGGATTAAATATTTGTTGTCTCATTTGGCTAACTCTATGGGTTTTCTGTGAAATTATTCTAATGTTTAGATTAAATCAACAAAGTTCCTAGGTAATTTTAATAAAACTATGTCTACTTGGAAAAATATGTATATATTTGTATTAGCTTAGAGAAGGATGAAGGTATTGGCATTTAGTTTACTTATGGGAAGGAAAAGGCATAGAGGTGTGAACAAGATTCATATTTTTTTTCTTGCAAGTCTTTGTTTTGTTTCACTGATTGCAGTAAATAATTTTTACCTTTCGAGATTTAAGAGAAATTTAGTAAGAGTTTTCTTTTCAATATTTTCTCCCTTTCTCCTTCCAGCTCTCCTTCACTCTTTCCTTCCCCCCTTCTTCCTTCTTTATTTCCTTTTTTCCTCTCTCTCCCTTTCTCTTTTCTTTTCTTCTCTCCACTTATTCTTTCCTTCATCTCTCCTGTATTCCCTCATTCCCTATTTCACTCCTTCAGTCTTTCTTGTTTAAAGCAAAATATATCATCACCTATTTTCATTCCTATTAAATTTTAATTGACCCATAATAATATATTAAATATCCCAATAGAATATTCTTTTATCTGATTTTTTTTTAATATCACAGAATTCCATCCTTGCCATTCAGACTTAGTTCTAGCAAAGTTTTCTCAGATAGTTTTCCTTCATCAGGAGCACTATGGTTATTATAGAAGAGAATGAGAAAGAACTCCTAAGAACCTGTTACACATTGTGTAGTGTGGGGATTTGTGAGTCGCTTCACTAACTCAGAGCTTGAAGAACTGTTAGGACCCATTACTCCAAAGAATATTTACTGTCTTATTTTTGAAGGATCATATGACCTGAAAACATATGAATTCATTGTTCTAATCATGGAAAAACTACCTGCTTAGTCCACTGAGGCAATTTAAGTAATTTCAGATGGGAAAAAATGCTTCATTCCATAAATCTACACGTACTGTCTGTCTATATGATATAATAAAATGGACTAAATCATCTCTTTCTAATCATTGGATTTATATCAGGAAGACACAATCTTTACTTTTTCAGTTCCTATCTCCATCAGATCTAAATTACTTTGGAGGTAAGATTAGCAGAGTAGCCCCAGAGGACTCTAACGTTGTAGCAAATGCTTCTCTAATGAAGAGGAAATTTATACTTCCTCAGTGAAATTGTTTAGCTAGCAGTGAATCAAAAATCCACTGTCACAATGTGAATTTTTTTCTACCCATCACTAATTATGCTTCTCCTGCCGTCATGTAGCAGTGAGAAATCCCACAACACACGGAAACAATAAGGAGGAAGAGGCAAAGAGATCTTCACACATTATTCCTAAACCTCACCTTTGCCGTATTTTAATCAAAGCCTTCTATTTAAACAAAACCTATGTCATATCAACACATACTTTTCAATTTATCTTATAAAGAAGTCTGATTTTTTTTAATATAGCAGGTTTTCTTCATGCAAATATATCTGCCTCGTTTGAATTTGGTCAAAATTTGTGGAGGATGTAAGAAGAATAAATATTATATAATCTAATTAGAGCTCAGTGCTATGGAAAAAATCTGGCCTGAAATTAGCTACGCTTGAATCCAAGGATCATCACTGGCAATTATGAGGAAAAAGAACTTCATATCTAACTACTTCTCATCTTTGGCCTCTGGGTCTCTCTCATAAGTAGAGAAACATATTTTCTTTTTGTGAGGGAGAACAACTACCAAGCCCCCGACTGTCAGCTTTCTTCTGCCTGCTGTACATATGCTCTTTCCTCTTCCAGGCGAATCCTCCAACCCCCTATCATCCTCTATGGACTTCACCTCACCCTCACTAACTATGCCAATCAATCATTCTCCCCCACCCTGCCCCCCCCAGTAAAATCTTCCTATCACCTAGCAAAGTATAGAAAATAATAACATTAACATCTGTCTACCATCATATAGCTCTATCAAATCTTCTTTTCTTTTTTTAAATTTTATTTATTTATTTGTCAGAGAGAAAGAGAGAAAGAACACAAGCAGGCGGAGTGGTAGGCAGAGGAAGAAGCAGACTCCCTGCTGAGCAAGGAGCCCGATGTGGGACTCGATGCAAGGCTCGATATGGGGCTCAATGAGGGGCTTGATCCCAGCCGGATCATGACCTGAGGAAAGGCAGATGCTTAACTGACTGAGCCACCCCGGCATCCCAAATCTTCTTTCTTTCTATAGTTACTACAGACTGTTTTTGTTTTACTTCAGAAAAATGTGTTATAGGTACACTTAAAATCTCCTATGTAATTTTTTTCGGTCCTATTTCTATCTTTTTAGATGTAACTACTATCCTTAATTGATTTTCTTTTTTTTAATTTCCAGACATATTTTTATCCTATTCTTACACATTTATAAATCAATAAGTATATACAGAATTGTTTTGTATTTTTATATTTCATATAAATGGCACTAAATGATTTATAATCTGCAACTTTTGGTTAAATATTGTTTTTGAAATTAATTTCTGTTGGTATTTGAGATCTAGTTTATTCATTTTAAGGATGAATGGCATTCTATTATGTGAATATAACACTATATAGTGTTATATATATGAATATATATATTTATATGATGTTACATATAGTTTTTTATATAGCATATATGTATGTATGTGTATATATATATATATATATATATTTCCTGTTAATGGGCATTTGAGTTGTTTCTAATTTCTCACTATTACCAGCATTAGGACAATGAATATTTTAGTTGCATCTCTTTGAGCATAGGTATGCAAGCATAAATCTAGAAATGGAATTACAGCCTTGAAGGTATGCACATTTCCACTTTATTGGATTTGGCCAAATGCTTTCCAATGTAGAAAAACAATCTATACACCTACAAAAAGTGTATGTTGGTTCCTTTTATTCCACAATCTTGCCAAAGGTTAATTTTATCAGATTATTTATTTTTCCTGATTGAATGACTTGAGCTGTTATTCAGGTTTCTTTATTTCCTTCCTTCCTTCCTTCCTTCCTTCCTTCCTTCCTTCCTTCCTTCCTTCCTTCCTTCCATCCTTCCTTCTTTCCTTCCTTCCTTCCTCCCTTCTTTTCTTTCTTTCTTTCTTTCACTTAGCTTGGATATCACCTCCCTCAGGAAGCCTTCCCAGATACACAAAGACTAAATTAGTTGTTCTTGTGCATCCATTTGTAGTTCAACCTAACACTTTGAATATTGCATTAGAATGACCCGTTTACATGTTTTTTCTCCCCATCTTCACTCAGCTTTCTAAGGAAAGATATAGTGTATTTTTCCACATTTTATATCCAAAGTTGTGATAAGTTTTTATTGAATTAGTAGATTCATGAAGGAGAAATCCCAAAAGAACAAAATAGGAAATTGGCATCTGTAGGAAAGGATTCTCTTTTAGATATAAAGTAGTCATAATGCTAAAAGCTACAGGGCAGTGCATTCAGTTACAAAATAACCTCCCCCCATTTGGGAAATCCTTTGTCTATGATACCTATCCATGTATATGCCTATATTTATAGAAACGACCCAGCTAGAGAAATTATCTAATGTATTTGCCATACTTTCTTTTTCATAATGATGAACTATGTGACCTATTTATTTATTTTGGTCAAACAAAATGGAAATATATTGCAACACAACATACTTAATTTTCAAAGCTAAAAAGGCGTATTTGTGGTTTTCTTTTTGTTCTTTATATTCTTAATTTTTGTTCTTCTTTATTTCTTAAGGCATACTGTGACCATAGCATCTGTTATACTGACAAGGAGCCCTGGTACAACTGGCGGATGTCAGCTGCCATCACTGAAAGAAGCACTTGAGGTACAAGCAAGTTGTATCCCATTTCCTAGTGAACTACAGGCCTGGGGTGGCTGAGAAATCTTACTAATTAGGATTGATTAGGACTGATTGTTTTATTTGCTCTTATACATAGCATTTCCACTTTTACTACTATCAGTAGCTAGTCAATCCGAAATGTTCCCTTAAAAATCATGTAGAAGCAAGAAGATTTTAAAAGTCTAACAGAAATGAAAAAAGACATGGTATTATGAATTGAGTCAGCAATGCCTTTTATTTTAAGGTGAAAACAGACCTATCTGTTTAGGAAGTAATGGAACATAGTCTCAGAACTAAACCTTAAGCTTAAAAAAAATAATAATTGCACCAGCTTAGAAAGAAGCTTCATTGTAAATTATAGTCCTAATTTTAAGAACAATCTAAGCAAAGTTAAATTGACCGTACCTAAAATTCTAGCTAAAACTCAGGATAATATAGCTTGATAACAAGAGCAATGGGATTAGAGAATAACTCATACATTGAGTTTCCCAGTTCTTACCAATGATGTGAGTTAAGGCAAGTCCTTTCTTCCATGCTTCAGCTATGAAATGAATAGACTTAAAGGGAGAGACTAGGACCAGAGAGTCTCTAGAGGTTCCTTTTTATTTGATAGCCCCTTATAAAACAACCTTACATGATGAACAAAATATCTTGAAAATAGTCAGCTACTCTAAAATATTGGACTATATTTAGTCAAGGGACAAGAGAATAACTAGCTTATGGATCCTCAGCAAATATGTCACTATGGGAAAAAAAAACTGAATATGAGATGCAGATTAGGATATGGAGTGGCAACTGTTTTGTTCTTTCATTGTTGCTTAGTACATGGGAAAAAGCTGTTAGGAAATATCTTCTAGTCAATTCATACTCTTGGAGAGCAGAAAGAAATATACAGGGAAATTATAGTGCACGGAGGGACAAGCCTTTCCAGGAGAAAACCAGTGACAAAACCAAGAGTACAGACCAGGCTCCTTAACCTCTGGGTCTTTTCTCTATATGCTGTTGCTACAGTTTTCACTAATAGGTTATAATAATTTTTCTTTAGTGAGGCTTATTTTGGCAAATAGAGAAGGGGAGGGGTTGATAAATTTTGACATTGCTGTATGTAATGACTACCAAAAACAACCACGATTTTTACCAAGATATCAATAAAAGTAATCAAATGCACTCCTTTTTCTTCATCATTTAAAGAATAGATCTAGGCTGCTGCTAGTCAGTATCATTTTTCAACACTTACCTGACCAATCATGACCTTTCCGGCATCTGTTATAACCTGTACCACAAGCTGTGTATTCCCATTCAAAGAGAATCTGACTAGGGATTCACAGATGTATTACAATGGGATAAATTTCATGGAAATAGAAATAGGCTTCATGATCTCAGGACTTCATGAAAAAGGAAAAAGAAAAAAAAAGAAAAACCTACCCCACATAAATAATGTGCCAGAAACAGAAAGCTATTCACAGAGGTATTCTACAGCACACTAAATAAAATACACAGATTATTTTTTCAAGGTAAAAAACAAGCACACACACACACACACACACACACACAAACAAAAATAGTTCTTCTTGTGAGATGGCCTCCATCACAGCATGCTAATAATAAACCTCACCCTCCACTGCCAATTAAGATTTAGCAGGGACAAGTCTTGTCCAAGCACTGTACTGACAGTCAACCCATATGGATAGATAAAGTGCCAAATTACTTTGGAAAGCAGAGTCATGCCCACGGATTAAGTAAAAGATAATTTGTATTTTAGTTTTTGTGGCATCAAACTCTGAACTCATTTACTACTGTAATAATCGGATCATCAGCCTTAGGAAGGTTCAGCTTAGTTCAAAGCACTGACCTGCATTTTTATGCAGACCAACTTTGGAAGGGATTTATGTATATATTCAAGCAAACCTTTACCTGCACAAGTCTGATTGGATTCATCTTCATTGCTTCCACAATCATTAGCTCCATCGCAGAGCCATCTCTTGGGGATACAGCGATTATTCTTGCATTTAAACTGATCATCAGGACAGTTATGATTGACTGGGGAAGGGTGGGAGGGTGGAGGGAGAGGAGAAGCTAGTTTAATAATTTAAAATTGGATACAATTACGATTATTTTAAGTTATAGTTACAGACAACTTACAGTAATTATAATATTATAGTACAATAAATGCCACAGCTTCTTTCATTCATTGTTGCATATTTTATAGAAAATATTAATATTTGAGGCTCTGTTAAAATGTAATACTTTTATAGAAGACACCAAGTAATGAAATCTCACATAAAAGGAAATATATTCATTTGTTCATGTCTTCACTAAAATTAACTGTATCACTAAGCTTGTTTTCCCATCCCTTATCTCAAGTAACTCAGTTTTAGAATTTTTACCAAAAACATTTAAAGTAACCTCAAAATTTAACATGAAACATAACAAGTAAGTATCAAATAATTCAATCATATATCAAAAATACATTTTCTTAAGTCACACATCTGTTCAGTACTTTCTGAAATATTAAACAAGCCTAATTTTGTTATGCTTTGCCCAGTGTTTCTTGAGACTGGTAGGAAAAAAATGCAATACTTGTGACTTGGAGTTGACGCTAAATATGATATCCTGCATAATTTTAATAACAAAAATGACCATCCTGAGTTTTCCATCCCTACTACAAACAAACAAACATGCAACCACAAAATATACTGAGGACAAAACCAATCCTCATATGGGGAACTGTGCACAGCTAAGGATTAAACCTCCAATATCTAAGCACAGCAGGAGGCCATCTTAAAGTTAACCTCCTGTGATTATTTTTCCTGCATCCTGGAGGCTAAATTCCTAACTGAATTGGCATGCTCTTCAGTATTTGTTTCACTACTTAGCGCTCTTTTTGAAGTAATTTTCCTTGTGCCCAGTAGTTGTACTTCTGTATGATAAAAATAAATTTTGATATTAGGGTTTTTTTTAAAGATTTTATTTATTTATTTGACAGAGAGAGACACAGCGAGAGAGGGAACACAAGCAGGGGGAGTGGGAGAGGGAGAAGCAGGCTTCCCGCAGAGTAGGGAGCCTGATGTGGGGCTTGATCCCAGGACCCTGGGATCATGACCTGAGCCGAAGGCAGTCGCTTAACCGACTGAGCCACCCAGGCGCCCCTTGATATTAGTTTTACTTAGAATTTGAAAAAATAACCATTTTATCATGCTGTTGCATAGCAAATGTATGCCTTTCCAGCCAGTTTCTACAAAACACTATTTCTTTAACGTAGCTTAGGTGAGAAGTGGTTTTATCATTTTTTAAGAAAGTTTTTATTCATGTACAGTAAAAAAAAAAAAAAATAGGGGGAAAAGCCTTATGTTTCCTGGCATTTGAGCATGATTAACATTTTCTACTCACTTCAGGTAGTTTAGCAAGAATAGTTGCTCATGAGAATAAAATTCATCCAGTATATTAGAGGGTCAAAATTTTAAAGTGCCAAGATTATGCAAAAATACTTCAGTAAAGCTTGATCAAGGACTTTAGCAATTTTCATCAATGATGTAAATCAGAGTTCAAAAAGGAGGCATAAATACAACCCCATAGTCTTGTGATTCGGAATTGAGAAGCTAAAGGATAGAAAACAGAATGATAACAGAATTCAACGGCAAAACTTATGGGCATTTAATATATAAATAATCTTCTGAAATGAATGACATAGTGCTGGCATATTAACCATGGGACCTCAGGATTATGACAATGCTCAGAATCACTGCAAGTTTAGAAAATATTCCATATTGCTGGAAGGTGGCCAGGGATGTTTAGTTTTCCGTTGCCCCTTTTGTTTAGTCATCAATTCTCCACATGCTGGGTGTTTTGTTAGACTCTGAGACTACAAAGACACTACAACATAATGTGTCTGCTCGTAAAGATATCCATCTCTTAGATGCACCAGATAAATAAGCATATAATTGCAATATTGTTTGGTCACTACCATGATAAAGAAATATACATGAGATGTTTCACTCCAACTGGGCTGTATAGAAGAGATTTTTCAATGTTCACAAAAGACTTCCCTATAAAGGTCATGGTAAACCATGGGGATTACCGTAAACTGTAATGTTATAGAGGCGAGAAACAGAGGGCATTTTTTAGAGATCTACTTGTAGTCCAACTTGATATATCAGAACAAAGAAGGTAAGTATATACATGATAGGCATGTAAGGCTAAAAATGCAAACATGAGTCCTAAAATGTTTATATGTGAATCAATGGATTTTAGAATTTATCTTGTTGGTTATGGATTTACTGAAATAACAAGATTTGGTTTCATTCTATGGATACCACTCTGGAAGCAGTTTGGAAAGTGGGCTTTAGTCAAGGGAGCAATAGTGGTAGGAATAATAGCTAGGCACTTGCTGAGTTCATCTAGGATAGGAGACTAATTTAGCCAGGGAAGTCTGAGAGGAGGTAAAGATGAAAAATTAATTATACAGAATTGAATATGGACTATAAATGAAATAGAAGACTGCAGGAAAAGTCCATAGTATAGGCTTGGGTAATGGTATGGGAAGTGATGAAAATAATCAAGAAAAAAATCCTGACTAGGAATTTTAACACTGCAATTAACAGTATGCAATGCCCCATATGCTCATAGAGGAAATGAGTTTCTTTGTGAATTCATGAAAAGAACAATCACACAGGGAGTAGCATGGACCTAAAGGAACACCACGTGAATATTGTGATAAAACACTTGTGCTCTGCACAGGCGCTCTGTGACTACGCAGGAAGCTGATATGCAGGGAGCATTCACTAAAACCATGAATAGCCATTGTGAGTCAGAGGGAAGGAGGCAATTAATTTAATCAATAAATAATACATCATTTGTGTAAAAAAGTTAAGAAAAACACCCTTTATCCTTAGATGAAATGTTCTCTCACTCTGAAATTTTTGTCTAATTGCATCAATTTAGTATTTAATATGTTGTTTATGGATTAATACTTTATAGTATAAATATTAATAGGGTTGAAAACATGGAGCATGTAATGTTGAAGTCAGAGTCCATGCTTGAAAATTAAGGGAAAGTAGTGTTATCTTCATATATTAATTACAACTTATGTATTATGTATTTATACACAACTGGAAAATGTATTTTAAAAGCTCATATTCTTGGAGTTTTATCCAAAAATATAGATAATTGCATTATATAAATGTCTAGACTAATTCTGTCCATTCTTTAAAAAAAAAGATTTTATTCATTTATTTGAGAGAGAGCATAAGCGGGGGACAGGGAGGGGAGTAGGGGGAGAGGGAGAAACAGACTCCCTGCTGAGCAGGGAGCCAGATGACCCGGGGCTCCATCCTGGGACTCCCGGATCATGGATCATGACCTGAGCTGAAGGCAGACGTTTAACAGACTGAGCCACCCAGGTGCCCCAATTCTGCCCATGCTTAACAAAAGATCTTTAAAACTTTATTTTTAAAATCTTGGGTAATAAAAAAAAAAA
>NC_138371.1:80972157-80989976 GCF_054177405.1 Leptonychotes weddellii | reverse complement strand
AAAAAAAAAAAGAAAGAAATGTTACAAATACAACTGAAGCCTCTGTGTGCCCTTCCCCCATCATACCCCTTCCATCTCTCAGAAGTAAAGAAATACTAAAATGTAAAAAAAAAAAAAACATTATTTAATGTGTTTCTCAAAGTGTCTTCCTTCCACATATGTGGGACAATTCCTTATCCCAACCAGAAACATGAAACTATTCCTATTGTGGGAAATGATAAACAGCTAAATAGAAGCCAAAGGGGAGATAATCAAACCTTGAATTTCTATCCGAGTGCCCCATAGGTGTCTCCTACCATGTACGGAGCCAGTGAAGTTAGTAATAACATGTTCCAAACCCATGTTTGCTTCCTTGGATCTTCTTCAAGGCTCTGTTGCCAAGGAGCAATAGAGTGGATCGTGACCTTCTGTACGAGCAATTCTGACTTGAGGGAGTTTAAACTGATTTTCCACATCTTTAAATTCAGAGATCCAAAAGGGTCTCCTATAGCAACCTTCTGACAATGGTGCCGGAGGTATTGCTAGCATAGAAGAGGGAAGAAGGAACTTCTGGAGCAACCAAAATGATAATATTAAAGATGGAAAAGCAGCGCTTTAAAACCATGCAAGGGAACAGTCTAAAGTCTACTCTATATAAACGGATGACTGAGGGGGGAGAAAAAAACCTAAGTTCAATTTTTATCAGATATTTTTTAGATTTCACAAACTGCTTTGATAGTTCCACGCTACAAGACTCAAGGAAGGCACCTGGGTAGCTCAGTCAGTTGAGCATCTGCCTTTGGCTCAAGTCATGATCTCAGGGACCTGAGATGGAGTCCCGCGTGGGGCTCCCCGCTCAGCAGGGACCTGCTTGTCCCTCTCCCTCTGCCCGTCCCCCCTGCTCGTGCATGCACTCTCTCTCTCTCAAATAAATAAATAAATAAGATCTTTAAAAAACAAATAAAAGACTCAGGGAACTGAAATATTACTTGAAGGAGAACGTACAGCAATTTACTGAATCTTCATCACTTCCGTCTAGACAGTCATCATCACCATCACATTTCCAGCGAGCTTGGATACAGTGTCTGTTTTTACAGCGGAATTCTCCAGCTTTGCATATGTGAGGCAATATTTCTCCAGGATTAACTACGGTTAAAAAAAAAAAGACATATGAACAATACTAGCTATATTCAGTTCATTAAAACATCAGCTTTGTTTTAATAACAAAAATACTGATTCATTTCATTTTGAAGAAAATATGAAAATATCTTAACATTGCAGTGACAACCATCCCTGGAAAGGAGAAAAAAATTAAGTTTTTCTGACAATAATTATTCTACTAAGAATTTTAAAGATTTATTTTAAACAACTGTCACCAAAATAATAATACCAACAATAATATCATAATACCACCTCATATTCATGTTAAGTGTGTAGTTTTACTTTTTAAAGGGCTTTCATTCATAATCTCAATTATCATCATGACCCATTATAGAGTAGGCACGGCAAAAAATTTTACTACCTCCATTTTACAGACAAGTACACTCCAAATTAATCAAAGTGAAAAAATAAGGCAAGAACAGAGCCATGATGGTTATTTTAACTTTGCTGGTCTGCAAGTGGGAGAAAAATTCAGCTCTGGTTAGGTATTCATGGAAGTATTAAGTTAATAAAAAATGATCTCATTATACATCCAGATTCTAGGCAGTGTTTTCTCTATATACCCCATATTCTCTAATCAAATGTTAGGAATTCAGTTGATTGGGATTTATTCACAAATTGAAAGTGCTATTATTATGATGATGATTTTTGCTTTCTTTGAGTGGATTTCATAGGAGTCTACAAAGAGACAGGAATATGGGGCAATGGTTAAAAGAAATTTGTGTTTCATGGACTGAAAAATATGTTGAATTATCAAAATCTGGTTTATTGCTAAGAGAAACAAAAGCCACTCTTTCTATTCCAGTCCTGATGGCTTTGACCTTCATTTCGGATAACTCATTTGGATTGATGAACTGTCACAAAACCTATATACACGCCAATAATTAGGGATGTTGAGAAAATATATTAGGCATTTCTAGAACGCTTTGTGTTAGCGCTCCTTTAATACTTGTATTTCCCCGGCTCCAAAGAACGGAAGAGGGAATGTGACTCTTGAACCATAACTGTGGAGAATCTGCTTCAGAGAGTTATGCAGTGAGGCACAAGGCATGAGGGTTCCTGTGTCTGGAAAAGAAAAACTGCCCATTAAATCTAGACTCTTAAGGCTTTAAGGGTAAATGAAATATTCAATTTGAACAAAGGTAAGCCTGTGTCTCTTCTATCCCCTCTCAGACAAGCAGACACTGTATGTAGGGACTGATAGTAATTTTGTCTCCCTTTTTAACTCTAATCCTTTTCAATAACAAAATGCTGAAGCAGCAATTTCTCTAATGATATCATTTCTGTAAGGTCACTTGAAAGTAAAAATAAGAATAATAATAATAATAAAAATTGTAAATTGTTATCTATATAGAACAAGTCCCAAATAGGAAATGACAACAATATAAAAACAAAAAGGGGAGATCACTGGGTCTCCTATTCAACCTGAGGATGTCTTTTTATAGCAGCAACTGGGAGGAGAATAGTAACCAAAGCAAAGTGGAAGTACATTGGGATATGTCTAGGTCTTTCTAGGATAGAGCTTCCCTCTCAAAATCTCTAGAATTGATCACTGATGACATGCAAACTTTCCTTACTTTGGGTCTCAAGTGTGCTCAATTGGACCCAAAGATTTTTGAGGGTGGTATAATTTCTTCCTTGAATCCATGTAAGCCCAGCTTAAAACTAGGCATTTAATGAAGAGTATTTTGATTAATTTCTTTCTATAATGATTACGTCTAATGGTAAACAATCTCTCAGTTAAAAAAAAAAAAAAATCCAGTCAGACAAGAAACCTGATTTGAGATGTAATCTGCTTCCTCTGAACTTAAGTTCAGCTTTAAGATTTTCTTTAGTCTCTCTATAGTTGACTTCAAAGAAATGCTACATAAATTCAGTTATTTTATAGCCTGGGGATTGAAAAACTCAAGAAACCATCTTTTTTTTTTTCCTTCTGATAACAGTCCCACCAATTTAAAAAGCTTGGCTTTCACATGGTCATTTGATCGAATAAACCCAACTGACAGTTTTAAGAAATGATCAAGGATATCCATATACAAGAGTGAAATTATAGCTGCTTTTGAACAATTACATCTATATTAAAGAAGAGCAAGATGTCTACGGAAAGAAAAACTACCCCCCACAAAATTAATATTTTAAACTAAATATTCTTTAACATAACCAATTTGGAGATAAGCTCTTTAAGTCTGCTTAGAGTCTAAATGTTTTTCAAGTGACATTTAGATCATTATGGAAAGAATGCAAATAGGCAAAATTTCCAAACTTGTTTTAAACATAGTTTCAAATATGTGTGGATTGTTGGTTATTTTTATTTTTTTATTTAACAAAATTTTTTCTTTTTTTTTTATTATTATGTTATGTTAATCACCATACATTACATCATTAGTTTTTGATGTAGTGTTCCACATTTCATTGTTTGCGTATAACACCCAGTGCTCCATGCAGAACGTGCCCTCTTTAATACCATCACCAGGCTAGCCCATCCTCCCACTCCCCTCCCCTCTGGAGCCCTCAGTTTGTTTCTCAGAGTCCATAGTCTCTCATGGTTCATCTCCCCCTCCGATTTGTTGGGTTTTTTTAAGTGATATTTGCTAATAAACAGGTGGCAATTTTCAAAAATACATGATGACAATGTCCAAAGTTCCATTTTCATTTTTCATGACAGGACAATTGTTTGAAAACCAATAGAGCCAACTTCTTGAGATAATTTCACTTTTTATATTTATTGCTGATATTGGTCTATATCAATGTCATTAGTATAATACCATTATAATTTGTAACAGCAGTTAGACATTGGTTATAACTGTAAGAGCAGATATAATGAAACATATATGAATATCTTTGACATTTTAAAATGTGTCTGCAAGTCTTCTAGGCCCTATAATTTGTTGGGCAAGAGGCATTTCTCCATGGCATTTCCATGTGTCTTGTGTCAGCTTTTATTCTGGACATTTTTTCAAGGATGCTTATATAGCTAACAGCCTTGGAAGACAGATAACGCCATCTTCTAGAGCAGAGAGCAGGTTTTTTTCTTGGCCAAAATAGCAAAGATAATGTCTCCCTTCGGGGCAAATGTTGGGCTGATTTTCTGGCAGACTCAAGCTTGGGTTCTTTAGTGTGAATACAAATTCACTGTGGGTGCAGCATTCACCTAGACCTGCTTATGCACTGCCCCCATATGATAGGAACATGAAACTCATGCTGCCTGCTGTGACATGAGTAATAAAACCTTCTGTGTCTGATCCAGGAAATGTGTGTCTTCTGTCAGAATCTATGAATCTTTGACAAGTTAACATGTTAGCTTGCCTAGGGTAGAATCTCAGACCCTTCAGAATTTTTGACATAATAGTAAATATTAAAAAAAAAAAAAAGAGGGCGCCTGGGTGGCTCAGTTGGTTAAGCGACTGCCTTCGGCTCAGGTCATGATCCTGGAGTCCCGGGATCGAGTCCCGCGTGGGGCTCCCTGCTCGGCGGGGAGTCTGCTTCTCCCTCTGACCCTCCTCCCTCTCATGCTCTCTGTCTCTCATTCTCTCTCTCTCAAATAAAAAAAAAAAAAAAAAAGATACTGGGTTCTGATTTCCAAAGTCTTTCAAGGCGTATGACATCATTGGTTTTTTCTAGTCCTAACCCAAGCCTTCCAGATGTAACCAGTCGTATGTCACACAGAAACCATGCTATCATAACACTGTTAGGTATGTGCAAGATCTGTAATGAGAGAAGACAGATGATTTTTGAGCTAGCAATGTCCATTATCAAGAAAATGTTTAATATGATAAGTGATAATCTGGATAAGATGGTAGCTTTGACATTCAAAAAGCACGGTCTTTTTCCAAGCATTGACCTAACTCTGTGAAATTGGGCAGCAATGTCATTTACCGTCACACCCCAGCTTATGGCCAGCCAATCTACCTACTTTTGTGAGAATCAATGAGATGATGAAGCCAATATATTCGGTATCACATAAGAGAGCTAATAGCACCTAGAAAAAATAAGAATAGTATTCTGTATACCTTGCACAAACCTCTATAAAGGAATCATTTTATAAATAATTTTTATACATCTAATGTTTCCACTTGGAATTCTTGAATGTAGGAAGGACAACGTCACATACAGAACAGAATAATACTTAGAATAGAACCAGTCATAGAGTAGACATTAAAAAAATACTTGCTGCCTAACTTACTGGAATTAGTAGAGACATAATTGTACATTACAGCCATTTATTATAGTGAGAAATTCTTTCTCTGGAGACTATATAAATACTTCAGGAAAACAATATCACTTCAAGTGGCTCAAAAGCTAATAGTCTTCTACCAGCACCCAAGATCACGGGTGAAGTTAGTTTAATTGAAGGGGAAAAGATCCATATATAGATAAACAGAAAGAGTAATAAAGTCCCCCCCAACACCAAAAAAAGTGAACATATAGGAAAAGCTCCATGTATGTGACTTTGTTCCAATGTTTAATGTGACTGAACCTATACAGCACTTGGGTGTTGAGCAGACACATAGATTGCTTTCAATATATTAACAAGTGCTAGAATTGCAAGCTTTGCTTTAGGGTTGTGCTTTGCACCGTGAATTTGAAAACTGATGCAAAACCCATAATTCTACCACCAGGGCCACTTCCAGTAAAAATATTACAACATGATCTCACCAGTAAGAAAGCTGACAAAGTAATAAATAATCCTTTAATTTAATCAGGATCAAAAATGAAATGACATGAATCATAACATTCCCGGCAAGGAACTGTCAGGTCTCAAACATCCTATGATACCTGCTGTTAGAACATTGAAATTAGAAGGTCTCCACATGACTCTTCCAAGCACTGCAAAAGGAAATATGCATTCTAGAATTACTTTTCAGTAAAAACTGGGGATTGCTGGAGTTCATGTCCAGATCATAATGAAGTAAGGGGAAAAACCCTACTAATAAACTGGTTTATTTTATTTTAGTTTGGAATCAGCTGAGATTTGGATCTAAGCTCAGCAACTGAACTAAATACATATGTTCCTCACCTTGGTTTAATAAGCTGTGGTGCCCATGAACAAGTATCTGTGTTTGTCACTTTGCTTTTCTCCTTTTCAATCCCAGTGTGGTAATGTATCTAAAGTAATCATTGTCTCTTCTGTCAACTGATGTTTTTGCTGTTGACCATATCAAAATTATGATTACTTAGTCATAAAAGCATGAGTCCTAGTACAACAAATAAAATGAAGTTTTCCTATGGTCCCTATACATTTTACATTAGGATATGTTTATTTAGCAGATTTTGTATTTGGGGAGAATTTCTAACTATCCCTTTATTTGAGCAGGAAGACAAAAGGACCTAAAAGAAAACTTGAAGTTGCAGTGTTTTTGATGCCTTTATATAAGCTTGCCTATTTAGGAAGGCAATGTGAAAAATGCTGCTATGGGTTTTGAATTCTCACCTTTAGATCATAGCGGGATGACCTTCATTAGATAGAGTGGTCTTCTGAGCAGCCAACCTAAGTGGTACATAATCTTCTGTGGGTTCCTATGCACAGAAGGCCATAAATATTCATCTGGATGGAGCTTTTAAACTTTTTACTGCCTTAAACTTTTTACTACACATTAGATTGCATATTTCCTAGAACATAAGGCTTGTCACAGCTGAACAGATAAATGGCTTAGCCATAGTGGAGCACTGTTTTTCACAGAGGAATATATCTGGTGTTCCAGAAGGTAAAGAAGGTCACAGTACCACTGACATATAACTGTGCAATGCTACCCTTGGATGATCAATATTTTTAAGTTGCTCTCTTGGGAGTAAGGCACATTGGAAAATTCTGTCTATTCTTTCAGGCCACTAAAGAGGAATTTAAAGAATTACTGACTTATTATTCTATACAAAATTATCTTGCTATTAAAAAAAAATAATGACTATCTTTTTTTTTAGGAGCTTAACTTACTTTCTTGGGATTATCCATGTTCTCATTTATTAGTTTTGTATATTGTATTTTTCCCCACAAAGGCATCAAAATAAATTAAAAAACTCATTTGATAATTGATCAACTGGCTTTACATAGCTTCTCCAGTGTGGTCAGTTCCAAGTTACTATGCTACACTAGGTCTCATTTCTCATTGAGGATTTGCCCATGCCACACAAGATCCACAAGGACAAAGAGTCCAGCCTACTCTCATTCTTGATTCCTTCCAGGCATAGCATTAGAATTCATCCTTAATCAATCACGTAGCATGCCAATATTTTTCTGCTGGGTGAATGCTTCTTCTGACACAGCCTGATGCTGCAAATTCATTGAGACACAACCTTTCGTGTTTACTTCTGGTCTGACCAACTGTCATTGGGTTTTTGTTCATTTGATGTCAATTCAACGAGGATGACTGGAACCAGGACAATCATATCTCAGTGGTTGCAATATGTATTTTTGTTTTGCTTGTTAACTCAGATTACCGAGTTAATCCAGTTGAAATCAGTTCAGAAAACTGTAATGTAGCCTGAACTAAATTAGAAGCTGAGAGGAATCAGCATTAATGAGAAGTTAGTGGCATGCTCATATTTGTTTTATACCATACTCTGCAACCATGAACTCTATTTGTAGTTCTTTTGCACTTGAATTTCCTCATCTGAAAACTAAGGCTAACGTATTCTTTTAAAAAAATATTTAAATTCAACTTAGTTAACATATAGTATATTATTAGTTTCAGGGATAGAATTTAGTGATTCATCAGTTGCATATAACATGCAATGCTCATATGTCAAGTGCCCTCCTTAATGCCCATCACCCAATTACCCCATTGACCACCCACCTCCCCTCCAGCAACCCTCAGTTTGTTTCCTATAGTTAAGAGTCTCTTAGGGTTTGCCTCTGTCTCTGTTTTTATCTTATTTTATTTTTCTTTCCCTCCCCCTATGTTGTTCTGTTTTGCTTCTTAAATTCCACATATGAGTGAAATTATATGGTATTTGTCTTTCTCTGACCTGTTTTGCTCTGATTAATGCCCTCTAGTTCCATCCATGTCATTGCAAATGGCAAGGTTTCATTCTTTATGAAGAATGAAATCTTCTTAATCCATTCATCTGTTGATGGACATCCGGGCTCTTTCTATATTTTGGTTATTGTGGACACTACTACTATAAACATTGGGGTGCATGTGCTCCTTCGAATCACTATTTTTGTATCCTTTGGATAAATACTAGAAGAGCAATTGCTGGGTTGTAGGGTAGTTCTATTTTTAACTTTTTTGAGGAATCTCAATACTGTTTTCCAGAGTGGCTTTACCAGCTTGCATTCTCATTAACAGTATAAGAGGGTTCCCCTTTTTCTGCACCCTCACCAACATCTGTTGTTTCCTGAGTTGTTCATTTTAGTCATGCTGACTGGTATGAGGTGGTATCTCATTGTGGTTTTGATTTGTATTTCCCTGATGACAAGTGATGTTGAGCATTTTTTTATGTGTCTGAAGGCTAACATCCTTAAAAAACTTTTGCCATTAAAGGAATAGGAACTGGAATAATTTAGATAAACACACTATGAATTGTTTGTAAGAAATGAGTTATTATCTGCTTACTCATGATTTTTCCCATTACATTTGAAAGAAACCTGGCAAGTTGCATGCCCTATTAAAGATATAGTAGAGTTTCAAACAGACAAATGCAACAACAAATTCCCAAATAAGAACACAGATGGTTTTGTTGATTTAACATTGTTTAGTGTAACAAGTATACATAAAATAATCTTCTTTCCTATCTCTTTTTATTGCACTGGAGTTACATCATCAATGAATTGTAGATATTAGAAAGACACCAATAGTCACAGAAAAATTTTTTTCACCAGATGCATAATCATATGTGTCCAGTCATAATAACAAATTTCCTATCGTAACTGTATGACCAACATTGTGTATAGTATTTCCTTAAAAGCCAAAAGTCACCCAATTTTTATTTACACAAAGATATCCAATGGTCAGTATCTTTTCTATATCAGTATCGATATAGATTTGTCAACTCATAAGGAATCCATAAATTTTTAATGGGGCATAGAATGAAGGAAATAGGAAAGATAATTTGGATGTCAATGATCCAGATAATTATGATTCACACAATTAAAATTAAAGAACTAATTAGAACATTTCAAGCTTAAAAAACCATCTAGATATATCTGATGTATACGCTCTCCCTCCAACTTCCCACTATGAAAACTAAGATGAAGGATAAAAACTCACAAGATCCTTGAAAACTCAGCCTCTTGATCATTCAACTGACACTATCTTAAGGGAATTTTGACTTTTTTGCAAGACCAATAGAACAAGATTTAAATATTCAGCCAGAAGCTTCTCTAACTTATACCATTAAAAATTGAATAAGCTTATTTATCTTTAGGTAAAAAGAGAGACCCTTTGCTCCTGCAGCATTCACTCTAAGGTCTGCGTCTATCAAAAAAGGAGATACTTGCGCCGGTACCTTCCATCCTTGAGAGGCAATCTGGGGGTAGAGCAAAGGCAGGATAACACTGGGTGGGGGTCCATAAAGGTTACTGTGTGTGTGTGTCTGTGTGTGTGTGCACATGCATACACACACATTTCATCTGTTCAAAATGTCAGAATTATTCATCTGGGATAGCAAAAAATTTCATTTTATACCAGAAAAATAACTTTAGATGAATCTGTGGTAGATACTAAAAATTGAACTAGGAAATGTACATATAAACTATACCTTTTCTCTCTCTCAATAACCAAGATAAGATTTAGCTTAGCAGACAACCAGAAAGACTTTATGTTGTTCAAAGTAATGCTTTGTATCTGAAAAACTATAGATCTTGATAGATCTCTTCCCTTCTGATGATAAATAACCAACCAAGATATGAATTAAAAAATACTACTACAGAACAAGGGAAGGAAACCACCTGATGACTCAAAGAAAGTATACTTCAGATAATTATGATCTACAGGAATTGTCTTAATAGACAATTTAAAAACCCTACTAACAATGAAAAAAAAAAAATGCCCAGAGAAGTAAAATTCATATTTCTACTCTCAAGTATACTACCCCAGAATAAATTAAATAGTATTTCCAGAATTTTGAAGAAAATTTTTGTTTAGCCAAGAATTAATATCCAGAATTGTCAGTCACATATAAATGCAAAGGAAACCTGTTTAGAAAACACAGGAACTCCACAGTTATACAGTCTTTGTGCTCTTCTTGAAGAAGCAACTTCAAGAAATTACTTTATCTATCCTAAACATCAGTGAAAATAAATAATTAAACAATGAGGAACTAAAGTTTGAATACTAAGCAATATAACCAGTGAAACACTGAGTCATGTCTAAAAGAAAATATTATAAAATTGATCAACAAACTAGCTATACATGTCAAAACATTTTATAAAAAGATTTACTGATTAATGATTCAACATAATATTCCTTGGGCGCCTGGGTGGCTCAGTCGTTAAGCATCTGCCTTCAGCTCAGGTCATGGTCCCAGGGTCCTGGGATCGAGGCCTGCATTGGGCTCCCTGCTCAGCAGGAAGCCTGCTTCTCCCTCTCCCACTCCCCCTGCTTGTGTTCCCTCTCTCGCTGTGTCTCTCTCTGTCAAATAAATAAATAAAATCTTTAAAAAAACAAAACAAAACAAAAAAACAAAATAATATTCCTTGTCAGAAATCCTAAATTATAAGGAATGAAATTGAGGAAGATAAAGAGAATAGAAGCCAAAGTCCTCATCTCAAATAGTTAAAATTCAAAATAATAATAGAATTTAAAACTGGTGGTATTATTCCAAATGCTTAAAAAAGAAAATGTAACAAATTGACCATGGACTATATGGTAAAATACAGAAGGGATCATAAACAGTAAAGAAACATACACATATCTATAACAATCCATCAGAAATAACACCAAACATCAAGTAGAAAATGGAGATAAATGATTTAAAAATCATGTTTACAAAGAATATGTAGTCACATGATAAGATGTTTATGCTCCTATTAAATAAAAATAAAGCACAAAGTAAATGATACTGTGGTATGATCCAAAATGTGTAAAACTGCAACATAACTAAGAATTCCGTCTCCAAAATAAAATAATTTGGGAATTAAATCCTTATGTACTAATTATGTGAATTATGAAAGTTATTAACCCTCAAGTCTACATCCTGAATATTAAAGTGAAGTAATAATAGTATCTTCCTTATATGATTATTGTAAGGGCTAATGAGAACCATGAAAATTTATCATAAAGTCCCACATCCTACATAAGAATACAATAAATTTTACATATGATTATTATTAGTAGTAGTAAAATATAATAACCTCCAGGGATATATAATTATAAGGAAAAACATGAAAATGTCTTAGTTGTTTATTGCTGAATAGTGGCATAATGGGTGGATTTTTCACTTAAATTTTTCTGTATATTTCTCATATGTTACTTTGTATTAAATCATTAGTAAAAATCCCTTATTCACATTGTTTCTTCTTCAGAAGAAATAAAACATTTCAGATAAGTTGAAATCTTATTATACTTATTTCTCCTTCTGCCTTCCCCGAAACAATCATTATAATTGATGAAAAATGCATTTATTTATGTATTATTTAATAATTTGTGACGGTTAATATTATGTGTCAACTTGAGTAGGCCTCAGAGTGCCCAGATGTTTGGTCAAATATCATTCAGGGTGTGTCGGTGAGAGTGTTTTAGATGAGATTAACATTGGGATCTGTAGACTAAATTAAGCAGGTGAGTGGCCCTCATCCAATCAATTGAAGGCCTGAATTGAACGAAAAAGCCTACCTTCCTGTACATAAGAGAATTCTCCCTGCCTGACTGCCTTGAACTGGGGCATTGTTTTTTTTCCTGCCTTCAGACTCCCACTGAAACACTGGCTCTTCTTGGGTCTTCAGCCTACCAGCATTCAGACTGGAACTACACCAGTGGTACTCCCCAGTTTCCAACTTGCTGACTGCAGATATTGGTAATTGTCAGCTTCCATAACTGCATAAGCCAAGTCCTCATAACAAATCTCTTTCTATATATTTACATTCTATTAGTTCTGTTTCTCTGAAGAATCATGAATAACATGCAATTCAAGATCAAATCATCCCAGAAACATTTCTATAGTACTCAATACATACATAGCATGGGTCCTATTGCTATGGTTAAGGGACTTGATGTATATAAAGAGAATAAACTTCAAAAGGGTCACATTGGAATAACAAGATGCAGTAAATTGAGGAAGGTCAGTAAAAGTTAATAAAGTGCCTTTAATCCAGGTCAATCAATCCAATTAATTCAGTATTTTGATAAAGTCTAGAATTTCCCTAAGTCTCTTTATTGCCTCTCTTTTCTCTTCACCAACAAAGATAGATAACTGAGCTTGTCCTAATGGTGAAGGTCTTTAACAATTTTATGAAATATTTTCTTCTGTGGCATATATATATTTTTTATTACTAAACTATTTATATATAATATATAAAAATAAGATATATAAATATAAACTATATATATAAGCTTATATATAATATATATAAATATATATAAACTACTTTATAGATATATATATTTTTTATTAGTGAACTATTACGCAACAGTCACAAATGCTCTGGAAAACTTCATCATTATTCACTGTTTTTTATATAGGTTAATTCAGTTAATTATTTGTAACCTAAAGAGGATTATACCTAAGTGATTATCTGAATTTCTCTTTCCAAGTTTGATTTTAATTCCTTTGGTTTCATCTGCTTTTCTTCTTCAAAAAGACATGTATAATCAATGAATGTAACAAACAAACAAAACTTACATGTGCAAGTTGTCCCGTTTTCATCTAAAAGTTGATTATCAGCACAAGCACATACTCGGCCTCCTGGAATGGCCAAGCACAGGGTACTACAGCCCCCGTTATTTACTCGGCACCTATTGTCACCTGCAAGAGTAGGGAAGCGAATATGTCAGAGAACTCTGATTCTATCCAAAGTTAGCAAGTTCAGGTTCATATTCTTTCTAGGAGACATAGGTAGGCATAAAAATATATGCATATATATGCATATGTATATTACATATTCATTAATGTAGTCAGGATACCTACTGAACCCTAAATAAAATTCGGAAACATTTAAAAATATACGACGCGCTGGGAAATAGAAGGAATTTGCACGTTAATCAGAAGAAATAGAGGTATGTGGGCAAATAAGCACCAGAAGAGAGGAAGGTTACAGGACATGATGTCTGTCTAGGACAGCAGAATCAGATCAGAAGAAACAACCTGAAGTATATAATCATTTCCTTCCATTATTCTGAGAAGTAAACTAAATTTGCTATGTTTATGAAAAATAAAAATACACTTGAAAGCTAAGGAAGCTAATAATTCAAGTTTTAGTAACAATTTCCAAACTCAGAGAATAATGAAGCTTAGTTCAAGTTTTTCCCAATAAGGACTGTAGAGACTTTTTAAATAGTTTCCAGATATAACCATGTTTATTCCATAATTATACAATAAAAATGTAATACTTCATAGGATACTTAGGTGTTCTGAATATGCTATGCATATTATGTACAGGATTAAATTGTATATCATTATTTTAGTAACATTCAGATTCTTGAATATTGATTTAATCAAAATATTTTGGGGGGAGGGGCAAGATGGCAGAGGAGTGGAGACCTAAATTTTGTCTAGTCTCAGGAATTCAGCTGGATAGGGATCAAACCATTCTGAACACCTACAAACTCAACAGGAGATCAAAGAAAAGAATAGGAACAACTCTCTGAACAGAAAAGCAACCACTTTCTGGAAGGTAGGACGTGCGGAGAAGTGAAACTGAGGTGATATTCGGGAAGATAGATAGCGGGGGGAGGGGGCTCTGTCAGCCGCTACCGGCAAGTAACAGAGCAATAGAGTGCAAAATCAGAACTTTTAGAAGTCTGCTCTGCTGAGGGACGTCACTCCAGTGGCTAAGTGGCGGGTAGAACCCTCGCTGGGACAGTGTGGTCTCAGGATCCTCGGGGTCACCGAAAGACCGGGGTACCTAAGTGTGGCAGAGCTCCCAGGTATTGGAGCAGGGAAGCCAGCTGCAGAGATGGAGCCGAGGCGCGGGCTCTCAGCTCAGGGCTGCCATAAACTGTGATCCGTGGCACAGTCGGGCCACTGCTCTTCCAGCAGGGACCCAACAAGCGGCAGATCTGGGGAGACTCCCCTTCCTCCCCCGGGAGGAGCACATGGGAGCGCACCGCAGGGATCTGCTGGGTTTGGAGACTTCACACAGGATCATGTGCCAGAGATAGAAATGCTCGGTCACAGGCTGGGTGAGCACGGAGTGTGGGCGGAGACCAGGAGACGGGAGTGATTGACTGCTTTTCTCTGGGGGCACACTGAGAAGCGAGACCCCGAGTTCTCGGCTTCTCCGGGGCGGAGATTGGGAGGCCACCATTTTCACTCTTGGCCTCCAAAGCCCTAGGGAAAGCTTGCAGGGAACAAAAGGTCCCGAGAGCAAACCCGAACAGATTACTTAGCCCGGACCCCACAAGGGCGGGGCAATTCTGCCTCCGGCAAAGACATTTGGGAACCAAGGCAACAAGCCCCTCCCCCAGAAGATCAGCAAGAACAGCCAGCCAAGACCAAGTCTACTGATCAATGAGAACAGCAAAACTCCAGCGCTAGGGGAGTACAGCACATAGAATTCATGGCTTTTTCCCCCCTGATTCTTTAGTTTTTCAAAGTTAATTTTTTTAATTTTTTTCTTTTTCTTTTTTTTTGAATTTTTCTTTATCCCTTTTACAACCAACATCTTATCAATTCCTTGTTTAAAAACCTTTCTTATTTTTCACTTTTAGAGTCATATTCTATCCCTTCATAGTAGTTAACCTTATTTTTGGTATCTATATAAGTTGTTCTCACTTTAGAATTTTGGGACACAGTTTCTTCTAACAGACCAAAATATACCCTAAATCTCTAGTGTATGGCTTTGTCCTAGTCTCCTGCCTGATCACATTCTCTCCTTTTTTTTTTTTTTTTGGTTTGTTTTTAAATTCTCTTCTTTCTTTTTTCAACCAACTTCTCAATTTCTTTCATAAAATCTTTTAAAATTTTCATCTTTACACGCATATTCCATCCCTTCATCGTATTTACCCTTAGTTTTGTACATATGTAAGTTTTTCTTTCTTTAAAATTTTGGGTGGCAGTTTCTTCTAACAGACCAAAATACACCCAAAATCTAGTGTGTGGCACTGATCTATTCACCAACCTGATCATATTTGATCATATTCTTTTTTTTTCTTTTTTCTTTCTTTCCCTTTCTTTTCCCCCTGGTTTTGGGTCTCCTCTGATTTGTTTAGTGTATATTTTTCTGGGGTCATTGTTATCCAGATAACATTTTGTTCTCTCATTCATCTATTCTCCTCTGGACAAAATGACAAGATGGAAAAACTCACCTCAAAAAAAAAAAAAAAGAACAAGAGGCAGTACCAACTGCCAGGGACCTAATCAATAAGGACATTAGTGAGATGTCAGAACTAGAGTTCAGAATGATGATTATAAAGATACTAGTTGGACTTGAAAAAAGCATGGAAGATACTAGAGAATCCCTTTCTGGAGAAATAGAAGAACTAAAATCTAACCAAGTCGAAATAAAAAAGGCTATTAATGAGGTACAATCAAAAATGGAGGCTCTAACTGCTAGGATAAATGAGACAAAAGAGAGAATTAGTGATATAGAAGACCAGATGATGGAGAATAAAGAAGCTGGGAAAAATGAGATAAACAACTACTGGATCATGAGGGCAGAATTCGAGAGGTAAGTGATACCATAAGATGAAACAATATTAGAATAATTGGGATCCCAGAAAAAGAAGAAAGATGGAGAGGGGCAGAAGGTATATTGGAGCAAATTATAGCAGAGAACTTCCCTATTTTGGGGAAGGAAACAGGCATCAAAATCCCAGAGGCACAGAGATCCCCCCAAAATCAATAAAAATGGGTCAACACCCCGACATCTAATAGTAAAACTTACAAGTTTCAGAGATAAAGAGAAATTCCTGAAAGCAGCTCAGGACAAGAGGTCATTAACCTACAATGGTAGAAACATTAGATTGGCAGCAGACCTATCCACAGAGACCTGGCAGGCCAGAAAGGACTGGCAGGATATATTCAGAGCACTGAACCAGAAAAATATGCAGCCAAGAATACTATATCCAGCTAGGCTGTCATTGAAAATAGAAGGAGAGATAAAAAGCTTCCATCACAAACAAAAACTAAAAGAATTTGAAAACACCAAACCAGCCCTACAGGAAATATTGAAAGGGGTCCTCTAAGCAAAGAGAGAGCCTAAAAGCAACATAGACCAGAAAGGAACACAGACAATATACAGTAACAGTCACCTTACAGGCAATACAATGGCACTAAATTCATCTTTCAATAGTTACCCTGAATGTAAATGGGCTAAATGCCCCACAGGCTATCAGATTGGATTAAAGACATAGGCTATCAGATTGGATTAAAAAAAAAACAAGACCCATCGATATGCTGTCTGTCAGAGACTCATTCTAGACCCAAAGATGCCTCCAGATTGAAAGTGAGGGGGTGGAAAGCCATTTACCATGCTAATGGATGTCAAAAGAAAGCTGGGGTGGCAATCCTTAGATCAGACAAATTAGATTTTAAACCAAAGACTATAATAAGAGATGAGGAAGGACACTATATCATACTTAAAAGGTCTAGTCAATAGGAAGATATAACAATTGTAAATATCTATGCCCCTAACATGGGAGCAGCCAATTACATAAGCCAATTAATAACAAAAGCAAAGAAACACATCGACAACAATGCAATAATAGTGGGGGACTTTAACACCTCCCTCACTGAAATGGACAGATCATCTAAGCAAAAGATCAACAAGGAAATAAAGCCTTTAAATGACACACTGGATCAAAAGGACTTCACAGATATATTCAGAACATTCTATCCCAAAGCAACGATATACACATTCTTTTCTAGTGTCCATGGAACATTCCCCACAGTAGATCACATCCTAGGTCACAAATCAGGTCTTAACCAGTAACAAAAGATTGGGATCATTCCCTGCAAATTATTGGACCACAGGGCTTTGAAACTACAACTCAATCACAAGAGGAAAGCTGGAAAGAACTCAAATGGAGGCTAAAGAGCATCCTACTAAAAAATGAGTGGGTCAACCAGGAAATTAAAGAAGAATTAAAAAAATTCATGGAAACAAATGAAAATGAAAACACAATTGTTCAAAATCTTTGGGATGCAGCAAAAGCAGTCCTAAAAGGAAAGTATATAGCAAATACACAACCTAACCCTACACCTAAAGGAGCTGGAGAAAGAACAGCAAATAAAGCCTAAACCCAGCAGAAGAGAAATAATAAAGATCAGAGCAGAAATCAATGAAATAGAAACCAAAAGAACAGTAGAACAGATCAACGAAACTAGGAGCTGGTTCTTTGTAAGAATTAATAAGATGGATAAACCCCTGGCCAAACTTATCAAAAAGAAAAGAGGAATGACCCAAATAAATAAAATCATGAATGAAAGAGGAGAGATCACAACCAACACCAAAGAAATACAAACAATTATAAGAACATATTATGAGCAACCCTATGCCAGCAAATTAGATAATCTGGAAGAAATGGATGCATTCCTAGAGATGTGTCAACTACCAAAACTGAACCAGGAAGAAATAAAAATCC
>NC_138371.1:80956131-80971657 GCF_054177405.1 Leptonychotes weddellii | reverse complement strand
TTTTTTTTTTTTTTATTTTAATATTTGACTTCCCTTGATATGCACATTTGTTTATTCTCTACATTGTGGGCCATCAAATATATTTTGGAAAGAAAATAAAGTGATAGTTTATTGAGAATAATGATTTTTATTGGAAAGTTGGTAAAACATCCTTCCCTTCAGTGACCTTACTCTGTCTCCACTCCCTTCCCCTTTATGTCTCACTTTTTTTTTTCTTAATGAATCATTGCTGATACTAACTTTCTTTGACTCTTGCTTCAATTTACAATTTTTCTTTACAATTCTGGAGATCAAACTTTAACATAAAGTAGTTGATTTGACTACTAACTTAATGGGGTCCTTGTGAATCAGTTTACTTTTCTGGGGCTTTGTTTCATTATTTATACAATGGGTAGACATTGAACTATATGATCCTTTAGCTTCATTTTATCTTTAAAATACTGACTTTATAACTAGTTTCCTGCCTATTTTATTATTACATTTTTCCCTCACTCACTGCTTCAGTTTTGTAAGGCTACCTGTGGACCATTGAGGGTTGTTACTATGTGTGTTTACTTAGATATTTATAGAAGGATTTTTGCAAGGTAAATTTTTAAGGACTGCCTTTTTCTCATTTACCTATTACTCCCACACGTATTTTGCCTATTTTGTTTTCCCTGTGGGTATTAATGTGGGTCTGAAACAAGTATATTTTGGTTCAATTTAGGATGATAAGGTAAGTTCCAGGGGGATGTCACACATTTTTTTTTGTCATGGTAATTATAAATATAATGAAGACTTAAGGCCTCTGGCTTTACTTGGAATTTAATGATAAGTATCTTTCCCTAAAGCATGATGCCTAAGCAAAGTGTGAGCTACTTTGTTTTCTTTTAAAAGTTCTGTGAAAAGTATCAGTTGAAGTGGTACAACTATTTGAATGTTTAAATGACCAAATTCAAAACTATGAAACATATTAGAAAACATAACTAATAAAAAAGTCACTTTCTATGAAATTAAATTGCTCAAGCAACTTCTAATGTAGTTGCCTTTTCATCTACTATGAAAGAGATTGAGTAATTTAGTGTTAATGCAATAAGTTCCAAAATGTTTTATTTTTGTAAATTATAACTTACTTCATGGGACTAAAAGGAATATTCAAGAATAGCTGTTTTATTTTGTGTTCAGAAGTTAAAGCAATTTTTGCTCTGTTCTCTCTTGGTAAGTAGGCAGAATTGGTTGGTAAAAGGGCATAATGGAAATTACTTTCTCTCTCCCCATTCACAATGAGGATGCATATTTTGTATTCTTTCATGAGATGGTTAGTCAGGTGCAGCCACGACAGGAGACCGAGGAGAGGCTCAGGAAAACAAAGCTGATGATATTCATCCGTCTGAGAGATAGAAAGCACAGTACAACACACAGGGCCACGTAGGAAAGACAACAGGGTGGTGGTCGGAAGGTCAAAGACAGGAATGAGGGGAAAGTGTAACTAACAGCCTTTATTGGCATTTCTGGCGGAAAGGTAAAACAGGGTAGGATGAACACTTTAGAATTGGCTAGTGTGAATAATTCCACTGGATTTTAAATGACGGGGGTAATAGTTGCCTGGTATCCGGCCAGGGGATGATTTTAAAGCAGAGGACAGTTGCCTCCTGGGCTGCAGGCCAGATAGAAGAGGTATGGCTCTGGATTGGTTAATTTTTGTTTGTTTGTTTTGTTTTCTTTTATTGAAGTATAGTTAACGCACTGTTACATTAATTTCAGGTGTACAACGTAGGGATTGGGCAACTTTATATATTATGCTATGTTCACCACAAGTGGAGCTATTATCTGTCAACATACAACCCTATTACATTATCATTGACTGTATTCCCTATTTTGTACCTTTCATCCCTGTGACTCATTCATTACATAACTGGAAGCCTGTATCTCTTGCTCCCCTTCATCCATTTTGCCCATCTCCCACCCACCTCCCCTTTGGCAACCATCAGTTTGTTCTCTGTATTTATGGGTCTATTTCTGTTTTGTTTGCTTCCTTCTTTCTTCATTTTTATGGGGTTTTTTTTATTCTATATATAAGTGAAATCATGTGATATTTGTTTTTCTCTGACTTATATCACTTAGCTTAATATCCTCTAGGTCCATTCATGTTGCAATGGTAAGATCTCATTCTTTTTTATGGCTGAGTAATATCCGTGTGTGTGTGTGTGTGTGTGTGCATCTCATCTTTTTTATCCATTCATCTATTGATGTACACGAGTTGCTTCCATATCTTTGCTATTGTAAATAATGCTGCAATAAACATAGGGGTGCATATATATTTTTGAATTAGTATTTTTGTCTTCTTTAGATAAATACCGAGTAGTAGAATTACTGGATCATATGGTATTTCTATTTTTAATTTTTTGAGACACCTCCAATCTGTTTTTTTTTTTTTTAAGATTCATTTATTTATTTGAGAGAGAGAAAAAGAGAGTATGAGCAGGGGGAGAGAAAGAAGGAGAGAATCTCAAGCAGATTCCCTATTGAGAGCAGAGCCCAGTGAGGGGCTCAATCTCACTACCCTGAGATCATGACCTGAGCCAAATCCCAGAGTCAGACACTGAATCAACAGAGCCACCCAGGTGCCCTTCCATATTGTTTTTTATAGTGGCTGCACCAGTTTGCATTCCCACCAACAGTACATGAAGATTCCCTTTCCTCCACATTCTCTCCAACACTTGTTTCTTGTCTTTTTGATCCCAGCTATCCTGACAGGTATGAGGTGATACTTTATTTTATCTTTTCATGTGTCTGTTAGTCATTTATATGTCTTCTTTGGAAAAATGCCTACTTAGGTCCTCTACCCATTTTTTAATCAGATTATTTGGGGTTTCTTTGGTGTTGAGTTGTAAAAGTTCTTTTCATATTTTGGATACAAACCCCTTATCAGATATATCATTTGTGAATATCTTCTCTCATCAGTAAGTTGCTGTTTTGTTTTGTTGATGGTTTCCTTTGTTGTGTAAAATCTTTTTATTTTGGGGTAGTCCCAGTAGTTTAGTTTTGCTTTTGATTCTTTTGTCTAAGGAAACAAATCCAGAAAAATATTGCTAAGGCCCATGTCAAAGAAATTACTGACTTTGTTTTCTCCTAGGAGTTTCATCGTTTCATGTCTCGCATTTAGGTCTTTAATCCATTTTGAATTTATCTTTGTGTATGACATAAGAAAGTGGTCCAGTTTAATTATTTTGCATGTAGCTATCCAATTTTCCCCATAATATTTATTGAAGAGACTGTCTTTTCCCCATTATACATTCTTCCTGCTTCGATGGGTATTGACGATATAAGTGAGGGTTTATTCCTGGGCTCTCTATTTTGTTCCATTGATTCACATGTCTGTTTTTGTGCCAGTATCATACCATTTGATTACTATATCTTGAAATCTGGGATTGTGATAACTACAGCTTTGTTTCCTTTCTCAAGTTTACTTTAGTTATTTGGGGTCTTTGGTGGTTCCATACAAATTTTAGTATTATTTGTTCTAGTGAAGTGAAAAATGCTGTTGATATTTTGATAGGGATTGCATTGAATCTGTAGATTGCTTTGGGAAATATGGACATTTTAACAATATCAGTTCTTCTAAATGGGTTGGTTAGTTTGTATGTCAAAGGCATGTTCTTGGCTGGGCCCTTCGCTGTCTGTAAGAATTGACTATCCCGAGGACAGATAATCTCACTCTAGCTGGAAAAGTTCTTTAAAGATGTCAACATGTCATAATTTACAAAAAATAAAAACATTTAAAAAATTTACAATACAACTCTGATATTATTTAAAAATTAGTAGTGGGCTATTATAAAAATGAGCTATATACTCATTGCATGTTTGTAACACATTCTTAAATTGGAAGCATCTCTGTCCTCCATAGTGTGTACTTTCCAGAATTTCACCTGAAAAGAATGAATGTGAAGAGTATCTTTCTTCTGCTCAGAGCATTCAGCAAAATAATTTCCAGGTCACAGGTGTAATAAGGTTCTTCAGAGAAACAGAACCAATAGGATGTATGCATAAAGAGAGAGAGAGATAATTTGAAGAATTGGCTTGCACAACTGTGGAGGATGGCAAGTCAAAAATCTGTAGGGTAGTCTGACAAGTTGTAGACTCAGGGAAAAGTTGATTTTGTACCTCAAGTCTGAAGATAGTTTAGAAACTCAATTCCCTCTTCCTCAGGGTACTTTAGTCTGTTTTCTCTTAAAGCTTTCATCTAACTGGATGAGACTAACCCATATTATGGAGGGTAATCTGCTTTACTCCAAGTGTATGGATTTAAATGTTAATATCACCTAAAAAATACCTTCACAGCAATATCCAGACTTATGTTTAACCAGATCTCTGTATACCTTGGCCGAGCCAAATTGACTCATAGAATTAACTCTTACACATGGCTAGCTGAACAAAATGCTTCAAGATGTGGTAGTATAAATCAATAAATAATTCCCATAAGAGTAATAGCCTGGAACCCAAAAATGATTATTATTTGTAGTCATATTTGCACACTAATTTGTTTGTTCATCTGTCTACATTTATTAAAGAATACCAATTTATGACTTCTATGACTTTTCTTGGGAGATAGTTCTCCATGAATCACTCACATTTATGCATGTCTTGGAGTGAGGCAATTATCGCCTTTTAGTCTGAAGTATTTTTTTTTTAAAGATTTTATTTATTTATTTGACAGAGAGAGACACAGTGAGAGAGGGAACACAAGCAGGGGGAGTGGGAGAGGGAGAAGCAGGCTTCCCGCGGAGCAGGGAGCCCGATGCAGGGCTCCATCCCAGGACCCCGAGATCATGACCTGAGCCAAAGGCAGACGCTTAACGACTGAGCCACCCAGGCGCCCCTAGTCTGAAGTATTCTTTCAAGGATGTTTGTATAGGAAAGAGCCTTGGAAGAAGAGATAGTTTACACCTACAGTGTAAAGGGCAGCCTTGTTTATTGCCCTTTATAAAAAGATTTGAGTTTTCTAACTTCAGAATTATTTTTTGTAATACAACTCACTGATTGTGAATACATCTATAATGGCCCAACCCAGTCATCCCCATGGGACTTTGGAGTAAAAGGAACTGATATTAGTTCTGCTGAAGACCATACTGCTTGCTATTCCATGAGTAATAAAGTCCTTTATATTTGACTTGCAAGTCTTGTGTCTTCCACTATCATCCATGAACCAGTAATGGACTAAGTTGTTAGCTTGAAAGTAGGGTAAAAACTCAGTTCTTAACAACTCTTGAAACCGTCCATTTAATTATCATTTTAGATTACTTTATTGGTAACTATGATGCTTACCGTGATACTCTCATTAATCTTACCTATGCTCATCACTGCATCAAAGACGAAATATGTGAATGTGATAGAGAGACAATCTGTATCACCCTCGTCCCAAATTGAAACTAACAATGTGATGATAAAAGGAAGCTACTATGTTTTAATATAGTCTGTTCATCTTAAAATAAAACCCTATATGCACTTTACACATCTCTTTGAATACAACAACAAAGTATTTTGTTCTGATTGAGAGGAGCTTGTGTATTTACCCTCTTGGACCTATTAATTGATCTGAGGAAGGACCTGGAATGAAAATGAGGATGAGAACATCAGCCTCAGCTGGCCATGGGGGACAGATAATACAGAAGACTTCAGTCTGGCCAAAGATTCCTATAACCTCAGGAGATAGGAATTTCAGCAGGCAAACTTAACTGCCACACTATTAATTAAATCAACTTCATTCACTCATGTCAGATACATATAAGCTGTGATGCCTCAGGGCACACTGAAATACACAAAGAGGATTTGGATTAATTGAACTACATGAATATGAGGCAGGAGAACTGTCCAAGTGCTGACTCTGAATTGTCCAAGTGCTGACTTTGAGGCAAAGTAAAGCATCTCTGGCCCTAAGCATGTCTACCTGGCATACTATTTAAGGCATGTGATCATCCTCTGCACTCATGGAAACTCTTTTGTAATACTTGATTCCAACTCAGAAAAATAATGTTCTCATTAAGGATAGAAAATCCTTAAGGATACATTGGGAAAATATAGGCATTGTGTTTTTATAATGCCAATTGTCATGTATAATTTCCAATTAATTCCTCACTATGTTAATCAGAGTCTCTTATAAAGGATCAAGACTTATGGATTACTCTGGAGGTCCAGTCTATACACCTTAATAAAACTAAAGCTTTTGCCGTTTAAAAAAAAAAAAAAATCTGGGACCCATTTTTTAAAGTAAATAATTTTGTTTTAAATATATAAAACTTTAATCCTCTTCTGTTCCATAAAATGTGTAATGATACAAATCAGACCTGTAATGATGTTTTAGAAGTATGTTTTTCTTTACTCTTTTTAAAATGCTTATTTTATCTAGTCTAGGTATTTAATTTAAATAACTTTTCTAATTACTTATTTCTTTTAAATCCACATAATTCTTCTCTTTAATTTACATAAATTGTATTATCTTTTATTCATCCTCATTTCCTAAATGATAGATATCACCTATAACAAATTGCTATCTTCAAGAATTTTTCACTTAAGTGAAAAGTCTAGCTTTTGATGATATGTGTGTGTGTGTGTTTTAGCATACCACTCATATATTAGGCCCATTTATAAAAGGTATTCTTTTTTTTTTTTTAAAGATTTTATTTATTTATCTGAGAGAGAGATTGGGAAACAGAGAGCATGAAAGGGGGAGGATCAGAGGGAGAAGCAGACTCCCCGCTGAGCAGGGAGCCCGATGCGGGACTCGATCCCGGGACTCCAGGATCATGACCTGAGCTGAAGGCAGCCGCCCAACCAACTGAGCCACCCAGGCGCCCCTAAAAGTTATTCTTAAAATACCAGAACAGTATTTACAAAGGAAAAATGATGGAAAGTTTAATAATTTGAGCCACAATAGTACGTTAATCAAAACAGTATGCATTCACAGAGTGCATTAAAAAGTCTGTTTTTAATCTGAAGTATATAGATAACTGTCTCAATTCTCACTTAGAATGGAACTTGTAAATATGTTAATTAAAAATTATAAGAAAACATTATCTACTGGAATTTCTCTCTTTCTTTCTCTTTTTCTTTCTTTCTTTTTTTTTTGAAGGAGTTACAAACATGTTGAGAGTCCTTCCCTACTGATAAATGAAAATGAGTATTTTGTTAAACTTAAGGGCAATTTTGCCAGATTAAAAAATACACATTTATAATCTTTGTTTGCTATTAGTTATATAATAATAATAATAATAATAATAATAATAATAATAATATAGTAGTGAATGTTGATTTTGGAATGTAGAATACTTGAACTCTACCCAAAGATATCAAAGCAATCTACTCTATCAAGTTTCACCAACTTTATCAAACACCTTTCTTATATTTGAAGTCATGTGTTTTCTCAAGCTGGTAACTCATATCTCTGTAGTCATCTATGTTTGTTTGAAATTTGAGTGACAACTTTCCTATGTCCTGATCACCTGTTTGAAGGATTTTGGTCATAGAGTCCCTAACAGTCCATTGAAGGTAGGCTCCAACCAAACTCTTCAATAAAAAATCAAATTTACATAAAACCAGTGTCCTATGTCATTGCTTTAGTGTTCCATCAGTCTTTGGCTCATTAAAGGCAGCTACTGAATGGTATGAAGTCAGAATACTTTCTTTATCAATGTATAGTTGTTGAAAAAGGGATTCACTAGTTGTTCAGTCTTTGTCCTACAAGAGAAGAAATATCTCCATACCTTATTAAAGATAGCCTAGAAAGAGTTCCGATTTGCACATAGACTGTTTTATGAGTTTCTTTATTTTAGAATTGTATTCAGCCTCATTCTTCCCACAATGGAAAACAAACAAACAAACAAACAAAACACACACACACACAAACACACACAGCTAAAAAATACTAGGCCAGGGTGTCTGAGTGGCTCAGTCGGTTAAGAGTCCGAGTCTTGACTTTGGCTCAGGTCATGATCTCAGGGTTGTGAGATTGAGCCCTGCTTGAGGCTCAGTACTAAGCAGAAGTCTGCTTGAGATTTTCTGTCTTCCTCTCACTCTGCGCCTCTCCCCTACTCTTGCTCTCTCTCTCAAATAAATAAACAAATCTTTAAAAAGAACCACTAAGCTAATTGTTTCATTGCCATCTTAAAAGACTAGATAGGTAGCTAAAGGGAAAATTATAATGATAATGATATTATTAGTAATAATATTAATAAAAATATTTATGTAACATTTACCATGTGCCAATCATTATTTTAAGGATTTTGCATATATTCATTCATTTAATCCTAAGCCAATCCTATGAGTTAAACACTATCATTACACCCATTTTAAAGATTAGGAAATTGAAGAGCAGCAAGGTTAAGTGAATTCACTCAGAGATATGGTGAGTGGCAGAGCCTAGGCCTTGTAATTCAGAACTTGTGATCCTAATCACTCCTTTATGCTGTTCAAGCATTTCATTTTTCAAAGAAAAAGCAACCAATATAATTAGGGACAGAATCCTCCCAATTTTGGAATTCAATTCCATTTCACTCTTACTTACTAGTTATTCACAACTGACTCTGCATATACTATTTCTAGGCAAAGTTGGCCACTGGTCAAAATGCAAGGAAGTGTTATTAAATAATCATTTTCAGAGAGAAAAATATGAGGAATATTTCTATCAAGTAACACTCATAAGGCAAAGATTCAGGGCATATATAGAATTTTTTTATCCTGATAAATGAGTAAAAGCTAACGTATTTTGGGAATTGACAATATTGTAGGCAGTATGCTAAGTGCTTTCCATGCAGTAGCTAAGTTACCCCTTGTTATCACCTTGTGATGTAGGTGCTATGATTATCTTCACTTGATGAGTGGAGAAATTAAAGATCAAAGTAACTGAGTTGCTTACCCAAGTGTCAGAAATAAAATTTCAATCCACATAGTATTGCAACTGCTTCATATGAAAAATAAATAAAAAGTGTCAAGTTAGATGTCAACAGGAAAAGTTATAAAAATAAGAGGGCTATTGAAGATGCAAGTGTTCTTGCTGGAGTAGATTTCAAATGTAATACAATTTTTGAAAACCGACTAACGAGATAAAAATCAGCCACAGACTATTAATAAATATAAAGGAAAAGAGTAAACAGCTTTTATTTTTCCATTATGCCAGAGCAGGAAAGTGCTCAGTAATATTAAGTGTCAATAAAGTAAAGACAAAATTAAACTTTTTTTTCTAAGCATAGACACAATTAACCTGTGAAAATGACTCATACGGGATGGTAATGAAGCAGATAGCTTAGTGAAATTGAGAACATATCTGATTCACTATAATGGGATTTTCAGTTAGATCAAATCACATGTTGTATTAGTCACCCTGAGTCAGGGCACATGCTGATGAGCAGAAGGGACACCAAAGAAAATTTTATTTTTCTCCAAGGCCAGAAGGGTCATGATTTAAAAACAGGATAATAGTAAATATTTATTACATGTGCATATGAGGGAATATCAGGGAGATGTGCCCATAGCGTGTCAATCAGCACTTCTGTCTCTAGTGCTTTGTCCAGTAAGCTCCAGTTCTCTGCCTCATCCCTGGGAGGAAAAGAGACAAAGGCTCCCTTGGTTTTGAGAGAAGAAAAGGAGTTCACAGTAATTTCTTATGCAGCAGAGAAATGGAACTGCCTTTATGATGTTGTAGACAGTTTGGAAGGTTGTTCATCAAATGGCAAAAAGTGAGAGCAGGACTCACCCCAGGAATAGTGCAGTTTTAAAGATCTGTACACTGGGGATCATCTGACTTGGATTTTTGTTCCAATTCTACCACTTCTTGTGTGATAATAGACGATAACCCTTCACTTTAAAGTGTTGGCATTTTCTTTTCTGTAAAGGGTTTGAATTAGTTGAACTCATATAAGATTATGTATTTATAATATTCCTTTGAATTACTGCTGCCTGTATCTTACAGAAGTCTGAATAGTGTCCTTTTAAAAATAAGTCTAGAATGGGGCACCTGAGTTGCTCAGTCAGTTAAGCGTCTGCCTTCGGCTCAGGTCATGATCCTGGGGTCCTGGGATCAAGCCTCACGTTGTCAGTGGGCTCCCTGCTCAGTAGGGAGCCTGCTTCTGCCTCTGCCCCTCCCCCTGCTTGTGCTCTCTCCCTCCCCGCCCCCATCAAATAAATAAAATCTTAAAAAAAAAAGTCTAGAATATAGAGAATTATTTCAGTGTTTCTTTGGGATTCACTGTTCATGCAGTTCCATCATGAAAACCTGTTCGGGGCTTTCAAAGGTGTGCTTCTGCTGGACCTGGTCATCTCTTAGCAAGAGGGCATTCCTATTATTTTGATTACTCAGATTATATATTGCAAGTTTCAATATGCTTACTTTTTGAACATAGTACTTGTTCATACTACTCGATTTTTTTTTTTTTTTCTAAACAGTCTGTATCACTATATTTATGTTCTGGGAACTTTCTCCCTTTGCTGTGCCATCCCGTATATTTTCCTGTTTTCCTGCAAATCACTGTTTCATTTAAAATATACCGAGACAGGGCCTGTCATTCACATAAAATGGCATTCAAAATAAAATTGAAAAATATGCTATGGAATGATATTTTCCAAAATCAAACTATAAAGAACCCATGAATCAGAATTCATTCCTTTTTGAATTAAACATTTCTTAACTAAAACATAAGCAGTGTGCACTATTGTAAAATGTGTTGCTCTCTTGTTTTTTCTTTTTGCAGATCTTGATAATGTGGAAGGCATTGCTGTGGACTGGATTGGAAATAACCTTTACTGGACAAATGATGGTCATAGGAAGACCATTAATGTGGCCAGGCTGGAAAAAGCTTCTCAGAGTCGGAAGACTCTTTTAGAAGGAGAAATGTCCCATCCCAGAGGGATTGTGGTGGATCCTGTTAATGGGTATGTTATATTTTATCAGCTTGATATGAGGAAAATACTATTTTTTTGTATATTTAGTAGTAGCAAGTTTGATTTAAATTCACACATGAGTGGCCTGAATGGGAGAAGTTACTCATTTAATGATTTTCTCTTGTAGAAAATGTGCTAAATAAACGTGTCAAAATACACTTAATGAAATAAACAGATTATTTGTATAAAGGATATATTTACTTGATTTACTCAGACAAGGACCATAATTCTCCATTTTAGACTGCCTGACACCAAGATAAATAATCAATTGAGATAATCAATCAATTTATTTTTTAAAGGGTATTAAAATTTAATGTATTCAGAAAATAGAAAAGATTTTTTTTGTACATTTACTGTGGGCCAGGCATTTTGTTAAATGGGTTCACTAATCCTCACAATAATCTTTTGAACTAGTTGCTATTCTCATCTTTGTCTTACAAAGGAGAAATTGATAACTGATTTACAAAAAAAGCATTAAATTATTAAGTGACCAAGTAGGTATTCAAACCCCAGCAGTCTGTCTCCAAGAATTTACTCAGAGCCACTGTACTCCACTACTTTTTACTAGTCAAGGTTAGTTGTGCTATTTGTTTTAGGATGGAATAGTTTGTGCAATTCTCAGGAATATATTTTTCCTATCACCTGAATACAAACAACACTGTGCATATAGAAATATTGGAGAATGTGACCATTCCTAACAGAATGTCAGAAGTAAATGAATGAATTACATATTTTAAATGTACAGTTGTTATATGTGATGTTTATCCCTCCCATGTCTTATATTGCACTGTTTCAAAATAGCATCACAAAACAAATATTTTTTATTCCTTACTATACACATAGAAAAATACTCCTTTGCAGAGGAAGTGTATAGCTTCCTAATAAACTGAGATCACCAGACTATAGTTCTTAGAATTGTTTGTCTTGAAAATAGCTCAAAACAAATACAATTAAGGTACTTCTTCCTGGGCTGACATTTAAGCAGTGGATGAACTCATTGTATGTGTTTTTATAAGACATAATTATAAAGTAATTTCAGTGATTTTATGTGTGGATTCCATAATTATCTGTCCTATTCCTGGACTTTTAAGCCAAATCATCTATCTGACCTAAATTTAAATCAAGGCGATCTTAATTTTAAGAGAAACAATTTATTACACACTGTCTAAATCTACTTGAGGCAAGATATCTTAAAACAGCATATTCCTTCTCAGTATTCTGTTAGAGAAATACATGGAGGTCATAGAATCATATGATTTAGAAGGAAATTTAGAGGCCATTAATCCCATCTCTCTATTCAAATTCAAGAATCCCCTTCAACACTGCCCTAATAGGCAGGCATCCAACTTGGATTTGAAACCTATAACATTTACATAGTTTATAGTATTTGGGGATGATTTTAATTGACTTTTTTTTCTTTTCATTAAGGCAATATCTGCATCTCTGTAATATCTACTAGCTGACCCTATATTTGCCTCTGTTGCTATGAAGAATCTTAAATCTTTTCCACTAGACATTTTCTATTTTCTAGTATGCACCACCTGAAAAACACACATGTGTGTGTATGTATGTGTATATATGAATACACATATATTTATTTGCATACACATATACACACACAAACACACACATATATATTTTCATACACACAAATTTTTCCCTAGCAATATACCATATCCAGAATTCTGCACTAGGTATACAGTAGTTAACAAAACAGGCATAGCCTTAAACCTTGTGAAGCATCTTCTGTTATCTGCAAGGTGCAGGATAGGCAGATAGAACAAGAAATAAGTACCAAATAAGCAACTAATGTAGTTTCTACAGACCAGAATGAAGGAGGAAAACAAACAGGATGACATAATGGAGACTAACAGGTAGACGGATTTTAATAGGTTTGCTGAAAGGCCTCTCCAAGGAGGTATCATTCAAACCAAGACTTAACATAGAAAAGGAATCAGCAATGGAGAGTGAGGGAAAGAGTATTTCAGATCAAGAAAATCATACATTTGAAGATCTTAAGTTGGGTAAAAGCTTGACTATCAGAGGAACCGAGATGAGGGCAGTGGAGCTGGACTGTTGATAGCAAGGGCAGAAGTGATGAAGATGCAGTGGGAAAGGAAGCAGGACCTTGTCTGCCAGGATGAGAGCTTTGTACTTTGTCTTCAGTGCAAGGATAAAATAGGGAAGTAAGAATTTTAAAAAATCTAACCTGTTCTGTGGAGAATGGATTAGAAGAAAGAAGTGGAATCATGTGAATTTAGTTGTCCAAATAATTGTTTGACCATAATATAATTTTTAAAAAAGAAGAAGAAACTTTAATTTGGAAAAGTCCATTTAAAATAAGCACAATATAACTTTGCACAAAACATTAAAAATAAGAAACTTGGGCGCCTGGGTGGCTCAGTTGGTTAAGCGACTGCCTTCGGCTCAGGTCATGATCCTGGAGTCCCGGGATCGAGTCCCGCATCGGGCTCCCTGCTCGGCAGGGAGTCTGCTTCTCCTTCTGACCCTCCTCCCTCTCATGCTCTCTGTCTCTCATTCTCTCTGTCTCAAATAAATAAATAAAATCTTAAAAAAAATAAAAATAAAAAAAATAAATAAAAATAAGAAACTTGATTTATTTACATTTTTTCCTACCATAATACCTATTTGTAGCTGTATACAGGAAGAGAGAATTACAGGGTTTTTCTACTAAAATAGCCAATTAATAAAAATTACTCATTTCAGAGATATGCTTTATCCAAAGTTTCATAAACAATTACAAAATCAGTAAAGAATTTGTTCATTTATTTCTTTATTAAAACATATTCTTAATTAACTACCATATAGAGCAATAGAAATTAGCAAGACAGTAATTGCCCTCAAGGAGTTTATAATCTGGTGTGCTTAGTGTGCACACACGCACACACAAAAATTACCTATCAAATAAAATAGAATGAAATAATGCTCTTCAGAAAATCATTGTGGTTTTTCAATTCAGAATTGAGCTTTAGAGAATGAAACGGATTTCCAAATGAGTAGATTTGGTCTCTGGGGCTTAGGATGTGCAGTCATAAGGTTAGTCACTGTACTGACTAGACATTATAAGTATGTGTTTAGAGGCAGGGGTGTTAATGGCAGTTTTGAGATGAGATGAGTTCACTAAGGCTAGAGCAGAGGGCATGTGAAGGAACATAGTAGGGGATGAAACTAGAAATATGCAGAAGTCTTCGATGTTGGGATTAAAAGACAGGATTTTTTTTTTTCCTGATGACAGTAATTGGAAGGTTTTGAGAATAAAAGTCACATTTTTCAATTCATGACTTAGGAAGACAAGTCATAGAAATATGATAGTTGTATGGGAACAATCTGTTAGAAGATCCCTTTGAAAAGGGATAAAAGACAGACTATAGCATTTATAATAGGAATAGAAAAGTGGGGATTGAAAGAATGGAATCGGCAGGCCTTAACGTTGTAGAAATGGGGATAAAGCTGTAGGGGGACTTGGTCATGATGGCACTATTTCTCAAGCTGATAGATACAGATGAATTCCCTCCTTTCCAATAATTTCTCACTTCATAATTTATATTAGTAACTTAGAAACCTGTGTCTCCAGTTCTGACTTCTCAAAATATCATCTGTAGTAAACATGCCCAAAGCTGAGTGCATATTTCCCCCCAAACATGATCTCCACTATCCCTACCTCAATTAATAGTGCCACACCCTTTAATTAACATAGCTCTTATGTTAGCACTAAATCGAGTTTTTTTTTTAAAAGATTTTATTGATTTATTTGACAGAGAGAGACACAGCGAGAGAGGGAACACAAGCAGGGGGAGTGGGAGAGGGAGAAGCAGGCTTCCCGCGGAGCAGGGAGCCCGATGCAGGACTCGATCCCAGGACCCTGGGATCATGACCTGAGCCGAAGGCAGACGCCTAGCGACTGAGCCACCCAGGCGCCCCTAAATCGAGTTTTTTTTAACAATAAAATGTATGTTATTTTCATGGCAGAGAAGTGCTTAAGGATTTCAATATGTCTAGGGTTGACCACCACATAATACAATTTAATTTGGGGGTACAGTCAATATCAACAAAAGCAAGCTTATTGCTATAGGGTACAAATACAAGTAAGAAATAATCCCTGCCCTTAATTATTTTAATTTTTGATCGAAACCATCAGACATGTAACACCATTGAATATAATACAAGGCACAAATTCAATAAATATTATTTAAAAAACTAAAAAGAAATGTCGCTAGGAAATAAAGGAAAGAGTTTATTTTGACAGAAAGAGTAGAAACAGACTTCATCAAATAATTGTATTTGAACAGGACTTGAAGAATAGAGGTGAAATTTTTCTTTCCATATTAGCAGAAGGCTCACTTAACTTAGTATTTATTTAATGAATACCTGAGTCTCACATATAAAAAGATTTATATTAGTTTGTACTTACTTTATAGGTTATATTTCCTATTTTCTATGTTTAGGAATCATCACATTTCATATTGATTATAAGGCTTCCACAATATAACTTTTCATCACATAATGAAATTGGAAGATGATAATCACATACCTAGCCTCTGTTAGATTGGCACCCTTGTTTACATTTTTTCTTATATTCTGTTTGAATAAAAAT
>NC_138371.1:80935810-80955631 GCF_054177405.1 Leptonychotes weddellii | reverse complement strand
TGCATCCTGTCCAAAGCTATTCATTGTTCTCCAGTTTCATGGCTCTTGTAAATACCTTCAGGTAAAGGAGGAGTCTGAGGTGTGGAAACGTGTGCACACTCCAGATCTCAATCAAATAGAAGCCACCATAAACGAATATATATGAGGTCAGTATATAAACTGTTTAAGAGCGCAGGCTTTCTGCTAGTTCCTGTGGCTTTTGTAACATATTACCACTTGGTGACCTCAAATCTCCAGTTTAATCATGGGAGCTATGGAAAGCACAGTTTTTCTGTTATACCTGCAGGCATCAATAACTTTCAAACTCAGGAAAAATGCTTTGAGTGTTTTTTTTAATATTTTAAAGATATGGAACGATCTGAAAGATTGTTTTTTGTTTGTTTTTATTTTTTTTTTAAAGATTTTATTTATTTATTTGACAGAGAGAGACACAGCGAGAGAGGGAACACAAGCAGGGGGAGTAGGAGAGGGAGAAGCAGGCTTCCCGCCAAGCAGGGAGCCCAATGCGGGGCTCAATCCCAGGACCCCGGGACCATGACCTGAGCCGAAGGCAGACGCTTAATGACTGAGCCACCCAGGCGCCCCCTGAAAGATTGTTTTTTTGTTTGTTTGTTTGTTTGTTTTTATTTTTTTTTAAAGATTTTATTCATTTATTTGAGAGAGAGAGAGAGCACAGAGGGAGAGTGAGAGGGAGAAGCAGACTCCCCGCTGAGCAGGGAGCCCGATGCGGGACTCGATTCCAGGACCCTGGGATCATGACCTGAGCTGAAGGCAGACGCTTAACGACTGAGCCACCCAGGCGCCCCCTGAAAGATTGTTTTAACATGCCTTCTATTTGGATATATGTATCCCAGTAGAATTAATTTATACAGTTTAGTAACAAGTACCGCATTAACAGAATGCATACAATAATAAATTGAATAGTAAGTTATCATCTTTATATTTTTTTTCATTTCTGTTAAAAATTATAATTCATACTGTAATGAAAAATGAATCTTGGACAAGACACCCAAGAAGATAAAAGTGAATTTGATCTTATAAAGAGCATCTATCTTGTTCTCTTAGATAATGTAACAATTATAACTGGCAAGAACGGCTACTTTAAATTCCCTGACCACTTAGTCTACTTTTGCCTCCTGTTCATAATTGGCTTTTACTTTTTTACCACAGTATCCTACTTTATTTTTGCTACAGCAGTTATCATTATCTTGTTCATATATGTTTGTTTATTATCTTCCTCCCATTATTTAGATACAAACTAAATATGAAGCTTTATCCTGTTTACTGCAGCATTCCCATCACCTACAACAGCACCTGAACCAGTGAAGGCATTTGCAGAATTTATTTATTAGCTGGACAAATAATTAAATCAAATAATTAATTAAAACAAACAGTATGAATTTTACAAAAATTATGGCAAGAATTCCAGAGAATAAAAAACTTAACAGATTGGTACATGCTTTGTCTTTACAGAAGTCTATTTTAATTAAATTGCTAGTACGTCTTCATTTCATAGATATTTTCAGTACTTATTGAGATAGATGTAAGTATTTCAAAGGGACAATTTTCCTTTATCTTTTATTTAACTGCTGTTTTAGCCCACAAGATTCTACAGACTCTAGGATATACTATCTTTAGGAAGTTTTCCATAAACTTCTGAGAGAAAAAATCAAAAAATGAGTAGAGATGGGCCTTTTTAGAAATGCTGTTGGTGTTTTTCTTTCTTTATAGAAAGGATCTAAGCTTACATAAAAGATGTCCAAGATATTAATGTTTTATTTACAAACAGCAAAATCTTTATAGTCTTGTACTTCAAACTGTACAAATTTATCTAAGACTCAGAATTTCTACCAAGCTTACAAAATAATTTGTCAAACCAAGCATTGCCTCCCAGTCTTCAGGTTGGATGGTGGATATTCTAGCTAAATTAGTGAACACACATAGAATATAATTTTTTCTGATTTCAAGAATGATAAGTTGTGGGCGCCTGGGTGGCTCAGTTGGTTAAGCGACTGCCTTCGGCTCAGGTCATGATCCTGGAGTCCCGGGATCGAGTCCCGCATCGGGCTCCCTGCTCGGCGGGGAGTCTGCTTCTCCCTCTGACCCTCCCCCTTCTCATGCTCTCTCTATCTCATTCTCTCTCTCAAATAAATAAATAAAATCTTAAAAAAAAAAAAATGATAAGTTGTCATTTGCCAAATATAACTTCCTTTTTGACATGCTAATCTTATACCATAATGTCTATTATTATTCTCCTTTCTTCCTGGTTAGAAAAAAGATTAATAAAAAAAAAAAACCCATTAAGTTGTCCTTGCATAGGAATATCAAAATGTTAAGTATATTTCAAGTGTGAAATCTACAAAATGTGCTCATAACCTTCATACTGCCAAAGCAACACTGTACAGATGTGCCTGGCAGTCAAGCGGCTGTTAGAGCTGATCTCTGTTGCTGTGGTGAAACGCAAAGGCCCACCAATGTCACTGATAAGATATTTGTTATCAAAGTTAGGATTATTAGCTGGAACATTCAGTCACAGCACAGGAACTGACACTTTTTGAAAGGAAACCAAGAACCTTCAATGTTACATTTCAGTCCTTCATGAAAATTTCTAGGTCAAAATCAGAGCAATCCAAATGTATCTGCTTACAGAGAATGTGCAAGTCTATTGTCCTTCTAAAACTGTCCATTTTCTATCACTTGAAATCACATGACAGAGAAAAGTGGGCAGAGAGCCTCTGTCACGTCCAATTTAAGGTAAAAATCTTAACTCTAATTAGCCTCTCTAAAAAGTCAAGGTGGCTTTATATTGCCTTAATCAGTAAACTATAAACAACAACTGTAATAAAAAAAAAAAAACAGGGATTTTTTCATTTTAACACTCCGTCTGTCACTTGTGGAAAGTGTACATTTTATCATTCAAGGTTTGATTTATAGCGAACCTGAATTGAATGAATAATCTCCTTATGTTATCCCATTCCCATGAAGTCAGGAAAGACCACCACTCATTAGCACTCATGCTGTAAATAATTTTAGTCCATATCTGCTTTTATTCTCTCTCCTTCCTCTCTGTTCCATTCTGCACTCTACCACCAGACTGATTCTCCTAAAATATCTTTTCATTCACGTTATTCTTTGACTCAAAAGCATTCCCTGCCTCTTAGCCCTTCAGGATTTCCTCCAAGCCTCTTCACCTCACATTTCAGTCTTTGATTTCATCATCTCTCACTTTCCACTGTTCCTCTGACCTATTCCCTGTAACCTAAACCTCCTGTAGTGATCTACTTAATGTTCCCCTCATCCTCTTTCTGTAGTACTTGATTTTTTTTTTTCTTTTTTCCACGGAATTCCTGGTGGCTGAAATTATCCTCCTCTCCCCTTTAACATTCTTCCTTTAAGATCTAGCCCAAATACCACCTCCTGCACACAAAGTTCTCTAGGAACACTAACATAAAGACGTCCCTTCCTCCCTGTGGAGACCCATTACACAGATATTCTCCAATAATCATATATTTTCTTTAGGTCTTCTTTGAACTTATTAAATAAATTAAATGCTGCAAAGCATTTACATTTTTTGTGTATTTATATTCTCTCCAAAGGTAGATTATGAACACCTTGAAGGCAGTAGCCACTTTCTAACATTCCTTTTATCTCCTAAGATAGCTAACACAGTGTTTTTCATCTAATAAACATATAATTAATGTTCCCTAAATCAAGGATTTTTAAAATATTTGAGAAGTGAGCAGGGTGTGTATGTGAGGAAATTGAGGTCCAGAATCATAACTGAACATGTCTAAAGGTGACTGACTAGTAGTCAAAGATTTGGTTTGCTTGATTATTAAAGATATTTTCTACTTATACCAAAGTTACATTATTTTGTTACTTGATTGGTTGTTCTTAAGCCATGAAATTTGTAAAATACACTGTTTTAATAAAGTATAGGCATATATATTTGCAAATATAGTCTTGCATGTAAGTATTTATAAGTAAAACTAGATATAAAGAAAGTATCTCTGTGAATACAGATATTTCAAGGGCAACTCTGGAGAAGTCAGTTTTAATGATTTATAAAGAAACAATATGCAAGAAATGCAATGACAATGGGGACATTGATATTTTTAATGCACTCTGAATGACATGACCAATATCCTAGTAAGAATCAAATATTACACAAGTCTCTAATGTCCTGTTAAATCTTATGTTATGCCATATAGCCCTATAAACATATAATTGTAAATCTATATTTTCCATGAAGGTGAATAAGTAGCTTAATTTAATTCCAGTAATGTTTAAAATGTGGTGGACAATTCCAAGTTCCATTTTATCATGGAGGTTTTAATATGCTGGTGTGTGAAAAACAGGTAGAAATAATGTTACTGAAGAAAATTCAATCAACAACTGTTTTTAAATCAACAGTAAGTACTTAGGTTCTGGTTGAAGTGAGTTTGACATATGTCGGATTTATCCTTTCCCAGCGCTGTATCCGTGGGGCAGTTTGCTGTTAATATTACATATTATCACTTACCATCTTTTAGGATGGTTTCTCGCTCTGTGCCATCTATCTTCTGCCGGCCAATTAGGAAACTGGTGGTGTCAGCAAAGTAGATATAATTGGTTTCTGCGTGGAAATCTAAAGCACGAGGGTTTACCAGATTCTCTATGGGGATCATGTATTCATCAGCTATCTTGGTATTCAAGTCCATTCCTCTAACAATTCCTGGGCGTCCTTTCCCATAAAAGAGGAACAACTCATTCTTCGGTCCTGCAGAAGAAAGATTACAAACACAAACAACTGAGGCTGCCTAATCTTCTGTACACTGCCGAATGCCACTGTTTAATTAACTGGAACAATTAGCATTTTTTAAATTCAATACCAAAAATTAAACTCTAAAATATGCCAAATGTATCTTGATGCAAGGAGGCCAGCTAATTGCATTACTTTAATTAAAACAGAAATTACTTCCGTGAATGGGTTATATTTAGTTAATTATTCTTTTGTCTATAACAGTCTGTATAGCAAAAACATGACAGATCATTGGATAATTGGTAACAGTAAAATGGGCATTTATTAAAACATCCGGCACATTTAATTTTACAATTCATTACAATCTATCTAACACATTCTGTAGATACTAACTGTAGCATTCATTATGTCTGAAAATGCTAAAAACTACAGAATATTTAAAACATCCCTTCTCGGAGTTTGCATCTAAGGCTGTCAAAAGGCAAACAAATAGAATCACACAGTATCACAAACGTGCAGGAGAATATATTACAAATGTCTAAACAAGTGATTTATTTTTTTAAAGAAATGAAATAAAATGCCAGTTAAAGCATTCACTTTTTTCTTTACATCTTAATTAGAATGTTAGAGGTTGATGGTGTCTCCCAGTAACTCTGATGTACAACACAGCCCTTATCAAAAACAAAACAAAACAAAAACAAAAACTCCAAACAAAACACTATTTCCCAGGTTAAAATGCTAGAATCAATGTAGCTTTTTCTACAGAGTGAATTGACTCCTTCAGACTTTCATACAAAATACATGCCAGGCTCTCCAATTTCTAGAGCAATTGACTTAGTTTGGTCCATACAATTTGAAGAAAATACTTTATATAAAATGGAAAACTTACTGAGTTTTATTAATAAAATTGAGGATACAAATGATTCAATTATATGGCATAACAGTACCATAAGTGAGATTCTTAGCAAAATAAAATAACTAAACTATAGAAAATTTGGAGAAAAAAGGAGAAAAAAAATGAGTAATTACTCATAAACTCAATACCCTCAATACAAACAATATTGTCAGTTTATATATTTTTTTCTCTCATTTTCTTTAAAAAATTGTGTTACTGAATATTAAATGTATATAAACTTGTATTTATTATATCTTAATATATAAAGAAAAATAAATCTCATGCACCTGGCACAGATCTTAAAATATTTCCAGAACACTAAAAGGTATGCATGTGCCCTAAACCAATTCCCCACCCCTTTTTTTCCTATTCCCCTTTCATCCCAAAGACGTCCAATATCCTGATTATTTTGTTTATCGTGTATTTTGTCAAGTTTTAGTTCATATGTTGCATGTATTTCCCAACAGTACATTGTTTGATTTTGCATGTTTGAATTTCATGTGTGAATTCTTCTGTGAATTAATTTTATTCTTATTATATTTGTAATATTCATCCATGGTTGTTGCAGTTATTGTTCACTTATTTTCGCTGTTATATGTATTCCTTCATGTGACTATTTCAAATTTAATTTATTTAGTTATTTTTCTAATGTGCTATTAATTATATAGAAGAGGACACTCAATTTTATATTCTGCTTTTATTATTAAATCTTAGCATCAAAATTATGTTCTATGTTAATCCATTATTTTAAGCCTTACATTCATTCTTTCAGTATGATCAGTATAATATATGATAATTTGTCAAACTGTTCCCCAGTTGATTTTATCTTTTCATTATTATAATAATACTGAGATAAGCATGTTTATCTTCAACATAACATTTTACACATTTTCTTAGATGATCTCTAAGTATACATTTATAGAAATGGAATTACTGGTAAAGAATATTAACATCCTTCTTCCTCATTGCCCTTACAGCTTCTCAGTGTCCACCTACTTTCATGAGTATTTTTTAAAAATAATATTGCATATTATTTAAAAGTAGTGCATTTATTTGAAAATTAACATTTTCTACCAACTTTATATACATAGATACTTTTGTTTTTTAAAAATAGGAATCTTAAAAAAAAATAAAAAAATAAAAATAGGAATCTTAGGACGCCTGGGTGGCTCAGTTGGTTAAGTGACAGCTTTTGGCTCAGGTCATGATCCCAGGGTCCTGGGATAGAGAGCCGCATGGGGCTGCCTGTCCTTGGGGAGCCTGCTTCTCCCTCTCCCTCTGCCTGCTAATCCTCCTGCTTGTTTTCTCTCTCTCTGTCAAATAAATAAATAAAATCTTTAAAAAAATAGGAACCTTATATATACAAGTTAGTACCCTCATTTTAAAAAATTGTATTTTATTGTCATTAAAGTCTTCAAAACATTATTTCCTTTTTTTTTTTTAAGGATTTTATTTTATTTGAGATAGAGAGAGAGCACAAGCAGGGGGGGAGAGGGAGAAGCAGACTCCCCACTGAATAGGGAGCCCAATGTGGGGCTCGATCCCAGGACCCTGAGATCATGACCTGAGCCGAAGGCAGACGCTTAACTGACTGAGCTACCCAGGCGCCCCCAAAACATTATTTTCAACGACAGCATCATGTTACCTGCTAGAGAGGCAATATGATACAGTCAGCTGCTTACTTATTGTCGGATATTTAGATTGTTTCTGGGTTTTTGTTTTATAAATACATTTACAATGAATTTCTTCAGTCAAAATAAGGATAATTTCTTAACACTGTCAGTTTTATGGTTTTTTTAAAATATTTTATCAAATGTCTTTCCAACAGTGATATCAATTTCCAATTCTATTAACAATGCATAAGAATACTAGTTTCACCATACCCACTTTTGCTAATGTTTTTTTCTTTTAAAGATTTTATTTATTTATTTGTCAGAGAGAGAGAGCACACAAGCAGGGGGAGTGGGAGAGGGAGAAGCAGGCCTCTCGCTGAGCAAGGAGCCTAATGCGGGACTCAGTCACAGGACCCTGGGACCATGACCTGAGTAGAAGGCAGACGCTTAACGGACTGAGCCACCCAGGCATCCTGCTGTTTATTTTTAATTGATGTTGTCATTGGTATTCAGTAAACCTGGTATTTCATTGGTTTAATGTATGTGTGTGTGTGTATGTTTTATTTTTTTATATTTTTTAAAGATTTTCTTTATTTGTTTGTTTGTTTATTTAGAGAGCGCAAGCAGGAGACGGGGGGTGCAGGGTGGGCAGAGGGAGAAAATCTCAAGCAGACTCCCTGCTGAATGCAGAGCCCCAACCAGGACTCAATCTCACACCACTGTGATCACGACCTGAGCCAAAACCAAGAGTCAGATGCTTAACCAACTGAACCCCCGACGTGTCCCTGTGTGTGTATGCTTTAAATAAGAATAACGATTTTTTTTCCCATTGTTTACTTAAGTCACTTATTTTAGTCGTTCAAAACCCATTTTAAAGTTTCTTCTGGTGTGTTTTCTTGTACGATAGACAATTGAAACTAAAAACTACATTTCAGAGACACTCATAGAGTGATGGGCCTGGTTTTAAGTACCTATAATAAGATGTACTAACCCACATTTGGGGTATGGAAATGAGGCTGCTTTTTTCTACTTCTGTTGGTATTCATCCAAAGGAGAAATTGAATTTTTCCACATTAGTGTTCTTCCTTTGTGTATATCAAGAGGCAAGGAAGACGGTGTTGTGTTGTTTTGTTTTTGTTTTGCTTTGTTTTGTTTGCCAGTAGAGACTATCAGTTGTGACATATTTCTGGAGGTAGCAGTTGTGGTGCAAGTTGTGGAGATTCCTGGATATTAGTTAAAATGGTGTGTTTTTGAAGTTACCATTGGCATTTGTAGCTTCCCAATGCCTGGCTTCTGAGTGTGTCAGGTTTCCAATCTGAAGCCAGGGTAGTTCAATGGTGGTTTTGAGGGATGTTCTGAGGACTGAGTCTAGAAACTATTGCTTCAGGCTTTTCATTGATTGTGTAAGCACCTATTTGCATTCGATCTTTTCTGCTTAAAATAACTAGAATTGTCTCTGTTAATGTAAATGTACCTTGATTGATACACTATATTAAGGGTGATTCAAGCTTAGACAACTGTGATCCTATTTTCCCCCAAACATATGTATGTATGTATGTATGCATGCATGCAAATACGTATATATAAATGTGTACAGTTGCATTTTTTATGACATGCCATCACTTTCCAAGTAGTAACCACACCAGTTTAAAGGCTGGTTTCACACACACACACGCACGCGCGTACGCAACTTCACTCATCTTGAGACTTCTCTCAGTTATCCAGAGGACCTCTTGAACAGGAGACCCAGCATTTAATACAAAGTTAGAAATGAAAACAAAATACTAATACATATATTTCATCACAGTTGAGCCTCCTGGGTGTTTGATTAAAAAGATATTTGTGCTACCATTTAGACTTAAAATTTTAACAAATTTAGTGATCTAATGTCACAGTCTTCAGTGAGCACATGACAAGAAAGTCAGAAGAGATGGCAAGACAGTGACCAGAGAGGAAAAACTGACAGAAATAAAAAGCCATTGCTATAACAAAATGGAGACACGATGGGCACTGTAAAAAGCAGTCACCATAACTTTAAAAACTATGGTATTGAGGGACATTTAAAGGACAACAGTCTCCACATGGACATCATTTCTATAAGGACCATTCTACTATACTTGATTATGAAGACCCCAAGTAAAGACCTTAATTTAACTAATGTTGGAGCAACAATCTAAGTTTACAAAAGTCATGTATAAAATTATGTATTAGCTTATTTAAATAAGAAACAAATTATTCAGCATATTTCAAAAATAAAACAGAGACATGTCTTATTGTTAGAAAGCTTTTCAATAAAATTGTTAAAGAGATTGATATTTAATTAGTATAGCTCCAGTTACCTGGAAAATTAAATAATGAAATGAATTTCACTCCCCAGTGATGCTGGATAAGATGAAACATTACTCTATGTGGATTTCTGTTGGACTAAACAACACACCTATTACTAGGGGCTGCTTCTTAGTTCAGATAAGAGAAAATATGGTTAACCAAATATTCAGTCTCATTAGACCAAAAACCTTCTTTAAGGAATTAAGGAAAGGATCTTCCTAAAAATATACCCTAAAGTATGTTTCCCAGGGATCCATAAATTTAGTGACTCTGTAACCTGATTCAGTTTCTCATTCCCATCATCAAAAAGCAAAACAAACAAAAAACCCGGAATACTGAGAAAAATAGCTGGTACATTTTGCAGGCAAATTTCACCTGTTGAAGTCTTATATTATTCCTGATGTTGACGTCCCCAATTAATAATAAAAAAATAAATAAACCTATCCTGAAGCAGTGGCTGCTGGCAAAATGTTTGATTTTAACAACATACTTTTGCACGACCTGCCGTCACTTCCCAAGTTGAAGCCCGTCCTGCAGCGACAGGTCCGTGTTTTGTAACTGCTGCTGAGCAGACAGATGTGTGAGCATCCCCCTGGCATTCCATATGGATCCACTTCACATGCATGGCTTCTGACTACAACAAATAAAAAACAGCACACTTGAAATTCTCCAGAGACAAGATAATTATGTACATCAGTATGTTGAAACGTTTGCAGTGCAAGAAGAGGGAATCCTACCAAAAATCTTTATACCCAGCTATTTATTACCATAATCAGTTGAAAAAAGAGTTTAAACCTCATAGAAGAAGAAGTAGGAATTTGCTAAAGTCCTCCTAAAAATATATTTAAAAAAAACAATTCTGCTTTTATATTAATTTAAACTGTTTACATGTAAGCAAAATAAGTAACATGATTTTTTTGATGCATGCTTGTTCTTTTTAAAAATGCATATTTCTTACAAATATAAAAAGATACTGTGAAAATATGCCAGGTTAGGTAATTAAGCAGAGAAAGGATTTCTTTTGAAATAATCCATTATATGAGCACTTAACCTAGAAGATATGTGATTCAGTAACTATCTTTATTAAGAAGTTCTGAGACATACATATTTTTTTTTCAGTTTTGAGTCCGTTGCCATTTTGAGAACTCTACCACAAAATGAGTGTGTGTGTGTGTGTGTGTGTGTGTGTGTGACAGTAATTTTCAAAAGGAGGAGGCTAGTTTACATGTGGAGATTGAGAAGTAGGACATTTCATGAGGGTTGAAGTTAGAGAAGGAAAAAAGAAAAGGAAAAGTACTGTATGAAGAGAATGAGAAAAAGATGAGTCAAAGAAAAAAAGGCTATGGTTGGAATAATGCCAGTAAAATTTTATATACTATTGTAATTATATTTCTTTTTGATCACCACTTGAAATTGTGACAAATAACATGGAAATTTTCTTTTAATAATAAAATGGTTATACTTTTAAAAATTGTGCCATGTTTGTTTTGTATTCCTGATTTTCTAAATGAAAAGATCTCTAACACCCACTCTTGTCCCCCATAGCCTATTGTCAACACAGTAGTCATATTGATTCCTTTAAAAAGTCAGTCATATCATGAGACTTCTCTGCTTAATGCTTCCTAAGGACTCCTCATCTCAATAAAAGTATAAGGAAAAGGTTTTATAATTATCTATAGGGCCCTACTTATTATGGTCCTCCTTCATGTCTCCAGCCTCATCTTCTACTTCTTTTTCCCTTTTTCACTCTGCTTTAGACACATAGGTCTCCTTGCTGCTCCTTGAAAAATCTAAGCATGTTCTTCCTCATGGTCTTTGTGCTTGCTCATCTCCCTACCTGCTATGTCCGTGCCTCACTTCTTCAATTATTTCGAGTCTCCATTTAATTTCATTATTTCAGTGGGACTTCCTCTGACCATTCAATATAAAATTGCAAATCACCCCCATCCCTGAGACTTCCTATCTGCTTTATTTTTCTCTAGAGCACTCATAATCTTTTAATATAATAATAATTTACTTGGTCATTTTAAAATTATGTTTTCTCTACTAGGAAGCAAATCTCATATAAGCAAGAATTTTGGGGGCTGTTTTATTCACTGCTGTTTCTATACAATAATGTCTATACAATAGTTCCTGGCACACAGTAAATGGTCAATGAATTATTGGCAAATAAATCAATCCTAACACCAAACTCTAATAAGGTTATTTACAGAATTCCAAATTTAAATTTACTGTAAACAGATTTGTAAACAATACATTGTCTCAACTAAATCTATGTTAATGTTTAGATAATTCTAAATTAGTTTCAATTTGAAGCACAAAAAGAGGATGAAAATTTGGGGTTGGTTAGTCTTGTATGTTACATTATTCTATATATAATTGAATGTAAATTGTATTGATGAGCAAGCATCACTAACCTGCTATGAAAAAATAACTACTTTGTGTTTTTAAGAAATACTTAGAAACATTATAGCCTTCTCATTAAAAGTTATTTTTTTAATTAACTTGTATTAAAAAATAATTGGGGTAAGTTAAGGGACTGGAATGACTACAATAAAAGCTGGATAGATTCTGTAAGAGAGTCACCTGATTTGAAATGTCTCCCACAGTGATACCAAAAAAAAAAAAAAAAAAAAAAGAATCCTTAGCATCTTAGCATCTGGGTTTCCTGTCTACATACATCATGATTGAAAGCTCTTTCCCGAATATAAATCTAGCCATCATTTCAATTCTATGGTTGTAGAAACAATTCACTAGGAACTGAACAATTTGTCATTTAGACTTGTGCTGGAAGTGCTATTCCATTTTATCAAGCAGACATGTACACTTTTGCTATCAAACAGAGAATTTATGACTTATCCATTCTAACTCCATACAAAGCACAAGGACCATAACCCCCTTTAACCCACCATTATAAAGGCAATGAAGAAGTCCTGTGTCTTACCTGTTGGTTGAGTTCTTTTTTGATAAATTCGGATTCCTCGAGCATTTTCCATTTTAATGAATGAATGAATATCTGTGCCATTAAATCGGTTTATCCTTATGATATTGAAGTTATCAGAATTGGTTGCATACAAATAGTCTTCAAACACAGTTATGCCATAAAGATGTCTGACCTATATGGAGGGGCAAAAATAACTATGATTTTTAATTATGCTGCTTTCAACTTGAAAGAAAAACTCATTGTGCTTACTACTGTGGAAAATTCTCATAGTAGGAGAGTCACACACATATTATCGTTTATTTTCTCTCAAAGAATTAAACATTTCACTAATTTAATTTTTTTCTCTGAGAAGGAAACATTATGCAGTAGTAGATAAAGCAGTTCCAAATGTATGGAGAATTTTATTCATGATTCATTAAGAAAACATGTTTAGTAGCTACTTTTCAAAGGCGAGTGAGAGCAAAACTTCCAAGCATATTCAATAAGATGCTTATGGCACTGTTATATAAGATGTGAGATGTTTTTATGGGCTGCTTGTTCATATAGCCAGGAGATACAGAATCTAAAAAAGTATAGCTCTGGCTGTGTAAGGACTGACGAGAAAACACCTTCGAAAATTTATTTTATATGTTCAAAATCCCATATATATATATTATTATGATTATGATTATTATTTTAAATCCCATTTTTTTAAGCCACAAGTTCATTTAGACGAATACTTGTCCCAGCATGGAAAACAATAAATAATGAAACTATGTATTTTGAATAATTTAAAAAAAACAAAAAGAGACAACACTTTACTCATAAATCACATATGTTTCTAAAGCCTATTCATAATGGATTTGGAAGTAATGACACCTGAACAACATAACTCTCCTTAGCAGAGGTCCTGGGAATTGAGTGGAGGAATGGATACCTTGCAGTCATCGCAAGCTTCTAGTAAAGCATCAGAAGAATGAGTTTATTGATCTTCTCAAACAAATGCCTACATGCTAAGCACAATGCTTTTGGGCATTCCTCTTATTATAGTTAATTTAAAATGGTTCTGTGTCAGGGTAGGGTGGGGCTATGATTCGATTTGCTGTAGAGACTCCGTTGAAAAAAATCTGTCACAATTCTTTGGCATTATATATGGCACTTTTAGTATAGATTTGTAGTTAAGAGAATTTGAAAAAGTATGTATGGTTTGACTGTAAAAATTTATTTTTTTAAAGATTTTACTTATTTATTTGAGAGAAAGAGAGAGCGAGCGAGCACAAGCCAGGGGAGGAGCAGAGGGAGAGGGCGAAACTGACTCCCAGTAAGCAAGGAGCCTGACTGGGTCTCATCCCAGGACCCTAATCATGACCTGAGCCAAAAGCAGACACTTAACCAACTGAGAAATGTAAGATAGGAATTAATGAAGAGAATCATTCCATGTTAAAGCCCAAATAATGTTTTCCAATATAAGGGTCATTCCCCAGTGTGTGTGTGTGTGTGTGTGTGTGTGTGTGTACCCACACTCATGCACAAGTGCATGTGATAGAGAGAAGGGGTGGGGGTGTCATGTGTTTATATACTAATATCATTTACACATAAGCTGATATCATATTCTCTAGATAAATCTAAGCCCAAATTTTACTTGAGCAATACTTTTTCCTATAAAAATTGCAGGTAAACTCAATTCTTCCACCACCATTAATCTCATGTATGTTTTGCCCAAAGTTTGGAGCCATTCATCTGGGAGTGTGTGGTTCTGGCGTACTTACTTTGCTCTTTACATAACTGCCAGTCCACACCCAAGAGAAAAAGCAGAGCCACAGAGGGAACAGTTGGGCAGGGTAGAAAATAGGTTCAGTAGTAAAGATGAAATTGTATTCAATGTCCCTGTTCCTTCCTTCAGAAGAGCCTGTTTCCCATAAAATAAGTACACTGTTGCCTGCCCTGCTAGTCCCGATACCAGTGGGAGGAGCTTAGAGTGGTAGCTAGACCATTCCGCCTACAGCCCAAATATTTAGAAAAAAGTATCTATGTTGGATGACTTAGTGACAGAGTAAGCATATGTTTAAGGAATCAGAAAAAACACAGAAAATAGAAATGAAAAAAATGAATAATTAAAAACCAGACATTAGAAAACTTTTTAAAAGTAATCCTGAGGAAAATTATTTGAATTTCTTATAAGGTTTAAAATTGTAATTACATATAGGTAAAAAGAAGACCCATCATAATCATTTTAGAGATTAGATCCTCTAAAAGTCATAACTAAGGCTTTCTAAAGAAATCAAGTTTTTACGACAGGCAAAAGTACAAAAGAAATAACTGGCCTCATCTCTAATATTGGACACTTTTTTTACTCCCAGATTAGTGCATTTGTTTGTCTTTCAAGGAAGGTAAAAGAATTTCATTGTTAAAAACTGATTAGAAAGTAAAGGTAACTTTAATGGATCATTACAGAATATTTTTGTCTTGGATTGCAAAAGAAAGAAAAGGGATTCACATATTTCGGCTCCATAGAATAAGAATCTCAGAAGAAATTAGTGCTATCACCAAGGTAAAATTCAACTGAAGAAAGTACACTAGCGAATAAGCTTATTTCTACTTAGAGATCTCCTTTAAGTGTCTACTGAGTGTTATCAGCAAAACCTTGTAATTCAGCAAGGGAAAAACTATACAGATGGTAAAGATCTTGACCTCAGTGACTTTCACAGGATTCTCATTCTAGGAAGTACTTGAATACATCAGAAGGCAACATGTAGTCCAGCCTTTGAAAATAATAAAAATATTTTTGTGAGCAGCCATATGCCTTTGTTAGCACAATATCTCCAAGGCCACATGGGAGAGATGATAGTCTAGCTCCTTATAAATAAACCATTTTTTTCCTTATAAATAAATGATTTAAATTAGTTTTTAGTAAGTTTTACTTTTAACAGGTCAAAACATCTGTCCTATTCTAATTCCTTTCTTACTAGTGTGGCAATTGTGCTTTTGCTTATTGTTTTTGTTTTATTTTTGTTGGCCTTTGTTTTGTGTGCTTTGCTTTTAATAGAGCAAAGGAGGAAGTCAGAGGCATCTCCAATATTATGGAATGCACTGTGAAAAGAACATTCTCCCACATAGGAAATACATCACAATTTTTATGACCCTTTACAGCTTGACTTCATAAGAAATTTTCAACATTGCAATTCAAATTTTGGGTCTTCCTCCTAGTACACCACCATTCATTTTATTACCTTAGCTGCATTTTCTAACAAAACTGTACTTACTTGTCTGCCTTGAATGATAGTATGTCTGTTTTTTCCTTGATAGTCCACTACTTCCACATAGTCCAAGTAAAGATCTACCCAGTAAACCAATTTGTTGACTAGGTCTAGTGCCAGTGCAGCTGGCTGCTCTGTCTTTGAATCAATTATCCTTGTTCTGTTCAGCCCATCCATGTCACATCGCTCCACTTTGGCCACATTCCCGTAGTCAGTAAAGAAAAGTTTTCTGTTGAAAGAAAACTAAATGTTAAAGTGGAAGGGGGCGGGGGAGCTTATTCAATAGAACCATCTGTAAAAAACAGAACTTTTCCTTCTAATTTATTTCAGTGGTTACATCTGTTAGCTTCCCATAACCATTTCCATATAATATCACTCATAAACAGAGAAATCTGCTAATGAATATTGCAGGGCATAAGGGAGCAGGTTAACCAACAACTGTAAAATTTCCCCAAAACGAATGATTATGGTGGGTTTATTATTGTATTAGGGGAAATGTTTCTTTAAGCCTCATAGAGCCGATGCACAGACACCACAGGAACGCACGCAGCCCATTTGGTATAAGCTTCAGAAGTGAGCCAAGCCACCAGGCCAGGGCACGTGAGCTATCAGGCTTTATCTTCAACCTGCTTTTCAAATTGCCTAGTAATGTCTGTCTCCTATAAAAGCTATTATGTGGAGCTCAATGATGCTATGAGTGGTAGAGAATAGCAAACCTGGAATGGAATTAAGCAGATGGAAAAGCAAATGTGGTGTTTGTAGCAATGGAAATAAAACATAAATAATCCCCCCAAAACCAATCCCAAATTCTCCCAAATATTCCCAAATTACAAAATTTCATAAAGCAAATGCAGGCCATTTCTCCTCATTTTCCCTTTACTTGAAGGAACAGTCTAAAAAGCAATGTTGACCTCCGAGACAAAAAAATAATAATCCTTCCGTGAAACACTAACAGTGTCTATCAAAGGTTTAAATACCTCCAACACCTCAGTGTCTAATATTTGATTAGTATTCACTATGTTTAATAAACACAAATCAATTTCAGTTAACCTGATGATATTTTAACAAGATTACCTGCTCAGGAGACTAAATTACATTTGTAAATAGAAGACTATTTTACCTTGACTTAAATACAATCTCAAGAATAATCTGATTTACAGTGACTGAGCAATATTAAGATTACCTAGAGTATAGAATATTTGATTTTATAAACTTGGTGAATTAGTTTTTAGTTACTTTTCTCAACACCCTTGCATTATCTAACAGTATGGGGTATATTTCAAGCTAAAAAGGATTATTTAAACTGTAATTTAGCTCTTTCTCCTGCGGGAGGTTTTGACTAATTTTTAAACCTTAATGCATACTATTCTGCAACAGTATAAGCAGGGTTTTATTCTGAGAAGATATTTCCCTAAATGTTCTTGAAAGACCAATTTATCACAATAAGTTAAAAATTATTTTTCAAGTAACATTCTATTCAGGTGAAGAGCTTTTCTATTCTAGTAAAGAATAAATAAAAGGACATATAGTGTTATGTTTTATTGTCATGCTTAACGTTCAAACTTCTGCCCCTATGCGCTCACTTGCACTTGCTCTCTCTCTTTTCCTGCTTCCATCTTGCATCTCATCTTTCTTCACTTTAAATCAATTTGTTCATAGCTATCCCAAGTTAAATTACTATAAGGAATACCTAGTTTTCCTATTTCTTACTGTAGAACACCACCCACTATTCCTGTTATATGAAGCTCTCTTTTTCATCCCATACAGAAATGCCTCTCCTTTTCTAGTATCCTTTTCTGACTGGTCCATTTCACAGAGCTGAAGAGATGCTGGTGTGTGGGTAGGTTTGGGTATTTAGAGTTGCAGGCTCTGGGCACACTATGGATAATGTGATATGTATAGACTATGCATAGTGACATAAAGCAGGTGATTGTACCAACTACATGGTTTGAAGAGGAAAGATGAGTCTGGAGTTAGAGACTTCTTGGAAGTCATCTTGAGATGACTTAATTACATGCAATCCCAAAAGGGATGTAAAAAAGAAAAGTGTGCTAAGATCAGAACCATGGAGATGTGCTGTTGGAGAAAGACAGCCAAATAAAGATCAGAGGCTATGGTCAAAGAGATCGCACAGACTTTCATAGAAATCTAAGGGAGAAAAGGTCCAGAATAAAGGACCGCAGTGGCTGGCTGGGTCAATCACTTCACAAAATAAAAAATAATATAGATTAAGAAAATGCTGTTGAATTTGGTATTTGTTAAAATACTAGTAATTTTGAGAAGTTATTTGAGAAGTTGGAGGAAGAGTGAACCAGCTGATGATGAAAGGGGTCGGGAAAATGTGATTTATTTTTCTGAGATTTTCAGTGATATTGACCTACTATTGCAGGAATGATGCAAGTGATTCTCATATTTATTCCAGATCATAATAGAACTAGTTGAGGTAACTCTCTGAGTAGTTTCAGCCAAAATATGGGGGAAAAAGTATAAATATATGACTCATCAAAATCTCCCTGTTTTAATGAAGAGTAAAATCAAAAGAACAGGAAGGCTTTGAGTATGTGAAGAAAAATAAAGAACTAGAAGAAACAGTAAAGAATTTATTATCTTTGTATTCCCAACACATAGTAAAAAAAACTAGTGCCCAGTGGAGACATAAAAGATGTTCCTTACACCAAATTGACCTTTCTCAAACTTCAAAACACTGACTATGATGAGTTCTGTTCACTTATAATTGAAATGCAAGAAATGGAAGAGTTCACCAGGATAATAGCACTGATACCATAAAACTGTAAGCAGCAAGTACCCATAGTCACATTACGCATTTTTTTTTTTTTACTTGTTTTAGTAATGTTTAACCTTAGTTTAAAATCTCCTACTACTGTTACAGAGAAAAGCTTCATTCTCAGGGCATTCTTTAATTGAGGCATAGTTGTATTAGAATTGAAAGCAAGAGCTAAAGTTTGCATCTAAAATCTAACCAAATTTCATTTGTGATAGAAGTGTAGGTGGGTTGAAAAATCACTCTTTTCTTTCCTATAAAATATCTGTCCAAATCTTAGAAAAAGTAAATAATGTTTTGTGAACCCCATTATCTCACTGATCTTCCCCTCTGAGATAGAAGGGGCAGATTATTTTTATTTTACAGAGGAAATAGGCTCAAAGTCCACATGATTAGCCACTACCAGAGCCATAACTTGAATGTTTGTCATGCCTTTAGTTTTTAACTCATTATTTTGAAATAATTTCAAACTTACAGAAAAGTTATAAGAATAGTCAAATGAACACCTATGTCGTTCACTTAGGTTCATCAGTTATTCACCTTTTGTCCCTCTGGCTATTTCTAGTACTGCCTAGTACTCTGTGACAGTAAATTGCAAACATTGCCTAGTACTCTGTTACATCAAAACACTCCAGCCTGCATTTCCTAAGTGCAAGGACCTTCTCTTGCATAACCACAATACACCTATCAAAATCAATAATTTTAACACTGATACAGTTTTTATTCAAATTATGCCCATTGACCAATAATGTTCTATATAGTCAAATTTCCCTTTTTTTCTGATTTAGAGTCTAATCCAGCATTATATGTTGCATTTAATCATCTTTTTTCTCTAGGCTCTTTTAATTCTGAACAGTTTTTCAGCCTTCCTTTGTTGTTCACGGTGTTACCATTTCTGAAGGGTAAACGAGTTGTTTTAAAGAATATCTTCATGTTGAATTTGCTTGATTTTTCTCATAATTATATTATGTTATGCCTTTTGAACTGAAATGCCATAGTCTTGTACTTTCTAGTCACTGCCTCTGGGCTTGGAGACTATGGGTAGGTAAATCTATGTTCTATCCCAGAAATTCCATAAAAAGGAGCACAGATGGTAGTTTGGAGTCTCATTTACTCCATCTTACTCAGTATTTTCTGAACACTTAACTCTCTTAACTTCCAGGTTCTTAGTTACCCTTTCAGCATCTTCTCTTACCAGGAACCAAGTATCTGACGCAGCTTCAAGTACAGCAGAGGCCCTGTAGAGCACCACGTTGAACTCATGGTGGATAGAAAGGACCAC